>NW_008795125.1:3690978-3721822 GCF_000699145.1 Aptenodytes forsteri | reverse complement strand
AATGCTGAGTGCTGAGGGCGGACAAGCCCCTTTGCACCATGCTGAGGGCGGACAAGCCCTGCACCCCTTTGCACCAAACGACCAGCACTGAATACAGGCAGCCTTCCAAAGCCTCTCCCCCTGTCCCCTACTTGTCTGCAATAAGCCTTGCCATGCGGTGGGAAGCAGTGCCGCAGTCTCTTGGCCGAGCCAGGGTCTCACTTGAGTGGCAGCCAGTTGTGTCTGTGCCTGCAGCCCAGAAGAGGGCGCAGTTCAGCACATGGAGTACCCAAGGGAGGGAAGTCTGTCTGGATGTCAGCAAAAGAGAAGTGAGGATGGAACAAGACTAATAACCTGACTGAGGATGGTGCCTCCAGCCCTGGCAGAAGGTGTTCAAGGAACTGGGTGTGCTGAGGGCCACTATGACCCAGGCAGCCATTTGCAGCCTCCCACGAGCAGTGGTTTAAAGGGCTTGCCTGAGCCAAGCACTGCATCCAGACCACTCGTGAACAGCCACTAGTGATTCTTCCCTGCACAGATTAGTCCTGTGCCTTTTAAACCCATTTATATTTTTGGCCCCTATAATATCCTGTGACAAAGAGGTCAATGATTTAATTATGTGCTGAGAAAGTAGCTTCCCATGGTTGCTTTCAGACTGATCATTTCATTGGTTCTCATTCTTATTTTCTGAAAAATACTGCCCGCTCATTCATGATTTATGTTCTCCTACTTCTGTAGCCCTAGGTAGCATATTGTGGGCTGTTCTGTGGGGTGATGACAGATGACAAGTGGTGCATATTAAATGCAGCATATAAAATGTAATGTTAGTCCATGTCAGTTATGTGGACTGGGCTGAGTCTGCCCCTGTATGTCAAAAAAAACTTCAGTGTTGGGACTCTCTTGTGGAAGGCAGACTCACCCCGTTGGTCAGGATGCCCTTTGGTGGGGACGGTCAGTGGTCCAAGCTGAGGAAGATAAAGGGCTGAACTTCAGTCCGTGTTGGAGGGAGGAAGCATTTGCTAGAGGGATGGACAAGGAGGAAACATGACGTGGTGTGTGTGCTGGCTCAGGCACTTTGTTTGTTCTTAACACCAGCTACTACAGGACAAAGTAGGAAGGGAAAAGGCTATAAGCAGTCAGCAATAGAAATTTGAACGTCTCTATTTTCACTGGTTCTTAAAAATACTGGAAAAGCCAATCTCCTTAAATATCTAGCTGAAGCTGTAGGTCTGAGCCTGGAGCTGATGGAAGGATGCCTGTTTGTACTAAGTTCTTGTCTACCGATTGTCAAACAGCGGAGCCAGAGAATGTATGGTTTAATTTTGCTGTTGACCTCAGTGCTAACAACATTTACAACTGAGAAACCAAGAAATTGTCCTTTCCAAACCCATCTATGAAGCCCTTGATAAAAGTGTAAAAGTCACGTCTCAGTGGTTCAGAAATTCAGAAAAGATTCCCAGAGGCTGACAAAGTGCTTGTGAAATGAAATTCTAGGAGAAGGTTAAGAGCTGACCTGATCACCGTCTGCAAACCCATACAGGGGGAGAAATGTGTGATAATAGAAAGGAAGCAGGGTGTGATTCAAAGGCTGGAAAAGCTGGATGAGTCCTGACTAGAAGTGCAACATGGGGATATTTAACAAATGGACCACGCTCCCTGGCAGGGGAGGGAGACATAGGAGGCTTTTCATGTCCAGCCTTTCCCTATGCAATGAGTTCCTTTGTGTCAGATGTGCTGTAACTCTGGGTCTGGTGTAGAAACTGCTGAGGGAGTTTCTTTGGCCTGTGTCACGCAGGAGAGCAAACCACATTCCTGCTGACCTTCCAAACCAGGGCTTGTCACCCTGGCAGTCCTCATCACCTCTCTAAGGCCAGTTGGTTACATTCCCTGTGGCTTGCAGACTGCTCTGTCGGGTTAAAGGCTCTAGAGAGACTGTTGTTTGCTGCAGAAGGAAGACCTCTGTGCAAGAAAGAAAGTCAGTATACCAGTGGAGAAGCTGCAATTACTTTCTGAAGGGGTTTTCTTCCAATCTCAGTTTCAACATTTTGAGCCACTAAAAGCTGCTGGAGATGAAGCTAGGTTGCCCTGTATGGGCCATCAGACTGAGAGCCAACAGATGAAAAGGGTGAAAGGTGTGGGAAAGTTTGTTCTAGAGATTCTGAGAGATTAGGGAGTGTCTCAAGTTTTATTGCTAACACCTCGTGTAGTCCCAATTTTTGCTCAAGCCCTCTAAAAGCCTAAGGGAGAGGGAAGTAAGGTCTATCACCTGTTTCATCGTGGCGTAAAGCAGCCTACCACGCTCTGCCTTAGTTTCCCTACCTAGGAAAATGGGAAGAATAATAATTTGTCTATCTGTAAGGGAAGGAAATCCTGCTTTGCTCTCCATATTGCATCTGAGAATGGGTAGGGCATTACAAAGCAAGGGTAGAAGCAAACAGTATTAATTAGTGGTGCCAGCTCATTGTTAATTTAAGACTGGATTAAGCTCAATGCTTGATAATATGGTGTTATAATTATAAATGCATTGTGTCCCCTTTAGCTGTTGTGTGCAGTGATCTCAAATTTTGGCAAGAAACGTGAACTCTTGGGTTATGCTCCCCCCTTGTGGTCTCGCTATGATTTGCAACCAGGTAGGAGGGATTGTGAGAGGTTGGTTGACTTTGGGCAGGGGTTGAGTTGGCTTCGTCTCTAATTTATAAGAAGTATCCTTCCCTTTCCTCTGGGACTTCATGCAGACAGGCCATCCCACTGTATTAGCCATGTTTTTGTAATCTGCCAGAAAAAAAATCTAAATCCTGCCAGTACTCTGGATTGGGTTTTTGAATTTTGTACTACTGTGCTTTGTGCATGTAAGGGACGATGCCCAAGTGACTGTACTGTGAGCCCAGACAATGCCCCGAGAGAAGGCTCCAGAAGTAGCAAAAGGCAGTCATGGGGAGGGGCCTGGTGACGCTTCCCTTGACTGACTGGTGTCTCAACCACTCCTGGAACTGGGGCGAGAGAAGGTTCCAGAAGTCCAGGGACTGGGGCCAATAAATAGGGGCATGTGCGAGCCTCTGGGGCGCTCTCTACACCGACACCCCCACTGGCAGGTCCAATGCTGGATCCAGGACTGGTGATCTCCCTCTCTCCCCCCCCTCCTCTCTAGCTCTCTCTCCCCCCTTCTCTAGCACATACTCTCTCTCTCTTTCTTCTCTACTCTCTCTCTCCCCCCCCTCCTCTCTAGCTCTCTCTCCCCCCTTCTCTAGCGCATGCTCTCTCTCTCTTTCTTCTCTTAAAGCTGCTAAGTAACCCAAGGCCTACCTCAATTTCTCACAAAGCCGCATAGCTTAGGTGGATATAATAGTGAGAGGGTCAACGTTTACAGAATGTTTGTTCCATTAAAGTTGATGTTTATGTACGGACCTTGAGTGTTATCTCACCTTAATCCACACCAAGGGGATTTGCGCATCTTACTCACTCTTCCCTTCTCAGAGGTGGGACACAACAGTGCAACATGAGTCTTTTTACAGAAAAACCCCCCTCTGATCCCTGACCTCATATGCTTGTAGTCTGTACCTAGAGATTTAACTTCTCCTTTGTGCTTGGGGGAGTGTCAGGTTAAATTTTATCCTAATGAGCAGATTATCACCTTGAAACTGTGGTTGCAAGGGTGTCAGATAACACATTGCACTGGCATTTGAAGCACGGGTGAAGCACTTGGAGCCAGTAGCTGAAGCAAGACCATTTCTCAACCTTGTTAGTATTCCCTCAAGCTGATTCACTTCTTCTGTGTCACAGATTTAAAATATCAGACTGTTAAAGTGAACACATGGAACAATAAGTTACTAGACTCTTCCAGCTTGGGACTGTGCGGGACAGAAGGAAAGCAGAAGCCATATCAGTAAATGACTTTTGCAGCCATTAGAAAATTTTAATTGTAATTGAGAGGGAACCCCAGTCCTTCCTTCTCCTATAAACAAGCTCAGGAAAATGCTGAAGGTCTACTAAACAGGATTTTTAGGCAGTTGAAAGGGGCTCTGCCTTTAGGAGTTTCACTAAATAACACAATGTTGAGAAGTTACATTTGGTAAGAATTTAATTAGTAAGAATTTACTGACCTTCAAGTGACTTAGATTTCCCTGCTGAATCTTTTGTAGGCAATTTACCTGGTTTGTATTCACAAATGGAGGAAGTTTTCAGGTTAAATTGTTCACGTATGTTTAGTGACTCTCTAAGTCTTGTGATCAAGGGCTGACCCTGGTTCTTGGAGAATCAGGGTGTAATCCCTGGGCATTACAGAGCCCGCACTTATCTATAGAAGCAGCCCTGCGTCAGGGTGAGAGGATGTCTGCAGGATGCCTAAAGGCTAAAGCTGGGATGAGACTCCTAACTGGGCTTACGCATGTGTTTCTCTGGGAGCACGCCGCATCCAGTCTTTTCACTCGGAGCTCTGCTGAGAGACTCCCCGGGTCCACGCAGGGTTTTGCTGAGAGACTTCACCAGGTGTGCTGGCAAGTCGTGGCCTCAGGTCAGCTCCAATTCCTGTCTCCTGACCAAAAATACTGCAGAAATGTTAATGTTCTCTAAGCCTCTCTTTTGCAGTGAAGCAATTAAATCAGTTCCTCTGAAGCAAAAGAGGGGCAAAGACCCTTGACTGTAGCGACCCCTCCCAACAGGCAGTATGGGTGGGACTATCCCAAGTTTAGCTCCCTGTACTCTACTTTACTACTACCCCCGCAGGCTTAGCACACACTATAGCTCCATATACTTTCCTATATATTCTGCCTGTCCTGGGTGTTAAACTAAAGGGATAAGGACATGTGCATAATTCTGAAGCTTTGAGACTCCTCCAGGAGCAACTGAATGCCTTGCCCTCCTGGAAGGGCCTTGGAGATAGCCACAGGATTAGCTCTGCAACCTACGGACACCAACTGACCCTGAGCATGGTGAACCTTTGCAGCACTTGCGCGTGCACAGTCTCTATTGAGAGGTTTTGTCACCAGAGGGAGTCGCAGACTCCAAGAAATAAGCAAATACAGCCCAGTCTGTCTTTCTAGTGTATGAGCACATCACAGCTACGTCAATGGAAAGCCTCAAGATTTCCTCTAATTTCACTTTCAGTGTCTTTTAGATCCTTAACAAATTTCCCGTAGCAGTGGGGATTCTTGTTTTCAAGCTATATATGGCTAGTGATGACAGGATTTCTTGACATCTGCCTATCTGACACAACGTCCTCTTCCCTGTCCTTCCTCCTCCCTTCAGCCCCCAGCACTGACCTGCACACCTCCCTCTCCTCTGCCTGATGTTGAGCACTCTTCTGACGCTGTGTTGAAGGAATTCAACTCACTAAACAGAGGAATATCAATAAGGCAAATAATACACATTTTTAGTGAGTGAGCTGAATCAGCCCAGTGAAAAGTCTGGTGAGCCAAGCCAGCACAAGGTGAAGGTAGGACCACATGGTCAGAGTGGGGAGATGAAAAAGATGTTGGGCCTCTCCTTTTGGCAAAAAACCTGACAGACGAGTGCAGCTGTAGTGTGCAACTGCACTCACAGCCACTCTCCCAGGTGTCCTGCAGAAACATGCAGGCCTCCACAGTTTGCACTGTGAGAAAAAAAGCATTTTGCTCACAAGTTCTTGGACACATTGTCTTTTTTCACCCAGTTCCAGATTAAACTACAGGGGCCTCATCACCTTCCCTGGTGAAATGGAAAGAATCTTCAAGAATAAACTGGATTCTTTGCTCACTTTTCCACTTTCCACTTAAAAACATCCATTAACTTCCGTAGAAATACCTTCTCCTATTCTTCTCCTATTGCATTGCATGAGCCAGACCCAAGCCTTCAGTAGGCTCAGTGAAGCTCTGCTGACTTGTATTATTTGAAAGTGTGGGCCTTTGTCCATGACTGGGATATACATTATTTTTTTTAATAACACAGAAATAATTTAAATTATTCCTGATTCTCTTTTCACTTGGTCTGCCCAAGTTAATTTTCCCAGCCTGTTCCCCTGCCATTCTGACATGATCTCAGAGCCCCATGGATTACAGTGGCTTCAGTGAAGAATCAAATGGACATTGATAAGAAATACAGACCCAGTAACTTTTGAATTTTTGTAGCATCTTAAGTCCCCACATACATGGTTTGTAGCTCAGGCTGATAAACTTCAGAAACTTAACGTATGCTAAAATGAGGAAGTCTAAAAGACACGAAAAATAGAATTATGTGTTGAAATTAAAGGGCTCTTCAGATCAAATGTGAGGCGCTAAGAGGGAAGTTTAGTTATAGGTTTGAACAGCCTATAGGATGTGGTGAGGCATTTTATACTTTTGGAAGGAAATGTGGATAGCAGCATTATCTGGTTTCTGAGAGAGTCTGAGATTTTTCAGGAGTGGAATTGCGTAAGCACAATGAAAGCTGAGAGATAGACAGCTATACTGGAGACCACAGTAAATGCTATTTTGAGGCGCCAGCCAATGTCATAGAGTTTATAAGCATCGTTTGTCAGAAATAATAATAAGGAAACGCTTTACATCTAAATTGCTATGGGAAACTCCCTGTATTCTTCAGATTTCATCTCATTCCAGTTTCTCAACTTGGATCTGATTCAAGACCTTTGAAGTTCTGTGTCTGGATTTCAAAGGAAATGAGCTGGGACCTGGGACAGATAGCAAGATCTAGAGCCAGTCTTCTGAAACACTGAGCTCCCATGAATCCACATGAAATCAGCTTCCGCAGAGCCAGCCCCCCCCCCAGGAGCAGTCGTCTTCTGCCCCTGCTCATGCTTTTAATGGGAGTTGAGGAGTTAAAGTTTTGGGCCCTCTGCTTATTTCTTCCCTCATGTTGTTGCTTATTGATTTACTCAGACCAGGTCAGATCCCATCTCATCTATGTCAACAGCCCACTTAAAACTTCCTTTGCAGGTTAGACAAAACTGAGCTTGCAGTCTCCAGGCAAAAGCAGGCTAGAAGAAAGGACAGAGCTGGGACACCGGTTGAAGGCAGAGCCCAGGGGAGCAGAGCCTGGTGTTTCTGCTGCTGCCATGGCATGGACCAACAACTGGTGCTTTTGCTCTCACTGCACTAGCTGGTGCCTCCCCACAGACCCGGTTCTTCTCTCAGCAGCAGCAACAGCCAGCCTGCTTCCAGGCTTGGAAGGGTGGAAAGTAGACAACAGGGCCATGACTAATTTTGCTAGGCCAAGCACTTGGCTGCTCTGGGAAACTCGTTGTTTTGTTTATGCTTGATCTGGTTCTGTTTGGCCCCAAGAAGTCAATGGAGTACAGAACTTGGCCTTTTTTGTCCTAGTTACTCAGCTGTGGTTCAGCGTTACCTAATGTAAGTTTTCAGAGGTCCTGTGCCAAAGCAGTCCAGCTAAGACCACGTTGTTCCTAAACATCTCAGGTCAAACACCAAAAATCACTAGTTATGAATACTGAAAATCTTTTGGTCCAAAGCACATATTTTTTTCTTTTTTGGTTTCCTAGGGTATTTCAATAAGGGTCCTAGAAAATGCCTCACACATTTCTGTTTTTAACTGCTGTATAAGCCAGCTTGCTGTGTACCTCAAAAGCTTTTTCAGGAAGACAGAACAAGACAGCCATTGCACTAGGACTATGTTCCTTAAAAAGAATCCCCTTTTTGAAAAAAGACCTGAGCATTGCCTAGAAAAGGAAACTGGGAGGGGAGTGCCAGCTTTTGCTTTTCTCTTACTCTTTTTTTTCCCTTTTTCTGGAGTGCCTATTTAAAAGATTTCTTTGCATAAGTCTTTACAAACAGACTTCAGCTTTCATTTGCTTGCACCAGCGATGGAAAAGCAGTAGATAGATGGAGGGGATTGCAAAGCACCTGGTTTGCATCACGCAGAACCACCAGAGGTCAGACTTAAACTCCTATTCGCTTCTAATGCTGAGCAGTTTAATTCAGACTGAGGTCTATCATTGCAACAGAAAGTGCAAAAGGCTTACGGGACATTTACTGCATTCCTTCTGTTCCTGGGAGACTGCATCCTTCCAAAGTATTTTCTAGCTCTTTGTGTTACACACAAAGGCCTCTGGTTTTGCCTCATGCTTTTTGGGAGCTGATGGGACTGTCACAACTGGTTGGAAGACTTTCCTGATAATCAGCCTGGAATTACCCTTTCTTTTCATCCTATCACTCATATCATACTCCTCTTGTAACATCTCAGGTATGAGCATAACAAAGCATATCAATTCTTCCCATTTTTGAAGGGGAAGAATTTGGCTTGCACAAATTAACTTGGACAAGTTACATGTGGCTTGTACAAGAAGTGGCCAATTTTCACAACACTAATGACCCTTTTTGAACAGGTGATTTTCAGGGCAAGCATGCGGAGCGGTGGGGTGTTTGCTCCTGTAGCAACTGTGAATGCTTAGATGATGAAATGAGTAATGCAACCTCCAACAGTGCAAGAAATAAAGGGTTATAAGCTCTGAGCCTCTCCAGACAACCTCACTTCTCCCTCAGCATTCTCCTTTCCATTGTGCTGTGTGATGGGAACAGCAATATTGCTGCTGCATAGCACCAGGGACCAGCCCACTTGCAGCCCACAGACTGGATCTAGCCTACAGGACAATTTGTGCCTTGCACTGGGATAGGTGAGGTAGGACAGTGTAGGAAGTCTTACAGCTATTGAACACCTTTTAATTCCTTGCACTTGTAGGTGCTTTGGCCCATTAAACACTCCCATGTTCATATGGAAGGAGGAAGGTGCCACAAGAGGAATCTGACCTGTGGTGGTAGAAAAAGCTGGCCAACGTACTGTGGGAGTTCAGCACCTCTGTCTCGTGGGAGCATCACTGTGTTTGACCATAGCCGAAGATGCTAAGCAGATGGAGGTGAAGGGGGGAAACTTGTGCAGGGTGGGTCAAAACCCATTTTCAGGAGAATGGCAGACAAAGGGGCACAACACATGTAGCACAGAAAATAAAACTTACAGCAACAAAAGTCAGAGGCTTGTCCATTGTCAGAGTTAAAGTTTGAGCAGCCAAGTGTTGCCTGTGGCTGTGGTGTGGTCGTAGGCTGGGGATCGTGTGCTCTGAGTTCATAGACATAAGGTGCATAGAGGAAAACTGGCAGCAGGACAGACTTTCTTCTGCCATATTAGGTCAGCATGCGTCATCCTTGACTACAAGGGATGCCTGAGGAGTAACAGGGTAGTTCACACACCCAGCCTGCTCAGTCTTTAATTGCCCAGCTGACTGGCAGTCAAAACAACCAGTGCCATTGAGAGCCACTTGTGACTGTCCTGGATGAGGGCAGATCTGGTAGGAGCTGAGATTAGTCTATAGGATCATACCACAAAGACTGCAAAAATTTATTTGATGACCTGCAATGGATGTGAGCCAGTAATTTGGAGGTGATTTACTCAATACTGCTTTTACCAATCATGGATCTTGGGCATGGTAATCTAATTTTAAAGTAGTAGTGAAGACCGTGCCAATATACTGTTTGGCTCCTCTTGTGTCTTGGTGTCAGCCAGGAGGCAGTAGGACTGGTAATGACAATCCTGACTTTCCCAGTATCACGCTTGCAAAGAACCATAATATCTAACCTTTAAATGCTCCCTATACAAGCTAGACCACAGAAACCAGCTGGAGTCCCAGCTACTCTCATGTTGTCACCAGACCACCTCATTAGCCTTGTGACTTGTTAAACACAACTCTGTCAAACGTTGTTCTCCAGCCTGCCATTATTCAGATACTAACTAAACAAACTCCCACTAGCTCCCTTGGGGATCATTACATCTCTCTGCATTTATGCTGTGGCAGCAAAAGTTTAAGCTTGGATTGTAATCATAAAGAAATTAACTCGCTAATTAAAAATGGTCCTTTAAGCAACATGCATTGAATAATCCATCATAAAAACAAATGAGTCTGTAGCAGTGCTTTTGACTTGATAATCTTTTTTCTGCTTAAAATTTAAATCAGTTGCATTTTTTTCTCTCAGTCTGTAGCCTATAGAAAAATACAATTAATTACTAAAAAGAAAGCAATAGTTTGAACTGCAGTAGCCATGGTGTGAAATATATATTTTAGATCTGTCACCACAAGATAGATTTGTACATCATGGACCTGATTTTTGGCTGAGATACCCTCCAGGCAGTTCCATTGACGTTAGTTGTGTTACACAGAAAGTAAGTTAATGCAGAAAATTTTGTTTCAGATGTTTGCAAAGTGTTTTGAAGATAAAAGAACTGCACATGCCAGAACTGATCTAGTTCTTGTTGAAATCTCTAGTGAAGGTCCTGTTTAATTCAACAGGAGCTGCTGGGTCGGGTCTGATGAATGCAGCAGAGCTGTGTTTACAAGTAAGCATTTGGAAATAATGGCAGTTCAGTCATTTTAAATATTGCATATCTCTCCCTACCTATAGGTGCGAAGAGAACTATTAACAGTTCACAATAGGTGCCTACTTTTAGACAAAGTCACTCAATTTATGACTGCTAGCTGTACTGGTTGTGTGATGAATACAAGAAGTAAGAGAAGATTATGTGGCTGGAGAAAGGTGCAAAAGGACACCTCTAACTTATATGAGACTATGTGGCACTGTTCCTGAAACTAAAGAAAAGCAAATTCAAATCTTCTTGCTTCATCACTTTCCCCCATCACAGTTCCACTTTTCTAGATGTTTGTACAGTCTGCAGTAATGCACATCTTTCATCCCCAGCCCATGCCACAAGCCCTCCATGTCTCTATTTTTAAAAATCAGCCTTTATCAGTACTGGTCTCAGCATTAGCAACCTGATATTCCTCACCTTTTGGTCCAGGTAAAATTGTGTGTGTCGAGCAGACATCTGTTGTAGGTCGATTGTCAACATCAAAACCAAAAATCTGAACTTGGAAGATAAAAAGCACTACTAGGGTCCCGTATTTCCTTAGCTGTTGTTCTTTCTTGCTGCTCATCCTTACAGCTTCTCAGGAAATGCCTTTCGTTGTTACAGTCTTAACAAATGCAGCTGATTCAAAAATAAATGCTCCACTAACTGAAGCAGTGCAAAGATTGGGAGCTACATGCAAGAACAGCTAAATAAAGTGAAGAAAGGGGTTTGACGATGCTGTAGTTATTTCTGTCCTGCACATTATCCAGGATATTTATTTAACACTGACAGCTGTTTATTCCAATTTATCTCTTATCTGTGAGATGTTTAGCTGCTTTTGCCATGAAAAATTTCTTCAATATATGGGGATATCTCTTTTGTCTTTTTTTTTTTCCTTTCGGCACTGAATCTTCATGCCCAGCTTTTCACTTATTCAAGAGACAAAAGATTTCGGTATTGTATCCAAGTGAGTACTAATTAGTTATAGGATACTTGTGGCTGGTTTTGTGCTGGAAGAGTAATGCAGACTCCATGTAACATGTAGAGAGACTTTTCCACAAAAGCTTTCCTCCAGGGAGACCATTAGTGACAACAGACAAGCTGCCAGTCTGCTGTGGGTGGAAGTCACTGGTGCTATTTCACACCTTTTGGGTGCCAGGTACCCGTAGCCCCCAGAGTAGCAAATGAAAAGTTGATGTTACCAATGGGTATTTGAGCCAAAAACCCACAAATGATGGTTTTATGCTTACAGATTGCCTCACAATGGTTGCTCCAAGCCCAGATTATGTTGGTAGACACAGTACAGGACAGACTTCAGGATTGAAGCCACAGAGTAGGATGAGCTTGAATGACTTCAGTAGCTCCTCCCATATCATCTTCCTCCTCTACTTGCTAACTGGGAGAGACCATATATCAGGACAGTGGTATAGCATAGGTCCCAGCAGAACATCATCTTTAGGTTGTCCAGGAAGCTGCTGCTGGTTCAAATCCACGAGGTAACTGTCAGATTTTCAGTTGGGTGTTGCGACTTTGAAACCAGGTGTAGGAGGCCTCCTGGATGGGGGAACAGATAGCATGCAAAACCGCTATATATCCTCTTGGATGGAGCTGTGACAGATATCTGTCCATGTGCAATCCCTTCTAGAAAAGAAACTCTAGCTTTCTCTTAGGGAGAACACTGTAACCAGGGACAGCAGACTGTTCGAGGTAGCCTGGCAGCAAAGAAAGGGGAGATGAGTATTTGTAATCTTTCCAAGAATTTCATTAACTTCTGGTTTCTTACACAATGAAGGAGACAGCTACTGAAAGAGCTGAACTATGCTTTTGAACTGCCTAGTGTGTGAGAGCGCATGTTTGCGTTCCATTCTAGGCAAAAAATTTATTTCCTATGATAATAGCTTTTGAGATGCTTTCCTCATTATTTAAGAGAGTATTAGTTCCTTAGCCCTACAACGTTTCAGCCTTTTGGTAGACAGAAAACGTAACAACACTGATGTAAAAGTTAATATCTTTTCTTAAAGGCTGAAGGAAGGCTTTGATTTCAAGCTTTTATGTAGGATGAAATGTTGGCCAAAGACCCAAGAGGGGTCAAGACACTCCTCTCCCTCTTTCTTTCTATCCTGGTCACAGACTGTCCCACTTTTGAAAACACTTTTTTGTTAAACTGTATACAGTACTTTTCAGAAATAAATAGTGTTCTCTGTCCTAAAGAATGTCATCTAACTAACACCCTCAGATGTGGCCTTAATAACAGATACACCACAGCTAGAGGGGGAGGAAAGAGAAAGCCGGGATTATAGATGGATAGAGTTGTACCAGGAATAAACTTGTTCCTCTGTGATTTGCGTTGGGCACTGTGCCTCTGACTTGTACACTGTAAATCTGTTTTATTTATCTTTTTCTTCTCTTCACTTTCCATTTTGTGAGCAGAAGGTCAATGTAAGAGCAAGAATAGAGAGCGTAGGAGTGGGAAGCTAGTGTACTTAGCCTTGGAGGAGGCATTTTGGGAAATGTTGCCAAACTGACATGAATGATGCTATCTGTTCCACAGTACTGAGAGACTTACAGTGACTTCTTTGTTATTTATCAGCGATAAAGAGGGGTAAGTGTAAGTGAGAGAGGAAACCATTTGTTTAACCAGTTCAGTCACTGACCAGGACTAAGCAGGGAACATTTTTCTGATACTACAATTGCTGTGATCATTTTCAAATGTTCTCATTCCACGTTAGAAAAGGAATCAAGATCCTGCTTTTTTTTTTTCCTCCATGAAAGTCACAAAACCCCTAAACACACAGTGAGAAATGAAGCTTAATATATCCAAGAGCTTGGTAATGAAGGCACTTACTTAAAATGTAGGAGATCCAGATTCAAATTCTTTCTCTGCCTGATTCAAACCAGTGTTTGCACTAGAGCCTTAAGGTTATATTGCCTTATTACAAGGCTGTTTGCTAATCAGTTATGTCTTCCTGTATGTTGGACCAGAAATCCTGTCCTAGAGCTAGGAAACCTGCCTTAACAGGCAATCCATCAAAACTGATATACTAGCACAAAAAGCTTGGGGTTTGGCAAATTGGTATTTATCAAACCAGTTTCATTGAAAAATCTTCAAGCAGCTTCATTGGTGATGGAGATTTAATGAGGCACATTGCCTATTGTGCATGTTAATTCTTACTGAATCAGGCTTAGAGAAATGTCTGTAGGCAAGAGAGAAAAACAAACTAAGCAGTGTTGTCCAGACATAAAAGATATAAAGCAAACATTTCCTAGGGCGTTACAAGGAAACCCTGAGAAGACACAAAAGAAAATCCTGAAAGATTCTGTTGCTTTGATTTGAGCAGTAGTCAGGTAACCTTTGTGTAGTGCATTGCCTCCTTGGAGCCCAAGTACTTCCTTGGTAATTTGTATTAACTTCACTTGCTTATTCTTCAGATGTTAGTAGTTAAATGTCAATAGGCTACAACAGCCTGAAATAGTGCTTGTCAAAAGGTGGCCAGATCTAGAGCCAATTTTAATAATTCGTAGAGTCCCAGATCCTGTGGTTGGACTCCAGGCTAATACATCCTGCCTGTTGCCATGGGCTGATTCAGCCACAAGTGCTGAGAGTCCGCTGACATCCTTTCTAACCCAAGGAGAACTTTTCTCTTCTGTACCTTGCTATACTGAATGAACCTGGGGGCATCTGAAGTAAAAGAAAAAAAAAGTACAGTGTTTCTCTGCTTTGGGATCCTGGATGGATCAGGATCCTGGACCAGTTCTCCTGGTATCAGAGGTCATGATGATTTGGAGTGTTTCAGCGTGTCGTACTGGATACATCAATCATGGTGGCAAAGCTTGGAGAGAATGGAAGAGGAAAAGCAGTAATGTGGTTTGCCAAGTGTAGGGAGGAGAGTAATCCTAGGGCTATTTTGTAAAACGTCATTTTTGGTTTTGACACCACACAATGGCTTCTTGAGCCTGTAAACACAGTCTCCACCAGTTGTTGTTCCTCTGAGTCAGTTATAAACAATGCCTAGACCTTGATATGCCTGCAAATAACTGACAAAAAGAACCAAACTAAGGACAAAATTCTCCAAAATCTCCTTGCTTCTATATTCAGTAAACAGAGCTTGTAGGACTCTAATGATTTTAGGAAATTCTTCTTGGATATTTGAGGGACTTCATCAGGCTCAGCAGTGTAAAAATATATGTTCCCCTATCAACTATGATCTCTCTGGTTTCCTGCTAGTGAGTTTGACTCTCTGTTGAGTTGGGTACCTTGAGGGATGGACGTGAGCGTTCCTTGGTCTGACAGAGGGATGGCACTCTAGGAGGACCTTAGGTCTGCTTTAAAGCTTACAACCCCTTCTTGGGATACTCCTACCTCTCCTTTCCCACTCCTATCCCCCTCAGCTTTTAGCCCTTAAACAGAAAAGCTGACCCAGATTCCAGTTGGAAATGTCTGCTGCGAGGCAGGAGGGATTTGGAGACAACTGGTGCCCAGGGAGCAGAACGGCTGGTCAGCACTGAAATCTCAGAAGGAGCTTGGGTTGCAGACCACAGATTCAGAGAGCTGCTGGGTGCTTTACGAGGTACAGTACTGAACCTTGTACCCTGTTTTTCAAACAGACCTCGATTGTGTGTAACTTCTGCTCACTCAGGTAGCACTGCATTACAACTTCGCATTTCTAACAACTTCTGCATTTTGCAAGAATTTACTGGCTCGCAGTGAATGTGTTATGAGCACTTTTATTGTGAACACTTTCATTGAGAATACTTCTCTGACAGTTAGCCTGCAGGCTTTCAATTCTACTGAAGATGCCTTTGACTTTACTCATACAGCATCAGCCTTCCTGAGAGGCCTGAGACAGATACCGATGGCTATTGTGTTCCATGGAATCACTTGGAGAAGCCGGTGTTCACATATGCATTCAGAGATGTGATAGAAAGTGAAATACTCAGTGTGGTTTGTAATTGTGTTTATCTAAGTGCAGCCTCTTCCTGTGTCAGAACAGATTTTTGCAAACAAGAGGGCAATGATTCAGTTCCAGGGGAAGACTGACAAAATAAACCCTGGGTTCTGCTGACCTGATGCAGTGCTGAACAGTATCCTACCCTGGGAAAATATTTCCTCCTTCATTTTCATAAATATTTATGTAATTCCTTCTGGGAAACATGTCTTCTTCAGAAAACTGAACATGCTCCTCCCTGACACATATTTAACTGTTTGTTTACACATGAGAGATTATGGGCATGTACCCAGCCTCGGATTTTTACACTCTTATCTCAGGCATTTCTGTCTTTTAGAGTTCTCCTTCACTCTCCTCCTAGAGATCGCATCATGTCTTGAGCCACGGGGCTTAGTTCTGGCTCTGGAATTTGAACATCCCCAATGCTCTTTGAGAGTTGTTATTTGGGGCTGCAGAAATAGGGACCAAATGCAATGTTCTGCCTGGAATCACACTTCTGTCCTGCCCAGCTATGCCCTTCCCATTCTGGTTTGAGGCTCCTCTCTGAAAAAAAAAAAAAAAAATCATGAAAGCAATTAAACAGAGGATTGCATGGCTAATGAAAGTATTTATATTTAGAAACAGACCTACACACTGCTGTGAACTGAAATAGAACTGGTGTGCAAGTCTTCTGAGTTTGCTTTCTATGTTTATAGTAGGGATTAGCGGCAAAGTTGTGCACAAGTTGTCCCAAGAGAACAGGCATACTCCCCCCGCAACCGAAAAAGGTTGATCCTGCTCTCTTCAACATTTTTTGAGAGAACAGAAAAGTCACTGACCTTGAAGTACAGACTGACAGAGCCTTGTACGAAGCCTTGTATTAGTGCAAAGCTGAGCTTTGCTTGACAACACACTCATAACCCTTTCATGAAGTGGTGAACTCTGTGGGGTGCTCCGGAGAAAGCCATGTGATGGGTGGAAGACATAGTCACAAGAGATGGCAGATGCTAAGCTTGTGCCCAGTATAAAACATGCAATTGAGTAAGTGGTACCTAGGCGATGTGCTGACCTGTGGATTTTATATGAAACCTGTTTATCATGCAGAGCAATGACAAAACTTCAAAGCACAAGCTCTGTCAGTCCTACAGGATCTTAGTCTCCTAGTCCTAGCATTCAGCTGCTGTGCCTTGCATTACCCATTTGACCTTCTTGTTGAACACGTGAATTTATAGATTATATAGATATATAATTATTTAGAATCATAGAATCATTGAGGTTGGAAAAGACCTCTAAGATCATCGAGTCCAACCGTCACCCCAACACCACCATGCCCACTAAACCATGTCCCTAAGCGCCTCATCTACACGTCTTTTAAATACCTCCAGGGATGGGGACTCCACCACTTCCCTGGGCAGCCTGGTCCAATGTTTAACCACTCTTTCAGTAAAGAAATTTTTCCTTACATCCAATCTAAACCTCCCCTGGCGCAACTTGAGGCCATTTCCTCTCGTCCTGTCACTAGTTACTTGGGAGAAGAGACCAACACCCACCTCGCTACAACCTCCTTTCAGGGAGTTGTAGAGAGCGATGAGGTCTCCCCTCAGCCTCCTTTTCTCCAGGCTAAACAGTCCCAGTTCCCTCAGCCGCTCCTCAGAAGACTTGTTCTCCAGACCCCTCCCCAGCCTCGTTGCCCTTCTCTGCACACGCTCCAGCACCTCAATGTCCTTCTTGTAGTGAGGGGCCCAAAACTGAACACAGTATTCGAGGTGCGGCCTCACCAGTGCCGAGCACAGGGGCACGATCACTTCCCTACTCCTGCTGGCCACACTATTTCTGATACAGGCCAGGATGCCATTGGCCTTCTTGGCCGCCTGGGCACACTGCCGGCTCATGTTCAGCCGGCTGGCGACCAGCACCCCCAGGTCCTTTTCCGACAGGCAGCTTTCCAGCCACTCTTCCCCAAGCCTGTAGCGCTGCATGGGGTTGTTGTGGCCGAAATGCAGGACCCGGCACTTGGCCTTGTTGAACCTCATACAATTGGTCTGGGCCCATCGACCCAGCCTGTCCAGGTCCCTCTGCAGAGCCTTCCTACCCTCGAGCAGGTCAACACTCCCACCCAACTTGGTGTCGTCTGCAAACTTACTGAGGGTGCACTCGATCCCCTCATCCAGATCATCGATAAAGATATTAAACAAGACCGGCCCCAGTACTGAGCCCTGGGGAACACCGCTCGTGACCATTTAGTTTCTCTTTGTTTCTTCTTTTTCAGTTCAAACTCTGCTGTACACTTTCCAAACAGAGCCAGAGCCAAACAGCTTTTAGCACTTTCTCCAGCACTTTGCAAAAGAAACCACAACAAACCAGGAGGCAGCTACCTGCCCTGGAAGATTTATGAGCTCATCCAGCAGAAAGGGAATGCAAGGGTGTGAGGAAGATGAGAGAGAGGGAAACAGAAGGAACAAGGAAGGACGCACAGGAAACCAGAGAAAGCTTGAAGACCTCCCTCCTAGCCCATAGGTATGTGATAATATGTGCATAGTCTAAAACAGGCATTCCAGACTTTTTTTTTTTGCTGTGTTGTTGAACACCATCAGTGGTGACAGTGGCTGCTCACTGCTTCAAAGGGGCTGACTTGCTGCTCTCAGAGCTCCTGGCCTTGGTCACTGCCTGAACCCTGCTACCAAATGTGTCTCAAGACATCTGCCCTGCCCAGTGAACTCTATCTTACCTCCTGAGTTGCTTCCCTGATGTTTGGGGATGCACAGTGTTGTGTAATGTGTGTCATAATGTTGGTTTCATGTCTGCGTGGGTGTCTTTCTGGCAAGAAAAATAGAGTTTTGAACCTCATTCTCCCACCTTCCTAGTTATTGTCTGCCAGACTGTTTGCTAGTGATGGGGAGGAAGGGTGATGGTGGTGGCATATTTTCTGCTTGACAGCCTAACAAAACCAAAGGAAAAAAACCCCTTCACTCAGTCCATACTCAGAAAGCTGTTTGTGTAATGAAGAAAGATAAAAAAATGAAGGTATTTTTCTGCTCAATTCTGATTATTGCTAGTACCTCTGGAGCTTTTGACATGTGATTTGAAAACTGGAAGTCTGGATTCCAGTCCCCACTTCATATGCATGTCTCTGAATTGTAGATACTTGCTTAGGCATACAATGTGGTGTCATTATGTCTGGGTTTTAATTTAACAGTAGTTTAACATATAAAGTACAGCACTAGCACAGACTGGATAAAAGGACTGCTGTGACTTCTACCATTTGGAGTAATTCACATCACTTGGAACTACTGCTGAGCCACCCCTGGCAAGGAAAAAATTGAGCTACAGGATTATAAAAAGATTTCTGAATAATAATTTTTTGCCATTGATGGGAACTGCTGGGAACCACTGAGTTTTCAACATTTTTCCCCAAGGCAGGATTCCCCCAAACTTCAAGTTCTTGTTTGTCTCTTCCCCACATAGGAAGTGACACCTGCTTGGGTGCTTTGCTTTTTAATCTACCTGCTCTCTGGCTGCAGCAATGTAAGTATAGATATAGAAGAAAGGCCCATAAATCAGCACAGTATTTCTCATCACCAAAAATTGGTGCATGGTTTTGTTTATTGTGTGGGCTTTTATGACAGCATTCAAAAGAATTTATGAGTTTAGAAGTAACGTTAAATCAGTTCCAAGGACAGCGTCAGACTATGTCCAACACTGTCAGTAAAACATTATGCAGCATTGTCGTTCCTCCAAGGGTTTTGGAGATTCTAACTTTATTATAGGATTCACAGTCATTTTCAGTCTAGGGGACAGGAAATTGCCACAATCTGATAGGTGCTTGCAGTTTGGTCAGAGCAGCATGTGCTGGGAGGAAACGGTAGATCCTGGCAGGTTTTTGTCCTACGCTGTGGTGGAGAGGTCTTACCCCTTGGGCCATAACCAGCCAGAAGTAGTTAAAAATAAACCTGAATTTGTGAGGAGCTGGGTTAATGGTAAGAGATTACCTCTAATATTAACTGGTCCTTGGCTTTATAGCACAGGAGAGATTTGCCATGCAAAGCATCCACAGTGCTGCATCACAGATCAGATGTTTTCTTTCCAAAGACCAACGACCTAATCAAAAGAATAAGGACTATGCAAAGGGCAGGCAGAGCTTGAATGCCCAACCCATCATTAAGAAATCTCCAATTGCTCTTCTCCTTCCTCTCCTCCCTTTTCTTTTCTTGTGCAATATATGTCCTGATCCCTTGGTGACAAAAATTACTTCACACAGTGGAGGAGGCTGTTTGGCTGATCTCGGAGGTGATTCCAGCTTCATGCTGTTGACACGGTCCATTAACCGTTGAATCTGTGCAGAGGCTCCAGCCATGCTGTTGCATCCACATTACTGGGCTTGGATTCGTGCCCTTCTTGCCCGCAGTCAGTGCGTGCGCATGATCGCTTGGCTGCCCACGCTAGTGCCCATGCAGTAGGATGGTACGGTGCCTGCTCACAGAGGTGGGAAGCCAATTTCACAAGGGTACAGATGAGCACTGGAAGTGGATTTAGACTGGCATCCTGCTCGATGCCGCCTATGCCAGTTCCCCAGCTGGAACTGGCCTCATTTCAATGATAATTTTTTTTTTTTTTTTAAATTTCTCGACTTAATTGATCTGGAAATGAATTACTGCCTGTTAGCACTAGGAAGAGATTCACAGACAGCACGTGTTTTCCTTTAAGGAGGATCTGGGGCGGGGGAATGAGTCAGTAACTGCACATCTTTCCCTGTGTGTGGATGCCAGCGTGTCCTCACTGCCAGTTCCCTCAGATGTGATGACCGTACCTGCCATCATGCTATGCTATATGGATAGGCTCATGTTCAGTGAGTGTCTCTCCATGCTGTGGAGACACTGGATCCTGGATCTTGGGCTGCCCTTTTTCAAGGAGCAATGGACAAGAGCTGAGATTTATTGACTAGAGCCCCTAAACATCATGGCAAAGGCATGATTGCTTTATACCTCCAAAGATTTGCATCAACCAGCACTTAATAAATAGTAAGTAACAGGGACACACAGTAATAAAGCAAGAAAACAAAGGGATTGAGCGATCTTAAAAAGAAAGCAGGGATGAGAAAATGAGAAGTTATGTTTTATCTGTTATTCTAATTACATGGGATTAGAACCAAACTAGAAACATCTGCTGCTTTGATTTTGCTGCTCCTGGGATTCCTCAGCCCTTTCCTCCTAAGTGGAACATTTCAAGTGAGCAGGATCTGGCCTGAAGAAATCCATAAAGCTGTATTCATTACTTAGGTTTTCTGTTTGTGCTGATTTAAAGATTTGGCCATTTTGATTTTCTTTGGATTAGCTGAGCTCAAGGGAACTCTCCGAAGGAATGTGCCATTGGTTTTCTGTTGGTGGTTTTTTATGTGATGCGATGCATTAAAACTTTCATGCAGGCAGTCATTAATTGTCAAAACCAAAAATACCCCTAAACTCCTGTCTACAATTATCCATACTGTGCTATATTTGAAACACATTATGGTTTCTATCATTAAGAAGGCCTCCTTGTAATGCCCCATCGTGGATAAAACATAGCCACAAAAATGATGCATATGTACAAAATATAAAGTGAAATTATGGGTTTCTACACTGAAATGGAACTACTGATGATGCATATACCAGACACGAGTGACACACAGAACAGAACTGTTAGTAAACTCAGGGAAAACTATAAATATGCTTAAGACGAGACATCACGCATTGTTTCAAGTGACAAACTTTGTACTAAAAGAAAGAAAAAAGATCACAAATCTAGACAGACAGCACTGCTAAAAGTTATATAGCTGCATGATTCATTCCCCAAAGAAATCAATGTCAGGATGACATTTTTCTTCAGGCAGTACTGGCAACTGCTCGTAATTTAGGTAAACTTTCTTTGCCCTATAAAAACAAACCATCAAACCAAAAGGTAACCACTGAAACAGCTACCACTCAACCAAAAAAAAATAGTATTTTAAACAGAGCACAACATAAAACTGCATGAGTCAATCTACCGTAAACTTTCGGCAAATAGGATGTGTCATAGAGATCAACTTCGGTGTTTCCAAAGAGCACAGGCTTATACAGCAAGCTTTTTAGAAACAGACTTTGCTCCAAATAGTAATTCCCTACTTTCAATAAACCCTGACTGGCTGCAACTAGTTATTTCTCCTGATACAGACAGCCAAAATAACTGACTCGTAAACAGAAGCCTATGGAGCTGGATTAATTACAGGGATTACATATAGTATTCAGAGCTTTTAAAACCAGAAGGGATCATTACAATGATCCCGGATGGCCTCCTACGTAACATAAGCCTTGGAATTTCACTGAACGATTCCTGCTCACAGCTGCTGGTGGTGATGGGAAGATGTATCATCTCTAACTACTTCAAGTGAGTGAAAACACAACTACCCCATTCCAGTGGCTAGTTACCCTCGTCTTGTAACCTGCTGGATCTTCTGCAATGCATATTTAGTAAAGTATATTTAATATGTGTGCCTGTTTAAATAAACCATTGCTTTTGAAGTATTTATAACTTTCTATCATTTTTAGGCCCAAATGTCAAATAGTTCTACATCCTATATGACACCGTGTGTCGCAGTTAGAGAGTATCTTTCATCCTGGAGTGTTACACTTCTTACCGGTGAAATTTTTCAGCACACAGCAATACATGTTTCTTGGTTTGAAACAAGAAAGGAGAGGCATGTGACAAGAGTTTGGGAAGGATTCATGATGCAATTGGGAAAGAGATGGGAGCAACAGAGAATATCCCAAGCTGCCTTTCTGTGGAAGGGAGGAAATAGGGTAAAGAGAAAAATACAGGGAAGCTACAGAACTGGAATGAGCTTCTCCAGTAGGTCTTGGAATGCAAATGAATGAAAAAGCATGACTCCAAGGAAGGAGTTTTGCAGGTGAACGTTCAGAAAGGCAATGAAGAGTTAAAGATCTGTAATGGAGAAATAGAAAGCTCACGTTAACTTCCCTGAGTTTTGTACCAAATCCTTTGTGAATTATACAGCATGGAAAATCGAGTGTTTAAATAAGAAGTGCCCAGTCTACCTCTTCACTAGGTTCACTTCAACAGAATGACATAAACTCACAATGGGAACAAGTATATGTAGAAGAACATAAGAATGGACATATCAAAGGTCCTTCCATACTAAGTGATTGTTTTTCACTTACTTTGGAAAGCAAAAAAAAATACAGGGTGAATTCACATGACAAATAATATGATAAAGACAGTGAGACTTATGCAGAAAGGTTTCTATTGCAGACAATTCTGTGCTTTTGCCCAACAATACAATTTTGTGTTCATGAGTGCTTTCATTTTGGCATGGCTCATCAATCTGTATTAAGTTTGGTTCAGAAGTTTCTGAGGTTTGCAAAAAGGAGACATCACAAAGAAGGTTTGTTACATTTAATGTTGATGAACAGCTTATCTATTATCAACATCCCAATGAGGAAGCAAGGTGTAATTTATTCCACCACTGCTGGAGCAAGGCTACATACTGGATTATTCAGTGGATCATGCTGGAGAGCAGTAAAATGGGCCATCATTCTCAGTATTTATTCAAGTACATTGATAATTTTACTAATTACACTTGATTTTATCTTAAGTCAGAAAATCTATTAAAAAAGAAAAACAGTCTAAATGCCAGATCTCAGCTACAGAATATGTCTGAGTGTCAGAAGATCAGAAATTTGGAACTGTTTCTTCAACTGAAAGAATTTTTTTTAAGTCATAGATGTATTTGCTCACCTAAGGGCTTTTCAGCTCTGATGGAAAACTCCTTACTACCTCACTACAGCTGTTACAGTTGGTGTCTGTTGGAGAAGGTGATGAATGGTACCAATAATTCAAAGAATCACCTAAAAATCAATTATTGATATGGCTTTATAGATGCAAATTTTACAAATTATTATCTTCTACACAATTTCACAAAGCTGGGCTATGTCTTCCCTTAGCTTCCTGAGAAAATCTACTATCATCTGCATCAGAGACTGAAACTGCACGCTCTTGATAGTCACTTGGGAACTATTAGCATAACCTCTGTTTTTCTGTTCTTTATTTTTGTAATGTTCACTGACTGGAAAAATGAATAAACATGTAACTGTAAACGGCTATTTGGAAAATCCAGAACTTTCACAGAAGAGTCATGTGGACGTTCACTTGTTCTCCATTCTCAATTTTGTGGTGGTCTGGGAGGCAAAAAAGACCTTCCTCTGGCAACCCCCAAAGATGAACAAGTTAGAAAAATAGTTGTACTTGGGTATTTTGTTTCCTGACATCAAAGCTTCTTGAGAGAGAAATGTGCTATTATGTGACATTATTCTTTTTTTCTTCCTGTAATAGCTGTGGCAGACGCTCAGCATTTGCTTTGTGCATTTAAAATTCTGATTCATTCAGGGAGGCCAGATAAGAAAACTGCTGAGGGTTCCTCTCATCCTGAAGTCAGTGGTAGCACTTTTATTGGGATAATCTGGACTAGCAACGGGCACCCCGTATGTGGGTATGCACTGAAGGAAAGGAGGAAATGCAGGAGGAAATTGTTCTCCAACCTGATGCACGGTGGTAGGCTGTATCTTATATTGCTTTAATCATCGGGGTGGCAGCTGGCCTACCTGCACGCCTGGGAGCCCTGACCCATTTCAGCAAGGGTTCTTGTTACTTCATCCTGACAAGTTTTAACATCTTTGGTGTTTCCAACAGGGCTTTGAAATATGTCTATGTGAGGAGTGTGCACATACGTATGTGGCAGGACAAAAAGGAGGGAGCTCTTAGTGTAGAAAAAAATACATTTCTTTTGTCTCGCAAAATTGCTTTTCCAGAGGTGTTTCTCACCTCTCCCTGCCAGAGTTCAGGGAAGTTGTGGCAGCTTGCCAGCACCACAAGCTGACACCAGCGTGCCCATAGCTCCACTGCAGCCAGTACAGCAGGAGAGGTTACAGGGATGCTGGAGCTGCTCTCTAGGGAAAGCGGGCTGGGAGAGGCTCCCTCCTTTGCCCCACTCTAGGAGACCTCTTCACCTCCTCTTCCACCAGTTCTCTCCACTGGCAATAAGGTGTGTGTGGCTGGTAGCTGAGAGCGTTCATCTGCTTTCTCCAGCAGCTGGCTTCTGTGTAGCTATCATAAGCAGTCAGCATTGATGTCCCATTGATGATGAAGAGGTGGCTGCATGTGAACAGAGTAGGCTTTCTTTAAAAAATAAATTAGCAATGCATGCTTGAAACTCACACTTCTTTTTTTTTTAGGTGGAAAATCAAGTCCTCTGAAGTTGGGAAATGCCAGATATTTGTCTGTCTGGCCAAGCCAAATTTAGCCTCATGTTTGTGTGTTCTGCTACGATCTTCAGTTGCCTTCGTCATGGACTCCTTCTTCCCCAGGGCCCTGATTCATATGAAGTTCAGCCTGGTTTCAGAATCAACACTTTGAAATTAGGAAGTACCAAACCTGGGGTTTCCCAAGTGAGAAGGGCAACGAGGCTGGTGAGGGGTCTGGAGAACAAGTCTTATGAGGAGCGGCTGGGGGAACTGGGACTGTTTAGCCTGGAGAAAAGGAGGCTGAGGGGAGACCTCATCGCTCTCTACAACTCCCTGAAAGGAGGTTGTAGCGAGGTGGGGGTCGGTCTTTTCTCCGAAGTAAAAAGGGATAGGACGAGAGGAAATGGCCTCAAGTTGCGGCAGGGGAGGTTTAGATTGGATGTGAGGAAAAATTTCTTTACTGAAAGAGTGGTGAAACATTGGAACAGGCTGCCCAGGGGAGTGGTGGAGTCCCCATCCCTGGAGGTATTTAAAAGACGAGTAGATGAGGCGCTTAGGGACATGGTTTAGTGGGCATGGTGGGGTTGGGTTGACGGGTGGACTCGATGATCTTAGAGGGCTTTTCCAACCTCAATGATTCTATGATTCTATGATTCTATGATTCTATGATTCTATGATTCTAAGTATCCTTCATTCTGCAACTTTGCACGCCTGCCCTTCTCCGTTTCATTCCTAGCTTGAACACAAAGTGTCAAAATTAAGGCTATCTGGGCAAATGCAAATGCGTTATTTCCTCACTTCTAAAAGTTTGATTTTGCCAATGTTGCAATCTCTTAATGCTCTTTCTTCAGTAAGTAATAAACAGTGTAGAAAAACTCCCATTGAATGCAGTAATCTGAAAGGATCAGTGATGTGAATGGGCTGTGGGCTACCAATACAGCGTTACTGCACTAAATGGATCAGTTCACCCGTTCATATGTACCTGTCACTTTTCAAGTACCTAAATCAAAGGCTAGTATAAACTCCAAGGCACAGGAAAGAGAAAAGCAAATATATGTGGGCTGTAAGCAGAAATTCAGCCTTTGTACTTAACAGTAGAGCAGAATTGTAAGAAAACTGGCAGATATTTTAAAATCAATAGGAATATAACCCCTCCAGGCCCCAAAACAAATTATGAAGAAGTTTAAAAAAACAACTTCAGCCAAAAGGAAGACCAAATATCACGGACACTTTTTTTTTATATTGGGTCTTACACCAGCCTGCTGAGCTGAGGCTTGGCAAACCTACACCTTGTTTTTGGTTTTGTCACTGACCTGCTGCATAACACAAGCAGACCTAGACATTCAGTGTTTTGCTTATTTACCCAGTAGGCTTTTATGGCAGATTGTCCCTTTCCTGTGAATTTTCCTTCATGTGGATGTCTACCTCTAAGATTAATCTAATAATAACAATATATTACAAGTTTTCAGCCCTAGTTTATTTTCCTTTTCCACAAAGAATCTTTTTCTGACGTTTTGTGTATTGTGGTGCCAGTGGAGGTGAACAGATGCAGTTGAACAGTTAAGACAGAGCGCTTCCCCAAGATGTAGTTGAATTGTGTTCATTGTAACACGCTGACTAAATATGACAAAGTTTTCTGCATCAGCAGTGCTTTGCTGGGTCTGAGTGTGTTGACCCCTTTTCAGTAACAGCTTTTTGATGCAAGTGCCTAAAGGCTTGTGAGTTCCTGCTGTTTGTAACTATAAACTACTGGTTAAAAGTGACAAGTTTTGAGAAGATACTACTGTAAAATATTTCTTTGTCTCAAGCAGCATGGCACTTGACAACATTTTCAGACTAAATGTGCCTAAGCACCATTTTGATGTATTTGAGTATTAATGAAACAGCCTAGTACCTCCATAGGGAAAACTGTTAGGAGGTTTTTTGTTCACCAGAGTATCCTCAGCTGGTTTATTTGTTATTTCAGCAAAATAAGTGCACCCCTGTGTTATTTTGGGGGTACATCCACTCCTGGGACTGGGTGCAGAATACCCACAAAGCACTCAGGCAATTGCACTTTTACTGTGTAAAAAGGATGAGGCTTTACCCAGATGCTTGCTTTATGCTTCAGAGCAACTCTTACAGATTGTGTCTTTAGACCCTTCAGCAGGCACGTTTGGTACAAGATGAAAGTAGGTAGTTTCCAGACCCAGAGAAATGTATACCATGGCAAGAGAGGCAGCACTGCTTCCAGTGCCTGTAATAGGTACCACATGCCTAAAATCTCTGCATGACTTTTACTAAGCCAGCTTTTAAAGTGAAGTTGGCTCTGAAGTGAAATCCCCTTAGGAAGTGCAGGTGGAAAACCTGTGACACCTTTATTCTACCTAATTGAGGGAAATAGAAGCTTTTAATCGTCAGTCCAGTATCACAGCTGGCTGATTGCACAGACTGCCAAGGATGGGTTGATGTGTTCAGCCTTGAACAACTCTTCCTTCTCAGCTTTATTATCTGTTTTGCTCTTACTTTCAGTTTTCCCTTAGCTAAAAAGAAGATGAGCTGAAAAAAGTCATTAGTTATTAAGGCGTCTCTTTCAATCTTGGAGAGCTCCTATAAAAATTTCTCAGCTGACTCTCACTTCCCTGAACACCTCTAGTAGACTGTTCAGTGAACTAGGAGTCCGATAGGAAACAAGAGTAGGTTTAGATAAATTTGTTTTCAGTTTGATACTCTTCAGCTTCTCAAGCTTATATGTTAAACAAGAAATATGAGTCAATCCTGATAGAGTTAAAACACAGTACCATAGTCTGTGCGCCTGGCCAGCTTCTTCATACCCTGTACCCAACAGTTTTACCTGTGGAGCTGCCTCTGTTATTTGCAGCATATTCTTTTCTTTTCTTTTTTTTTTTTAAATACTATGGTCTTTTATAAGTTTATTCAAAAATATTTGCCAGTAACTACTATGACTAAATTTTGTGGTAATTCAAACCTTGCAGGCCAAACATATGAAAAAGATTGTTTCAGTAAGGTCTCTGTAAGTTTGATCAAAGCCTGCTAAAATTGAACTTGTAGAGCAGTTTGGTCAGGAGCTGAGCTGGAGAAAACTCTGTACTCTTCCCAGAAGGCTGCCATTCCAGTATATGAAGAACTGGATCATCTCTCTTGGAAAAAAAAAAGAAAAGAAAGATAAGTTTCAGCATGCCATAATATGTAACAGTTTTGCCACAATATATAGTGATTTTACATGAAAAATGAGCACTTTTAAAGATAATTCATGGAATGAGATTGAAGCACGAGAGCTGATAGATGCAACATTATGAGGAGAGCTGAAAGGAGCAGCTCTGTCTGCAGTCACTTCACCTTATTTCACTCAGGAAGTAAAAATTAAAACCACCTGAATGAGTAATTAAAGTGTGCTGTAGTATTTTAATATGCTAGGGGTGTTCTTATTCTGATATTTCTATAGATAAGATGCACTGCACAGAAAAAAAAGAAAATCATTGTCAAAATGTGCTTTAATGGATGCTGTTGAAAGTGGGATTTTTGTTTTAGATATGATTGCTATTGTTTATCAGTACTTACAGCTCAATTCAGTAGGAGAGGAGATGATAAAATGTTGGTACACTTGCTCGTCAAAAACCTTTTTCTTTGATTTCCACAGGCATATGCTTTTGGCCTACAGCTCACTAAATCTGTTGGGTATGACAGTTTCTTTGAATATTTGATGTGGGTTTGTGGTAACTGCAGTAGAGAATTTAATTAAGAGGCATAAGCTCTACAAATATGTTCAAAATGTCTATAGATCTTTCTTTCTTCATTGGCTTCCCTTCGCTTTTCTATCAATTTCTCTTGATCTCTACTTCTTGCAAGGTCTATAGTTATGATGTTAAAATTCAGGAAATATTTTTTCACTATCTGTTCTGTGTTCCATCGCTTAGTTTCATCTTGAAGTAATATTGTGCGTGTTATGCTTAATTTTTTTGTAGTATGTCTTACACAATTTTTGTAGCTGCAGTAGACAAAATCAATATTTTATTATATCCATCAGATATATAATTAGGATTGCAACTATCCTCTTAGTAAGTAAGAGTTTCAGCTCTTCCACTAACATACTATATACACAGTAAAATTTGTGCTAGTAAGTAGCTCTATGTATCAGAAGACAATAGTTTCAGGCTTTATTTTAAGTCTGCCTCTACCTGCATCACAGGATCGTGCAGATGCTCTTCTGTTAGATTTGTGTAGGGAAATACTTTTGACAGAAGAGATACCATTTTGTGAGCATGTTAATGAGAGAAGGAACAATTTCTACTGCTGAAATGCTGGATTAGAGTTCTAGCCTCAGCAGAAGAATTGGTTATCTACAGAAACATCATTCAGTTTCTCTCTGTCACACAGTCTTCTTCCAATAACTGTAATATGTATTAATTTTTCCTATTGTATCTATGTAAGATAGCTATTATGAGCAGGTAGAAGGAATATGCGTAAGACTTACTGCATTATCAAACCTATCCATCTCCTTCGGAGGGTAGGAGACAATCCTCTTTCTTAACAGCTTGCGTTTCTTATAGTTAAATTGAACAAGAGCTGAGGGTACAAAGCACACCTGAAATTCATTGCACAACTAAGATGGCACTGTTTTCTGTATTAGGATTGTGATTTTCGTCCTTTCTTCTATGGGCAGATGTGGCTCTTACTTGCATGAATGCTAGGCATATGTATGGTGTCTGTTTATTTTGTTATTTTGTTTATTAATTGTTTTTAACAACTATTAATTACTCTGGTCCCTGTGTTTGCTTATTAAAATGTAAACAAAGCTCTGGAACTCAATGAAATTCCTCAGATGCTTAAAACCAAGCATTTGACATTCTTTTCAGAACCAAGTCCTTAGTCCTTTTCCTTGTGTCCTGCTCTGGTATAGCAATTTTTGACACTTAAACTCACCTTCCTTCACCAGAGAATTTGTGCAGAGAGTGTATTTCTGCCGTAAGAATATGTTTTTATTGCAATGATAAATACCTGAAAGAGGAGTTTGTAATGGAAACACTGACTGCTCCTTAAATGACTACGGAACCAGAAGGCTAGGCAACGCTTAACAAAAACAAGGGCATATTTTAAAATTAGACCTACCATTCCTACCTTTATAAGGACTACAGGAAATTAAATGGTTCAGCTTCAACCTGGAGGCAAAGCCAGCACTGCTGACTGTATTGCACTGGGCACAAACTTGGTCTGAGACCTTAGGTATATTCAGCTTTCCAAAGATCTTACAATCTACCTAGTATCAGGCAGCCGGGGGAATCCTGGAAGGAAAAACAAAGTGCCACAGGAAGTGGCACTGTGATTCAGAAGATGACATTCTTCACCCTGAGTCACTCATGCCCTGCTGGGGTGCTCTCCTGCAGGTAAATCCCAACACTGAGGCTCTGAGTCCTGACCGCTCCGTGCCATAAAATATTGGATGACATGTCACAAGAATAGCAGCATCTATCCTGGCTTTTGGCTAAGTTACAAACTGGGTAATTACATTAAAGTTCTGGTTGCTTTAATTGCCTATGGTTCTTTCTTCTGTACTTCCTTCCCCTTGGTCTGTGTCATGTTGCTGGCACTGTTATAATAGGCTGCTGTGTTTCTAGGGGTGACTGGCTTTGCTTGATACCCAAGGGGACCTGGCTAGATTTCAGCGATTTCTGAGTTGCTGCTTCTGTGTCGTGCCTTTTTAGCTTGTGACACCATCGAAACAAAAGCTGAACTGCCTTTCCTGTTTGGCAAGTGCCCAACCTACTGGGGTTCATATCCAACTAAAAATACTGCTAGCCTGAGGAACACTGGAAATCTGTGCTATGCCCGTAAATAAAAATAATCTTTACATAGTATCACAGGCACCAAAAAGCACAAAGTACAATAGGCAGAAGATGCCATTCCCACATAGAAGACATACTTGGCTTGAGTCAGTTACTATATTTTATTTCTATTAGTGCATATTTTAACACTACTAGCAAATTGTCAGCCACATGTATCTACATCAGGAGCACTTAGCACATACTCATAAAGAATGAGCAATTACTCTACTCCTTTGCAGGTTATTTTTAAAATAAGGAAGCTCTTTCTTACAGTTATGGAATAATTATGGCCACTGTCGTTAAAGACAAAAAAAAAAGCTTTTACAAATATATTAATGACAAGAAGAGAGCCAAGGAGAATCTCCATCCTTTATTGGATGCAGGGGGGAACATTGTCACTGAGGATGAGGAAAAGGCTGAGGTACTCAATGCCTTCTTTGCCTCAGTCTTTAACAGGCAGACCAGTTATCCTCAGGGTACTCGGCCCCCCGAGCTGGAAGACAGGGACGGCGAGCAGGATGAACCCCCC
>NW_008795125.1:3608859-3689579 GCF_000699145.1 Aptenodytes forsteri | reverse complement strand
AGGTGGGTGTCGGTCTCTTCTCCCAAGTAACAAGCGATAGGACGAGAGGAAATGGCCTCAAGTTGTGCCAGGGGAGGTTTAGGTTGGACATGAGGAAAAATTTCTTTACTGAAAGAGTGGTGAAACATTGGACCAGGCTGCCCAGGGAAGTGGTCGAGTCCCCATCCCTGGAGGTATTTAAAAGACGAGTAGATGAGGCACTTAGGGACATGGTTTAGTGGGCATGGTGGTGTTGGGTCGATGGTTGGACTCGATGATCTTAGAGGTCTTTTCCAACCTCAATGATTCTATGATTCTATGATTCTAATAAGCATTGCAATTAATGTTAAGGACCAAAGTTTGCTAGGTAAAAAAAGCACAAATAAACTTAATTCTCCTAAACTTCAGTTGAATTTTTATCTAGAATGCCATAATAATAACTGATTTGATTTCTTTTCAGTGGAAACTACTTAATCAAATGCAAATTTTAGAATGACGCTGACGCTCAGAAACCACACACCAAATATCTGCTTTCAGTAGATTTTTATGGTGGCTTATAATGGAAAAGCTGATAGAACTTTAGCCATCGCCTTGCTATCAAATGCTGCTGTAATTCCAAATTAACATGCCTCATGTTATCTGCTAGCTCAGCTGCTTGCTTTGCATTCATTACGATATGAGAAATGCTGGTTCCTTGGTAATTTTATTAATTTTGATGTCTGAGAGTGGGTGTTTTGAGTTTTTTCTTCTATTCGAAGCATATAGCAGAAAACACTCTTTTACTGATTTGTTAGAAACCTGATCTCGGTAAGCACTGAGTCTCTTTTGCCTTGGTTCTGTTGATTTCAAAGAGCTGAGAGTACACAGTGACTCACAAGACACGTTGGCACCTGGCAGAATCATGTCCTAATCGATCTGTGTGGTGCTTGGTGGTTTCAGTTGGCAAAGGGTCATGCAGACTATTGCCTTTTATTGTATTATACATTCCAACCTAAGTGGTTTTGCAAGCCTTGAGGTTTGCTTTGAGCTCCAGATTCAAGTGTTTCTGAAGCATTAACGTAAAAATCCTTCAAGGTATCACATTTCCTGACTTTCATAATGAAAACATGCTAACTGTAAATTTCATAAAATTTTGGTGAAGGAAAATGAAGCAGTGTTATTAAGGTTGCAACTCAGAGCAGGGTCAAAAACTCTGTGAGTCTTAATGGACCTTTTGATACACATGATGTGAGTTAGGGGTGTCTTTTCTTTCTAAGCCCCAAACACAGCACACTTCATGTAAAACCTGAAAGAAACACAGCTGATATTGCCATAATCAGCAATTATTTCATTCAGTTCTCGTTGGTAAGGGGCCAGCCTGCCTTTAGCTTTTGCCAAAACTTCCGCTGAAGTCAACAGACTATTTAAGCACTCAGCAAGCATATCCTCTTACTTTATTTCCTTTGTTATTTTTGAACATCTATAGCCTTCTAATGCATGTACCTGTACACTTATACGTGTCCTTTTAACACCTTAATCTGAACTGGTTTTATACTGTCCTTTGGCAACTATAGGACAGCTGTCTAGTTGTTCATTTTGTGCAAAGATTACAAAGGATGCAGGTGAAACTAGATCTTAAGGCAAGAACTTAAAAAAAGGTTTAAGAATGGCTTAAGAAATGCCAAATTTTAAAAAGGAACCCGAGTTCCCATTTCAGGTATATTTTTTCTAGAGATGGGGCTTGCCCACATTGCAGAGCTGATTTCAGTTATCCTTTTATAGTTGACTTTAAACTCAATCTATATTATATCCCTACATTATGCATGATGGTGCTTTTAACTTGAGATATTGATCTGGGTTAATATAAGCTTCAGTTAACACAACTCTTCAGTTATTAACAGGACACAAGCTGCCTCCTCTTTGCTGCTAGTCTTCTACTGTCTGCCCAAAACTTCTCCCTTGCACCAGAAAGTCCTGGAAGTTCCCTCTCAATTCGCACAGGAGCATTTCAGACCCACAGTTCAGCTGTCCGAAGACTGAGGACAAGTACTGAAGCCCTAAAGGATTTCACACCACGCACAGGTGACTCCAGTCCAAACTAAGCAGTTCAGGTGTCACTTTACAGTGTTGCCACCTCCATTAGCATGAGGCTAAATTGAGCTTGGATAACATAACACTGAAGTCAAGTTGTTCTCCCATATTCTTCAAAGTGTTACTGAAAAGTCAGTGAGACTTACATCCTTCCATGGTTTTCGATACCTATAAAAACCAGACCACAGCTCATTTTGTGCATTCATTTGTGCTGGATCAAAATTCAGTGTTTTTCAGTAGCAACCTCCAAGTGAGGAATGGACACAGGAAAGTATGTATGCCAGGGCCTCATCTACAGGTTGCATATTAAACAGTTTCTAAATGAAAAGGTGGTTTGCTGTGCTATAAAATAAAGTCATCTTTCTGCAGACCTACAGCCCACCGGAACGAGGGGACAGGATGGAGTGTGCCTTTTCCAGTATTCCCCACCCACTGACCCAGAGCATGAAACCCACAGAGTTCTTGGAACTGCAAACAGTGTTTGAATTCAGACTAAAACTGGAAAACAGAAACTGGCCTTTTTTTTTTTTTGAGTCACATCAGTCAATGCTATTTACAAAATCGTTTATAGAGAACAGGTTGCATATTAAACAGTTTCTAAATGAAAAGGTGGTTTGCTGTGCTATAAAATAAAGTCATCTTTCTGCAGACCTACAGCCCACCGGAACGAGGGGACAGGATGGAGTGTGCCTTTTCCAGTATTCCCCACCCACTGACCCAGAGCATGAAACCCACAGAGTTCTTGGAACTGCAAACAGTGTTTGAATTCAGACTAAAACTGGAAAACAGAAACTGGCCTTTTTTTTTTTTTTGAGTCACATCAGTCAATGCTATTTACAAAATCGGTTTATAGAGACCACAGGTGGACACTCTGACTCATTACACATGAATACTAAATATATCCAAGACAATCTTGGAAAATCCCATAAAGAAAGAGGGAATAGCCGTCTGATTTTTGTATTTATAACATTGGGTTTTGGATGCCAGTAATGGAAATTATATTTTCACAAAAAGCAGGTGGGGGACAGTAAGGGACTGAATGATTGCCAGGCTGCATGTGGCTGGAAGGAGAAGAAGGCTCTAAGCTAGACACGGAGGGTTTGTCATGCTGCCGTAGGTTGCCATTCGCATTTGTGGCAGGCTGTGGTGAGGTTAGCAATGCATTCCACAATTGTCAGGAGTTAAGCAAATGTTATGTCCTTCAGCCAGGGTGAAAAGCACACCTGCCCAGGAAGCTGGCATAAAATTCAGCACTGCCTCAGCCCTACTTCAGTGCTACATGGAGAATTTGAGTAGTACGTACGGCCTCATATCCTGCCACATATTTTAGTCTCTCTGATCTTGAAAACCAGGGAGGTCCAAGGTCTGTAATATATACAGGAAAGCAGATAATGGGTCCCTTTATGTTTGTCATCACTGAATTCTGTTTTGGTGGATGTTTTGGTGCCAAGGTTTCTCTTATTCTCACCACTGAAGGAGAGCTATTGCTGGACTCCGTGCAGTCCCTAGCTTAGCCCTGAGAAATGTAACAGGGTGAAACTGAAACAAGACGTATCAGTTCTAGCCTGAAAGCTTACTTATTATACATAAGTTGAGAAACAACAGTTTCTGTTAAGAGGAACTAACCGAGGAATGAGTTAGTGATTCTAATCTATACCCTTTCCTGAATGACTAGTGAATAAACTAGATGCCAAAATGCAAATTTTTTACTGATAGATCACCCAAACCTGTATTGTGGGTTTATGATATTTCTCATTGCTGAGATCCCAAGCCAAATTCTGTGTAGGCAGTGCAGATCAGTTCTTTGCTACTCCAGTCTTTGAAACAGCCCCAAGGCTAGAAAGAACTTCTCTGTGGCTACTGTCTTGTTGGAAGTAGCAATGTGTGGGTGGCTGTGAACATAGACACAATGAGAAACTGCTGATGCAAAGTCAGATTAAGTAGTCATAATTGTTCTGGTCAAAGCTGTATAGCAGAAGTGGTGTCGCTTCTTTGTGAAGGCAGTTTGTATCAAGTGGTTCGTTGGTTGAGCGGATGTAATGGGGATTTGCTTGTGGACTTTCTTCCTACTAAGATCTGCTCATTTGGCTCAGCATGCTGATCCTTTAGCAAAATAGACACAACTTCAGAAAAATCACTCTTCTGGTATCCTGAATGACTAAAGTTTAGAAGCTGGAAATACCCAACCAGCCTATCTGCTTGGCTCACTGCAGTCAGTCTCTAATGAGCTCTCCATTTGTTCTGTATGTCTCTGTAATGCTGCTTCCAGCCTGTTACTAAAGTACTTCTAATGGCAATTTCTGTCTCTTCACTGCTTTCAAAGGAGTTGATTCTTCACTGTATTACGCTCATTTCCATCCATTCACCTTTAATACTATCTACTTCAGTAGACTTAAACCAAAATAAAATATTGCTCGAAATGTTCAGGATGTTGTTGTCTGTTGAATTTAACTCATCACCAGTGCAGAAGACACAAACAGCACAGCACAAATGGAAAAGTTTATTGCAAAACCAGAGGGATGGCAAAGTAGCATCCCTTTTTTTCCCCTAGAAGAATGAACGTCTTTGTTTCAACCTTAGGTCCAGCAATTTCTACCAGCTCACTGTCTGCAAATCTTGGTTCTGTGTTGATTACCATAGTCATATGAAATTATTTAACAGGTATGTTGTTGCCAAGGTCACATGAAATTAGTTAACGAAAACTTAATAGTGAATTTGCCAGCTCATCTCTCATTGAAACACTCTTTTGGCTTAAAAGAACCTGCTGACTTGCAAGAATGAGCAGGATTAGGCATTTTCCCAATAATAAGATGGCAATAACAGGGAGGAAGGCTATGTTGTATGGTAAGTGAACAATGCATCCATGAATTTTATAAGTTTATATTCTTAGGCACTTCATGATGACTTAGATCTGCGGCTAGTTTTAAATTACCCAGTGCAGGAAAATCACATAGGTGGTCTGCAGCCGTCGCTGACTTTTGTAAGTACCCCCAACAAAAGTAAAGGGAAATGTAAATCTTTTTTTTGGACAGGAGGTGGAAAGGAAACTTTTTGGGGGGTAAAGGATAATTTTATGAGCCTAACTATGTTTCATTTAAAGCTTTGCAATGGCTCTTCACTTCAATCCAGTTCCACTCAGTGCACACTTTGGTCTCTGTTACAAAGAAGCAGCACTACTGGAAGATTCACTCTCTTTTGTGAGGTAAAAGGGTCAAAAGACAAAAAAAGTCTGAGTGTTTTGATACTGAACACCTGAAAGCTAAGCCCTGCTTCAGAAGCAGAGCTCCCTCGCTGCTGAGTTACCAGCTGTAGGTCTCCTCATTGCTGTCTCTCTGGACTCATGGATCTCAAATTCAGGTTGCAGAGTGTCCCGATTTCAACAAGAAGGGATGGTGTATTCCTTACTCAGAGTGTCCTATGACTTGATGGTTAGGCTCTCTCCTGTGAAGCAAGAGCCGTGGACTTCTATCATCCTAGAAGGTCCACAAGCCAACTCTTCTACTTGAGCAAGTACCGTAACCTCCGGGTTACTGTGTAGCTTGCCTCTTCCCACTATTTTTAAATGAAGGTGGCTGTGGCTGCAGGTCTCGGTACACTCTGCTCGTGTTGTGAGCACACTCAATGAATCAAGCAATTTATGGCTGCAGTTTCCTTTTGTATGAATCCCAAATAGCCCTGGGCAGGAGAACGGCTTCTGAATGCTGAGCTCAGCCAAGGTAGTGGTTCTTGTGAGTAGAAGTAATAACTGGAGGTGCCCATCCAGCCACAGGTGCATATATGGATTAAATGCAGCTTTCCTGCATCACTTGGAGTCAAAATCATGCATTTAATTGCATTTTGGGAGTCTTTCTCATTGCAAAGGAGGTTTGTCACTGAATGTGTGAATTGTTGTATTCATTCACCTTGTTTAGATATTAAAACACAAAACTATTTACAGGACTTCTGAGGCCCAGAGTTCATCTAAGTGGGTAAGAAATGTTCTGTATTTTGATAAACAAGGGATGAGGCCTTTCAAGAAAGAATCAAGCCTGTTCTTGTCTTAAAGGCAATTGCTCTTTGACTGCTGTGGCTGCTCTGCATCCTTCAAAGGAGACCACGCTGTGTCAGCTAAATGATTGAAAAAATAGATTTTTTACCAGACAGCGTGAAGTTGGACTCTCCAAAGTGTTTTAAACAAAGCTGAGACACCACAAAACTTCAATTCAGTACGAATTGTTCTTTGTGCTGCTTCCACTAAGGAAAAACGCACAAAGTATTTCCTTTGCTGAACACAAAAATTCTTCTCACTTTTGCTGCAAGAGATTTGGGTTTAGTTCAAAGGCTTTACTTGTTAAACCATAAGAATTTCTTGCTAGATACTGTGTATGTGAGCCTGTGTATAACTTTATGATTTAAAAAAAAATTTACAATTTTAACCTTTTAAAATTCCCCACAACAGCATTCTACTTTAATTCCTTTAACTCCATTCCCAAACCAGGCCAATCAAAAGTCTTTCTTGACCTGATAAGAAACTGAATAAAGTCCTCCTTTGCCTAATATCATTAAATCTGGGAGAAGGAAGATCTGGATTTGTCTTTGTTTTTTTCCCCCAACAGTAATAAAAGAGTTACCTGGTGACTCAGTGCTTTCTTATGTTCCCCAAGGTCACATAGAGAAAATGCTACAGCAACAAACCTTTGAGTCCTGGTCCTGTAATATAACCATTGTATGACTGGGAGGGAAAAGGGAAAAAACTAACAATTCTTCTAACAGAAGAAGAGCCTTGGGGCATCTGAGGATCTGCCAATATCTATTGACTCCATTATGATAAACAATGTAGACAAGAGAGAACTTGTAACATACCTGCTGGTTGCCTGCTCTTCTAAGCAGAGGTTTAGCCACAGAAATTAGTGGGGAAAGGGAAAGGGTGAACATCTGTATGAGAACCTGACTCTTCACAGCAGAACATTTTAGGTAGCTCTCTTTAAAATCTTGAGGGAGTTTGAGAATCGAACTAACAAACCAGAAACCATTTCCTCTGACTTAGGAGACTTGTTTCTCCTATTGGAGAAAACTCTAGCTGCAAGGAAGTCTGTGGCTGCCCTCCTGCAGTGCCCTCATTATAAATAACAAATGCTTAAAGCAGTTGCTGCTGCAAATATCCTCATGCCACTCCTGCAGTGAATAATCTTCCCAAGCAGTGCTCCAAGTCCATGAGAGCATGGCACACTGCCACTGTCTGAATGAATGGCATGGCCATCAAAGGCTTCCAGGCTGTGCCCTGACCACCTGGTTGGCCTCAGCCGAGTGGGCTGCTCTGCACAGAAGCAGGATATGGCAGAGCAACGCAGTGCCTCTGCGGTCCCGCCAGTGATGTCCAGCGGGCTGGATCTCCATTGTCTTCTCCAAAGCCAGAACATGCTCCACTGTGAGAGGAATACAGTCAGAGCTGGGAGCTGTTGCCTTGCTGTGTTTGTATGAGGCAGCAGCTCCTGCCGAGGCTGGAATGACACCCTCCTTTTTTTCTTCTCTTTACTTAGACAACTGGTCTCAAGCCATGAATCAGGAAAAGGACATACTACCAAAAAGCAAAGAGAATGTGTACATAACTCATGAACACTGCATTCCAGAAATTCCTTCGGCTCAAATCCTAGCTCCAGTGGTAATGACAAGAAACTAGCACAGCCAGAACCAGAGCCTCAGGACCAGGAAATGAGCAGGTCAGATCTGCAGTGTCTGTTGTCCCCCGTTGTCCCCCTCAGGCAGCTATTAAATATTGTTAGGCTTGAATTCCCAGGGACAGGGCCTGATTAACATTTTTCCAGAATATACAGGTATCTCATAAGTGGAATATAATAATGTAATGCTGCTCCTTCCCACAGAACCTACTGAACACTAGTTTCTTGAGTATATTGTACACTATGAGTTATTTACTCAACCTTATTGGTTACATTGGAAAAATGCTGCATCTTTTTTTTAATCTAATGCAAAGCAGTGTTTTTAAACTTTTGCATGTGCTGTAGTCAGCAATGATTAACAGCTTACGTGTCTCAGCAGTTTCTTTTTTCTTCCTTACATTTTAAATAAAATGCAATGGAAATTCAATACTCTGATCTGTATTCTCCCTTCTACCCACATAATTTCTCAGAGCTGTCAGATGTAATTTGCAAGCCTCCCTTCTTCTGTCATCATAAAATTATGTCAATATTCCACACCACCTGATGCATCCTCTTGCCACTTTATCTAAAGATCAGAGAAAACATATGTAAAGTACTAACCAAAGCGTGAACAATTATAACCATTGGGCCTGGAAACAATGCAGTTTGCAAAACATGTTGTCTTTATTATAACTTACATGAATAGCCTCAAAGTGAAAAGGCTGGGTGTGTGCAATGACCTCACACACCAGTTATTACCTCTAAAATATAAATATTGAAGGAGCTTTGGAAATGTGTTGTTTCCCCTAAGTACTGGAAAGAGCACAAGCATGAAAAAGTCTGAATCCAAGACCACACTTAAGGTTTTCCTGTAAGGAATGTACTGTGGAGAACACTGGGAAAGCTGAGAACTTGTATCTGAGCTGATATCTGCGCTGATTTAAAAAAGAAAACAAACAAAAAGGAAAAAAAACCCTCTTAACATGGAGTGGAATGCATCATTTGTATTTATTTGTCTCTCCAGTTCTATGGAATGCAGCTCTAAGTTGATTCACAGTTAAGAGAGTCTTCCACTGGAAAGACTGAAGGTCCATTGAGTTTCCTTACTGGAAAACCCTGTCATCAGTCAAAACTTTGCCCAGGAAAGGAGAAGGCTGTTGTGATTCCTTTGTGAATTCCACTGTTTAATGAATTTAAATCTCTGCCAGTTACTGGTGAAGTTTGACCTTGGGATACCTTGTTCAATACTTTTCTTGTAGATGATGAATGCCTGAAGAGAAACATTTGATATGGTGCAGTCTTAATATCTTTAATACCAAATTCACTGTGGTATGATATACCTGTGGCGAATGTAGGAAACAAGAAAAAAGGGGTCACAATTACCCGTCCACTTCTTAGTTGTGGCCACTGGCGAGAACTTGCAATGGCTACAGCGATACTGCCAGCCATTCTTGGAAGAAACACCACCACAGAGGGCAATTAATACTGCTTGTTTATTTTCTGGCAGCCTGCAATACATACTGGGCCACTGAGGGAGAGCCAGAGGCTGCTTTAATCTTCAAGAATTAGCAATAACATGCTGTGGCAGGATTTTAGAGATCGGACTGAATCCATATTAGCTTTATTGCACTCAGAAAACATTGAGACCACACGGACGCTAGTATTTTCCTGTACACTCATAAATGCCACTCAGATTCTGGCACTGAACATCTGATTTGATTTTATTTTATTTTACTTTATTTCATTTCATTTCAATTCATTTCATTATTTTATTTTTTATTGTTTCCCTCCCTGAGTTACTTTGCCTCTCCTCAAGCCTGCCTCCTAAATTTCCTGTGACTGAAGAACACATTTCCTTCCATCTCCCATCTCTGACTGTTTGGTAGAAACAGCCTCAAAAGATCAAGAAACAGATGGATGGACTGTTCTTGGTGTTTCTCCCAGGAATGAAGGTTTGGTTGCCAGTGGCTTTAGTTTCACTGTAAGAGGCAGCTGCTATCCTGCAGCCAAGTGGGAAGATTAAATGATTTGGGGACAGTGAGTTCACCCAGGAGAGAAGGGGTGGAGAAGACAGTGTCTTGGCACAGTGAGTCGCTTTTGTGTTGGGAGAGCAAGTGCCTGGACTAGGCTGTGCTGGGAGGTACAGACTAACCCAGAAATGACTAAAACAAATGGTCCTTGAAACATGATTTGGAGCAGAGCCTACAGCACGTCTGCAGCACACATGAGGTAAATCCTAGAAATGGTTGGAAGGGATGTCTGACTGCAACAAAAGGCCGAGTCTTATTTTAAAGTACTCGGAAAGGATGAAAAGGCCCACTAGAAAAATTGACTGGGTGCTAAGAATGACAGACGCTACATGACTGCTGGGAAATTTAGCACCTGATACTGCCCCTGGGATGGGCAGAGGATGTGCCTTGCTTAGATAAAAACACTGTGGTGTATTTAAGAGCCTCAGCCATCCTTGAACTTGCTTCCTGATTACCCAGAAGGGATTGGTGTAGCCAGGGGAAAGATTATTGTTCCAGATGTGCATCTGGGTTTCCTTCAGCCTCTCAAGGTCTCTCCTGAACAAAGGGTCTATTAGAAGATGCTCCCCTGCCATTGCAAAGCTGCTCAGAGGATTTAAGTCAATATACATTAATTTTATAGTCATAAGAGTCCGTAGGTGTATTCCCCTGCACTTCCTCACCTGGTTGGCATGAATACCTCCCCCACTTTCTTTTGGAGAACAGACCCTAAACTCGGCCCTGCACTTTGAGCTCCTTGAAAATCTGAGCCTTGCTACTTCCTCCATATCTAATTAATCATTTCAAACCCATTCTGCGCCTACTTACTGCTTCTTAGACCTGCTAGGCAAGCACTATCAGGGAGGCAGGAAAAGAAGCTCTACTAGAAGATATTTTTCTTCTCTGTTTCCTGAAAAAGGCCTCTGGCCAGTATTAGGAGAAAGTGATTTTCTATGTGCAAGCCTTCTTCCTGGTGTTACTGGCAAAAAAAAGAGACAGGTTTAAATAGCTCCTGGACGGATCTCATTTTGAAACCAACATCCCCAGATCAAGTTCCCTTGCAGACTGTGTGCCCTCCTGATGTGCCCCTAACACACAACACATCTTTGCTGCCAAGTACAAGAATTTATAGGAGACCAGTGGAACCGTATTCGGAGGAAAAGGCACACAGTCTTAGCAGGAGAAAACAGCAATAAGTCTGTATGAACGATAAATAAAAAGCTCTCCCCTGGTAACTCTGCCAAGACTTCATTAATTTGGTTTCCTGCCTGCTGGTGTAAATGTCCAATAGCAAATGTCCTCTAACCACATGACTTCATCCTTCCACCTCTGCTAACCCTCTCTCCCAGTGTGGTGGCAGTGGGTATAATAGGCTTAAAGTCTTCAGGTGTACTTGCAAAGCCTTTCCCTAAACCTTTCGGAAATGTTGCCTGGTTCTTTCCTGAGGCTTTCATACCTACTGCAGCTCTTGTGATTTCAGCGTCAGTTGATGGGGAGCAGAAGTTGACAGAGTTTGTTCAGGACTGTGGCTGTTCCCTAGAAAGGACCCTGAGAAGCCAGTGGAGACCTCCTGCCGCCTCCAGATAAAATCAACTGTAGCTGACAAAGGTTTATCTAACCTGTCCTTATACAACCCTAATGACACTGAAGCCATAGCTTCTCCACACAATCTCTTCCAGTATTTTACTGTGTTCCAAGCAGAAAGTATTTTTCCAGAGTCCAGCCTACATCTCTCTTGCTGTCATTTAACTTGATTTCTTCCTCTTCTGTGCTCAATATGGGTAGAGAACAGCTAATTTTGCTGTTACTTTTCACTTTTTTAGAAGACTTGTCCCCTTCTCCAGACTAAGTCATCCCAGTTCTTTCAGTCCTTTCTTTGCATAATGCTTCATTCCTCTCTCTTTCATTTGTCCGTTTGGTTTCTGTTTTGAGTAGATAAATAGCTACAAAAATGCTCAAAATGACCCTTGAGGGATTCTGAATAAAAATCTTGTAATCTCTGTAGTCATCATCTCCGTTATCCATACTAATAAGGCAGGATGAGGTATGGGTAAAAAACCAAGCCCAAGGCACAGATAATACAAAACGTGTAAAGGAGATGGTAAGTCTCTAGTTTGTAGCTCTGGAGCTGTTTTAGCTGTACAGCTATTTTAGTAAACAGATTTCCACAGAGAAGAGCAGCAACTCTGAAATACACTGGGAGCACCTGAGCCTAGTACAACCGGCATGCAGTCTCCACCGCAGGCTCTCTGGCACTTCACCATGCTCAAGAGTGAGGGAAAAGTGGGGCTCAGTGCACCCAAAGATAACTATGAGTAAATGCCATTTCCCATTCTTCATTCCTTTTAGCTCAGAGCTTACGTTTGTGTACAGTGGTGGATAGCTCTATGGCATCTACCCTTCAGCCCCTTCAGGGGTAGCTCTGTGTCCTGTAGAGCAGCAGACCCAAAACTTTATTGGCCTGTGACAATACTGACTGAAAATATGTTCTGGAGCAACATCATTTATTCTCCTTATCAGCTTGGGTTTTGGTAGTAGCAGTCATGCCTGGCTACACGTAATGCTGGAAGTTGGAGAGTCTGTAATATTGCCCGTAAGCCACTTCTCTAAAGCTTCAGGCTACAGAGCCTGCATATCATTTGCTAGGATTGCACGGTCTTCTGAAGCTGTTCCCTGTGACATTAGGTTTAGCCACTGGCATAAATATAGATATTTGGCAAGGTATATTTCTGGTTAAGACTCTGAAGATGCATGATGTAAAGAATTAAATGCTTTCCAAGCCCGAATATATAAAATGTGCCATGCTGTATTTAGCATAGCTGCGGAGAGGAAGAAAGAACATTTACCAGCAGACTGGGTGAATCAAAATGCCAGGGTAGTTTTTGACAAACATTATTTAACTTGCATCATTGCTTATATACATTTTCAATGTAGTATGAGAAATGCAAACTGGTCATATTTCAGTGTAACCCTCTATTAGGGAAACATTTATAATTTCAACCCAGAGTACACGGGTAACAGGATAGCCTTGTTAGCAAGCTGCATCTCTGAATGAGTCACAAGCCTCTTACACCATCATACGGATCAGAGAGGATGCAAATCTGTGAAGATTTCACTTTGGATCTGTGGATTTTCTGCAGGTGCATCTCTTTGCCACCACCAAATCTCTTCGCGGAATGGAAATTTGAGGTCTGCGATCTTCCCCAAAGTGGGCCTTATCTGATAACTTTGCCAGACACCTATTCCACTTGAGTCTTTTGAGAGGGGTTTAAGAGGTAAGCTTGCTTAGCCAGTCTGAATCTTCTTCTTGTGTAGACAGGTACCAAGCAGATATTTACCCTGGTTTGGTCTATACAGCAGCAATATTAAGAGTCATAAGCTTTTCTTGTCCTTTTTTTTTTTCTGATGCAGTTTCTTTGGGAAGGGACATAGAGATCTTCAAGTGATCTTTTGAATATGGTTTTATGCGTGAGTTGACTCTCGAAGCCCAGAAAACTGTTACAGAGAAATGGAGGAGAAAAAATTTTTACAGTATATTTTTATTCTACCTTTGTTCTGACATTTTAAAATTGCTTAGCATAATGTACAATGCTGGCACCAGGGAGAGACAGAGACGAGTAACTGGGGAAGCCTGGACTCTCACTTTCTCTAGGACACTCAAGAGTAGTAAAATCCAGTCTGTGCTCAGAGGGGTGTATCTGGTTAACTGTGATAGAAGTGATAGAAGGTTTTCCTCCCTGAGACCAATTGGAAAACAGAATTACTCTGCTGCCATTCACCCCATTACAGCATTATAACCTGCCCCAAAATAAAGTACTTTAAAATGTGTTGAATACTCACATTTGGTATCCAAGACATTTTTTAGCCTTAGTATGGCCAGAGTGAAACTTCCCAGTCCTATTTTGAGAAAATGGGTGTCATGTCATTCACAATGTGTTAAGGGTGAAGTTCCCCTTTCAGTGCAATAACTTCAGGAGTTTACCACCTCACATTGGAACAGAAGCTTATTTTACATTACGTTGTCATGACTACACCCATTACTATTAAGAAATACCATTGTGGAGACAAAGCCATTATTTTTCTTAGAAAGTCTCCATTATAAAAAAAAAAAAAATCCTTTGAGTAACACCTGTTGGGAAGATCCACCTGTAAAATTAAGATATACTTTGTCAATGAGGCTATAAAATGATGACTGACAGGCAGATACCTTCCAGTGAGAAGTGAAGGAGAAATACTCAAACACTTAAGAATGAGAGATTTAACCTTCACAAACTGCCAAAGGAAGAGAGAAATTTTCTTGACATTTTCACACCAGTGCTTTCCTGGAGGATTATGTTATAGTCAAACATAACTTATTGGCAGCAATTAGGTGAAATTCAATGACTCGTGTTACGCAGGAGGCAAGGCTACATGACCTAATGGTCTATTCTGGCCTATGAATTGTTTAAATATAACTAGTTATTTTATGCATTTTTTTCCCAATTCAACATAGCTTAGCAGTTAGTCAAGGTAGAATTTGCTTATTCCTAGTAAGAAGTGATAGATAAATGTGGGTAATGTTTACTTGAAGATTTCGATGGTCTGCCCATCTTAATGTGGTTTCTTTCATGGTTTTGCACATGAAGGACTCCGCAGAATGCAGGACATGACTGAGCTCATGGTCTGAGGTTATACGGTATGATATCCAGTTCTTACCAAAAAATAGAAGGCTTCTTTGAATAGGCTGTAGGAATCCTTTTCCAGGGAGATCACCACATGGGGTCTTGTCTTTTTCATTGTGAAATTTCAACTGGTCATGAAGACAATAAAGGTCAAATTATCAACTAGGCAGAGAATGCGCATGGAGGGCACAGAAGGCCAACGGCAGCTCTGATCTTGTGGTTAGTTCTGTAGCTGCCCTGGGCCTGGCATATGTTGAGTATGCTGGATACATTCCATACTGCTCAACAGCTACCAAGGACGTGTAGGAAGCCCTGATTTGCTTGCAGCCAGTTTGTACCTATTTCTGTTCCTTTATGCATGCACAGGAGATTACTCATTTGGAGGGGAAAAAGATTCCAGTAATTTGGGTGCACACTGCTGAACTGACTTGCTCTTAAACTAGAAAAGCTCTTCCTGCACCTCCTGCTCAGTGGCACCCAGGACTTCCCCAGCAGGGAAGGCATGGTGTGTGAAACAGTTCACCTGGAGAACAGATGAGTCCTCATCCTGGGAACATGCGAGGTTCCACAGTTTCAGGCAGGGAGAACAAAATGAGTACCCAGCTGCATCCCAGCCAGCTTCAGCTTACAAAGCTGGTTGGAAAACGGTGATTCTAAACTTGCCTCTTGCATCACCCTTTCTCCTTGTGCTTCATTAGCTCCACATCTGCCATTAATGGGCTGTGTTTTCAGTGCTTTTATATCGTTTATCGTGGCAGGAGTGATGCCTGTTACAAGTTTGCCTTTCAGTGCAATACATAAAAGAGAACAGATCAGCATGTAGCAGCGTAAAAATATTATTTTTGTATTTTTAATATATTATGAGAACACATTCATCCATAAAACCATGAGAGGGCAGCATTCTCTCTATCATTCATATTCTCTTTCTGCTGGAAAATTAAGAGAGACTTTCTTTAACATTCATCTCATAAACCACAGAGAAGTGTTATATATAATTCAGAGCTTGGTTCAATATTCTTTGTAATCAATAGGAATGTTTCCCTTGATTTAAATAGGTGTTGGACTGAGGCTTCAGTTGTTCAAAATGACATCAGGAAGAACTGTCTGCATAATTTAAATCAGAAGATACTGAAAATAAACAGTCAGGAAATAATTTTGGTGGTGGTTAACCATTGGAACAAAATACCAAGAATACTGGTGTATTCTCCACTTCTTGCTGTCTTTGAATACAGACTAGATGTCTCTTTGGAAAAAGTGGACAAAAGCTGCTGGGTTCAATACTGAGGTAGTGGAGTGGTGTTCTGTGAACTGCATGGCATAAAAGAGAAGTTGATGCTGTACGTATGCAGACAAGATAAGCCACGCTTTTTTTTATGCTGTTAGTAATTAATCAGTGAACAACATCTTAAGGTTTCAGGGAGTGATTTTACAAGCAAAATGGGATGTATTTCCACATAATCTTCTCTAAGTCAGTTCAGAGCATTTGCATCATCTGTATTACACAAGCAGTCAGGTTTGCTAAGCAAAATAATCTCTCTGGCTCTGGAATCCAATCTAGCCAATATGATAGTTTCACTGCAAAATTTTACAGCTCTCATGTGATCCTTTGAGCAACATGCAATACATTACTGTAGCAATAAATGATTGGGGTTTTTAGAAGAATTAAACCGTGCATTTTTTGCAAAATTAGAACAGCTTAAGATGGAGAGAGGTTTTGAAAAGGGGAAGCAGAATTGTTTACCTCCAAATAATCGCTTCAGAAATAACTTAGGTCACAAGAAAGTACAGATTTTTAGCCAGATGAATATTTAGATATCTCACAATGTCGGTCTAATGTAGAGCAGCAAGTGCTAATTAGCATTCTTGCTTGCAGTTTCAGCAGAGAGAAGGAGTATTTAATGAACGTGGAAACCAAGCTATTCTTTCCATACTGCTTGACATGGTGACCCAACTCTGACCTCCACGGGTTTGTGATGAAATTGTATTTTCTTATTTGTTTACTTCATCTCCTGCTGGAGAGGGAAATTCCTGTATGTCTCTTATTCACTGTATTTCAGTCATTTCAACATGCCTAAAATGATGCACAAAGTTTTCACGGTGAATACCCTTAGGAGGTACCACAAACTGTGGTTTCACAGAAAAGTCACTGGGACAAATGCAATGGTGGGCAAACGTACACGATTCAGAAAGAGTGACATGCCCCAAGCAACCATCCAGCGTGTGAGAAAGCAAAAGGACCTCCACAAAGGTTGGCAGTACAAGAAGCAAAAATGTTATTTGATCTATGTCTACCTGCATATAGATGTTATTTGATCTAGATCTACTTGCATTTTCTTTCACTGATATGCACTACTTAAAAAGGTTTCCCATTGTTTTGGGGGGAAAGAAGTTGTGTCTATCTGATTTTTAATTAGGACCATCATAAAGAAAAATGTTAATTTTCTAGTTATGTTTTGAAGACTACTAAAGGGTGTTAGCATTTGCTAACTTGAAATATTTCTACATTGTTTCCATAACAAAGAAAAATGTGAGGTATTATTTAATTTCCCGTAACTTGCAGTATAAAAATGAATTCAATAACAAGTGAGCTTTGCCAAGACAGCTGTATATTTTTTTTGAGAAATAATGTAGCTGGTTCAGACTAGCCCACATTTTACATGGGGTTTGAATTAGGACTTTTTCAATGGATCTTACAACCTTTTTTCTCTGCTGTTCAACTCAATACTGAAGCTCCAGTTCAGGAAGGTACTTCATAGTGTGAGTAACCCTATTCAAAGCCATGGGCTACTGACACACTTAGAGCTGGACATGTGCTTACATATCTCAGGAATAAGGGCCTGGCATACAATGAAACTAGCTGGTGTGTGTGGGACCCGCACATGATTTGAGTCTCACCTAAGTTTTGATTTGATGTCTGAGATAGTGTCTGCCGCTCTTAATTGGTGTGTGGGATGCCACTGCCTCATGCTTGACCTTATCTTGATCTTATTTATTCGGGTAACATTCAAGGGGCCAGAGCCCCATTGTGAGTAGCGTAAAACAGGGAAGTATAAAATGCAAATACTCAAGACAGGCCCCAAAAGAAATGTCACAACATGCAAGGAAAATGAATAAGGTAGTAGCAGCAAGAAACATAATAGCTTTATGCTTCTTCCTTTTTGGATGGAAGATGGGGTAAGGTTGGGGAGGGAGGGGTGAGATGAGGGAAAGGCAGCAAGGCTGCACGAAGATGTGGAGATGGAGATAAGGGGTAGAAAAAACCCAGCTCTTCACTCTGGGGCATTGGAAATCCACTCAAGAGTGCTCAGAGATCCTTGATCTGGGTTCTGCTCCAAATGGACGGATTCACTCTCCCCTTCTCATTGAATCCAGCCCCCTACGTGCCCCTGGCATGGCAGGGAGAGGGGAGATGGAGAGATAACCATCACTGTCTGGCTTTTGCTGCTGCTGCCAGAGTGGCTGATGAATCTCCTTCACTACCCTTCACGTCTGCATGTCTGGCTTTAGTTTGCTTTTCTCTTTTCTGTGTAGGGCTGTTGTGGAAGGCCATGGATTTTGACTCTTTTTAACAGTCAGCTGATGTATTCAACAGGGAGCTTATTTTGCTAAATAAGCTACAAAGCAAAACACCAAGAAGCATATTGCAGTGAAATAAAATACGGACTCTAATTGACGCAGTAGTTTTGAATAAATCTTTCCATTGTCACAGTCAGCGCACTAAATGCCAACGCCTGTCAGCACCACTTCTTAGTTACCTACCCAAGGTAATTATATAGCTCTCCTCACTGCAGAATCCAACTGCATCCCAATTTGAGGTATTAATCTGTTAGCACTCCCAGTTTATGGCTTTTTACCCAAACACAATAAAAAAACAAGGCAAAAATAAATGACAGGCTCCATCTTGCAAGACAGTCAGATCCCATCTCTGCTTGAGAGCCAAAATAACTTGGAGATCACTGTAGATGTCTTGCTGGGAGTGCGTGGACGAGGCAGTGCCACAGCAGAGAACTGAAGTCAGCTCTTTCAAGAGCCTTACACTGGGCCACCTGTCCTTTTGTGGAGAAATGGCCTTGGGAAAGTAACGTGCAATTTCTCCCTTCTCCTTTTACGTCCATACTCCTAGGCAGTCCCAGTCCCCGAAGGCACGAGGCCGAACGTTCAATTTAGCAAACATTTGCAAACAGCCCATGCCACCCACATGCAAGGTTTATAAATAGTAAATTTGCTGTGTTTAGTTATGGAACTGTGATGCTTCCCATCCCTTTACAACTGCAAATTCCGTGTGTGAGCAGGAACAGCAGTCACTTTGTCCTCGGAGTTGCCCGAGTCAAGTCTATATGGAAAAGAGGCATCCAATGCGCACTTACGCTGAAACTTTACATCTGTCCTTCTGAGTGGCTACCTAAGTGTATTTCCACTCTGAACATGGAAAATCATTTCATGGGTGGAATGGGAGGAAAAATGAAACCCCAATTCATGAGAAATATGGGGCGGAGGGAGCAGAAAAGGGGATGTCACTCATTGCAGTCTTCTGCTATTGCAGGCCAAACATCACACGGTCCCATTCACAAAATTAATGGTTTAGTGGGGAAAAAAAAAAGTTCTGATACGAGTCTGGCCCCAAACTGTGTCCTGTGCACCTCAGTGACTTCAGCTGGCTTCTCTGGGTTCTATGTCAGACCGCAATTAGACCTCTGAAATTAGAAGAAAAAGAAAGGCCTTTTGTGGCATTTTGTGCAGAATAGGTTTAAATAATTTAAGCACTTAGGCTTCCAGAACTGATATTATATTTGGGGGGAAAAAAAGTCAATTTTTTATTTTCTCAACTTTCTTCTGTTTTTCACAGGTGGCCCTCTTCTGTTCTCCTCTTGCACTAAAAGGCCAAAATTTGCCCTGGTAAATTTGTCCATTAAAATCTATTTCATTCAAGATTCTGCCATTGTGAAGAAATCCCATTGTATTTAACAAGAGGTATTCAGGCAGGTCCTATAAAAAAGTGTTATTCTCCTGCAAAATCTGCCGTAAAAACCTTTTAGAATTTTTTTGTGATAATCTGTAGAGTTTTTTTTTCCCAAACTACTATATGGCAAGGTTATAATTTTGTATTAAATTCTAACAGCTCAAAAAGTGTATGAAAAGATAGTAATTTTCTATTAAATGCTAAAGGACTTTCCTCCATGAGGATATAAGCAAGCCCTACAGGAACCGGTAGTTATGCTGCAGAAGGATTTTTCAGGCTTAGAGAGCTTGGGGGAGGGTGTTTGAGTGCATTAGTATTCACTCCACATTCTTGCCTGCTGTTCCACATGCACTGTTTTGTGCCTCCATAAACTGCTCTGGATGCAGATCAAAATTATTTAAAAGAATTCACAGGGGAAAAAAAACAGAGCAGCAGTTTCTATGTAGCTCCACATTGCCTTCATTTTCATTGACATTTACTGTTAGCCTTTTTATAGCAATATGAGAAAAGACGGCAGAAGCAGAGAAGGGAAAGGCTTTCTCTGATAAGAAAGGCTTTTACGTTTTAGAGAGAAGTTCTCACAACAAATCAGAGCACTGTTAGCTTTCCTTGTGTAGTCAGCATCAACAATTTAAAGCAGCAGCACTGAATTCTGCAACTGAAAGGGCACTTTAAAATTATTATTATTCTTTCTTGTTTGCAATATCTGCCTATACATAGGAAAAAGTATGTTCACCTCTTCTGTGTTAATCCTTTTTAACAGGGTGAACATTCACTTCCTCTCTTTTTATTTTTCACTTCTCAAGACTCTTGAGTCCTAAGCCAGTCCAAGAACAGACCTAGCCAAGGAGCCGTGCTTCCGGCTCCCCGAGTTGAAATCATAGCTACAGCAACACTTATTGCAAAATTTCATGAAAGACCAAGTGGACAGGATCACCTGCAATACATGGGTTTATCAAGCAAGTTCTGCTTTGCTCCTGCTAAAAAAATCTGCTTCTTACTAATAGCTTGAAGGGAGGAGCCTTTCATTTGTTGTTCACGGAGGCAAGCCTGGTTCATGGCCCACCACCATTGACTCTAGGCCCCTTCCCTAATATTTGTCCTAGTAGTGATATTCTTGAATCCTGATTCAAAAGGAACATGGTAATACACAAACTTGTCTCACAGTACGAATCTGTATTGCCTACTTTGACAGCAGGCCAGAATAATTCTGGTATCTCTAGAAAGATGAAAGTATATGAAGATCCCCATGCAAAAAAAAAGGAGCAGAGGCTAGAAAGTAGAGGGAGAACATCAAAGGCAAAATCCCCCAAACACTGGGAGCAGACAAGCTTAGAAGAAAGCTGAGAGGTAAGCTTAGAATTTTTTAGAAGGGTGAATAAAGGTGGATTCAAGTAAGAGGTGCATCTCACACACACACATACATACAGAGGAGTCAAACATCCAATGCTTAAAATGCACATTGCATGAAATACAGCAAACCCACGGTGCTAACTGAGGCACAGTACGGTAGATGCAAAACCTTTAAATCAATAGCATTCCCTTGTGGACAATAGTCACTTGTCTCTGGGCAATCTTTTTAAAAGCCCTGGTCCCTGCTGGGTGAAGCGCTGGAATTTGTGCTGTTGCTCTCAGGGTGCCACCCTGCTGCGCATATGGTGATGGAGAATAAACACGTATGAAGTCAACAGTTAGTTTGGCTTCCACCAAAACTTAATTTAGCTCACTTGTCAGCACAGAATAAGAGAAATTAATAACAATAATTAATAGTTCTTTTAACACAGTGAGTAAAGAGTAGCATGTGATAAAAATGCTAAATCTGGGGAAACTTCAGAGCTGGGAAACAAGGACTGTGCAATGCACTCCACATTGCCAAGGAGGTAAAACATACTTTGCAGGGCACTGATGGACTAAACAAAAGAAAATATCTGGTCAGAGGGAACAAAGGAATGCACTGGAGCATCCAGGGAGGATGTAGCGCAGTTCACGCCGGCTGGAATGCATCTCCTGAGGAGGCTGAAATTCCTTCCACCTTCTCCCCCCTCCTTTTTTTGGTTTTCAACCTTCCCTGCCAAGAAAAGGACAAAAGCTTTATTATGCCTGAAGTTTGGCCACAAGCAAAAGTACCTAAAAGGTGCTTCAGAGCATTTAGTACATGAGCGTATGCTATTTCTGCAGGGACGTGGCAAGCTTTCTGAGTGACTTTTGCCATCATCCACAAATTGCATATTCCTTCTGTGTTACTTCACGAAGGTCCCTCCTTTTTTTCTTGGCTTGCAGCACTGCACTTTCTTTGAAGCCAGAAGCTGCAGAGCTGACACTGTACAAGGAATTTCAAATAAATTCTGATAGCCGTTTTGGGGAGGAAACATCGGGTGTTCATTATTGATTTTGTTACTTTATTGTGATTGTTTCTGTGTATACTCATAAGTGGGGCTTTTTATGGGTGGTGCTGCACAAAGACCGAGGAAGGCAGCATACTTTCTTAAGAAACTTTAAAATGTTTTTAAAAGTACGGCAAGTAGATGGCAGAGAAGTACATTCAATTTTTATAATATGTATAGACCCATATATTACATAGACTTTAAAAACATCTTCCTTTATACTAGCCTGACCTGCCCCTCAGACACTCATCTCTCACAGGCAGTGGGTTGCTCCCAGAGAGGGTGGATGGACTAGAAAGTAAAGACTCTTCAAACTTCATTCAAGAAGGGTGACCTGTGAATGGAGAACAGTACTGTTGAAGACATAGAGATGGTTGTGGGAAAATGGGCAAGCTGAGGCTGGCCTCAGTGGCATGGTGAAGGAAACAGAAGCCTCATGAAAAGAAACATGAAGATAATTAGGAAGGGAAAGGACCATGTCTCTGTCAAAGGTGTGGACAAGATTCTTTAACTCAATTCAGTGGGAAAAGGAGAGACTGTTGGAGCAGTTCAAAGGAGGATGGTACTGATATGCCAGAGGGCAAGGTCAGAAACTTTTTATAAATAAGGGCAAAAGCAATTCTATATGTGTCTGAAATCACTGGATTTGTAATGTTATCTACATACTTCACAGGACTGACATACAGATTGCTTGATATTTGCAGCTGGAAAATACTGCTTTTATCCCCAATATTCTTACTTTGGTTGATTTCCTTAAAAGGCTGAACTCTTTCACAGTGCTTTTTCTGTTCAACCTCAGTAAAGTCTACACTTGAGGTTCCAGTCTCTTATCTCACCTGTGTTTCAGATTCTTCGGCATTCAAAGTCCCTGCTGTACTGCAGAGGTTTACTGCCACAAGAAGCAGCCAAGGTCCCGTGCCAAGGAGCAGCCAGCTTCTTCTCAAAGATGATAACTGCCTTTAACTATTTTCCTGACTGGAAGGGGAGAGCCTAGCAATCCACAGGTGGTGAAACCATTTGGATGTAAATGATACAGACTGTCCATCAAGCTGCACAAGCCAATAGCTGGTTCACAGTTGAATGAACCCAGTGTCTGAGAGATTTAAAGTCTGAGCATGTAGCAAAAAACCCCCAGATGTCCATGCAAAATTCACTGAAGGCTGAGCACAGCATCATTGCTGGCCTGACATCCTTGCGTATGTGGAAAACCAGAAGGAGGGAAAATTGGTGCTATGTTAATACCACCCAAATATACACAATGAAGTCAGACTGAAAGCAATGAAATTACAGCCGCTCCTCATGAGCTAACAGGACCATTTTCCTTAACCAGTGACCTTCAATTACAGAGTAGCAAGCAAATTAGTAGAGACAAAAAAGAAAAACCTGTTAGCCAGAAAATCTTACTGGCTAAAGCTTGTCTTGTTTCAGTTCCAGTTTCCGTAGCTTTCGGTAAAGTGTGTGCTGTCTCTTTTGGAGTACTGGTGTTAACTGGAAATGTTGATCCTGGGAACAATGAATTCCTTCTTATCAAATGGTTGGGGTTTACGACTGAGTTTTTCAGAAGACCTTAAAGCTTTCTGAGTGCTTGAAGGGTCTGAATCATTGCAAGAAGCCTCCTGATGCCAGAGAGATCAAGTTAGGAAGAAATTCAAGGCCAAAAAAGCCAAGACAGGAATGACTAAATGAAACCGCCATTTCTCAGTTCCCAGCTCTCCAGCATCCCTTATGCTTGAGGGTTTTTGCCTGTAGGTCCGAGTGACTGTGAAGCAGGCTGGGATGCAAATATACAGTGCAGGTTTGGTGGCCCCCACACAGAGGTATAGGGCTTACTCTCAACTACCGCCATCTGAAAGCTAGGAGTCTGATCCTACTTGGTTCAGGTTGCTTACACAACCTGAAAAATTCACAAATCCAGATGAGTGATGTGGTATGAATCCACTTTGAAAGGGGACTAGGGAAGATAATGTTATCTGCAAGCTAAGGATGTCCATATAGGGAACGAGCACTTTCCAGATTCACAAGCTGACTTAATTCCCTAGGTAGGCAAGACTGAACAGCAAAGAATATATGACTTTCTTCACTTTGAAGTTGGAGATGTTTGTATTTAATTGTTTATAGCTGGTAACTTTATACACATTCTGTGACTCTAATTTTTCAGTTCCACCATTGCAACCTTAAAATCCTATAATACAAATCAAGTTCTGTTTTGATAGGGCAAGCTCCATCTTTCCTTCTCTGGATACGTAGTTTGACAAATGAGGTTTCCCTTTTGATATATTAGCACCTCATATCTGACTTGAATTTACAAAATGAGCCAAGGTCTCAATCAAAAAAATGAGGCAAAACCATTTACAAGATAAAACAAGCCACACAGTTAAAACAAAGATAACCACTTAGGTGTAAGTTTTCTTTTGACAACATTATTAGCTAAACACCTTTTCTCTTCCTTCAGTATACGTTGGCTTGAAATCTTTTCCCCAGGGTTTCTGAGTTATATGAGAGAAAAGGGATAGGGAAATATCACAGGGGGTTTTCGCCTACTTCGGCAAAATCTGAAACACTTTCCTGCTACCTGAACCACTACACTGTTCGCAGATTATCAGGTTTCCTTAAGCCTCCATTTTCAAAGTTTTCCCAGGATAGTTCAGATCATCAGCTCCTACAATTTAAACAGAAAGATTAATTTCTAAGGGACTGCTGTAACAGCGTGGTAGGATGCCAGATCATTTCATTCTTGCAGCTACTAATATGTTTGCTTTCAAAGGCAACCCATCTTTTTGAGATCCCTCTTCCCCTTAGTTTGACAGAAATCTGTTAATGACGAAGCTCTGAGTGTTCTCTAAATGCAATGTGTGGTGAACTTAGAGTCCCAAGCCTGAAGCCACAGTCTTCCCACTGTTTGTTGCTTGGGCTCAATAAACATCACACTGATATATTGAGATGACTCAGCTACACAGCGTTCACCTGCCAGCACCAACTCACTGGTCTGGACTTGTGAGTTTTTCCAGATAGCAGACAGGCTGAAAGAGCAAAGCCATTTATAGACCTGGTGATTATAATGATGCATGGGAACAAAAATAGATTTATAACAATCATAACATCCAGGACAGCAATACAAATAGTGAGGATAAAAACCAGGGAAAGATAAATACCTGTCTGGAAATATGACTACTACTGAATCAATAAGCTGATGTCCTACCAAAAGCATGTCATTACAGATTGAAAGCAATGGGGTATCAGTAACTTTCAGTCTGCCCAATGCAAGTGGTCCTTTTTCTCCAGTTTTACATACTGTTACAAGTTGCAGTGAACCATTTCTGTTAACCAGAGGGCTGTCTCTGCATCACTTTTAACTAATGATTTTTAAAACAAGCTAGTCATATTCCTGTAACATGGAACGGACTACTTAATGCCTATATTCACCACTTTAGGTTTGTTAGCAAAAGAAGAAATCCTGATTTTTTTTTTTAGTTGCTTTTCCTATTGCATCTTGCAAACTATGTTATGGATAATGAATAATTAAAGGGACTTAACTTTTAAAAAACAATTTCAGGCTGTGTCCCTTCCCTGTCATGGCATGTAGTCACAAACGTGGTTCTTTTAAACACTGCTGAGAACAGCTTGGTTGTAGCATGGACAAGTGTTTATTACAGGGTTTACTGCCTTGTCCTATGATTCCATGCTCTGCAAAACACATCTTAACTAATTCCCAAAGGCAAAGTGGCAATGCTGTAAAGCACTTGTGAAAACATTCAAACTGCAGTTTAAACCTTGTTAAAGCACAGTTCTTCTCTGAAAAGTGACACTAAAAACGGCAGTGTGGGATCCTGTATTTATTGTGTATTTGTGATTTCCAGATCAAACATGCTAAGTACAACTATATAGTTCCCTCCTACCATCCACAGCCTCCAATGAGATTAGGTAGTTGAAACTTTCATGTTCATGTATTGTTAAGATGATGGTCTGCTTAGCATCTGTCCAAACCTGCTGTCCTCACTGAAACAATTACACCTTGGCCCCCTTCATTTAGCTGAATGAGCTCAAGGAGGATGTTTTCTTCTTATTAACCTGTGTCAGTTTTTTCACTGCTTATGGGAACAAAACATCTTTTCAGGCAGGTCAGCAAATCTAACTCTGAACACAAATACACACAAAGCAGACGTGTTGAAGAAGATGCCACTTCTTAACCATAGCCACATTTTCAGCTGAAGAGTTTTAATGGCTTTTTAATTTGTTTTCTGATCAGTTTCATGGCATAAAATATTTCGATCTCAAGAAAATTCTGATATGAACAATATTCTCTATACACATTAACCTGTTTAAACACAGGCTTCTGAGCTACATTCTTATTTCTCTAAAGAGCCAGCTGTTGTGTATTAACGGCTGGCACCAGCAATGAGAAGATGCAGCCCAATCCAAAGCCCACTGAAATTCAGTTACACCGTTCAATTAACCACAGGGAGCTTGCTGTAGGTTTGGTGCTTTTCTTTCTGCTGTATCTAAGCAGGAAACACTCAGCCTCACACACATCCCAGGGACCTCTGAGTTGACACTGGACCTTGCTGTTCCCAATCAGGAGAACAGACACATTGCCATGTCCAGCCCTTGGCCTCTGAGGGAATAAAGCTAGTTTGGCTTAAATAACTTCTGCTGATGGAGTTGCTATAGCATTCTGGTTGACATTTAACATTGGTCCCTATATGGAGAATACTGTGCTCATGCATAGCTACCCTTACATGGTCAAAGATGGCCATTTCAAAAATAGTCCTTCCCCCTACCCCACAACAAAAATGTAGAAATGTAGAGGTAGATCCTGTTTATTGGCACTACTGTCCCTTTATCTGGGCAGTCTGTTCATAAATATATCTAAGAATAGATGCTAAAGTACTAAAAGGGTCTGAGAAGATTACAGGAACAGTTATAGCATCCATTCAAGGTGCAATAGTAATTGAGTGGTGACTACTACCCAACAGATGCCAGCAATACTCGGGTGGTAGGGTTTCCATGCCAGTTTTCACATCACCTCTTACAAAGAACTCATCACTAATTGAAGTGTCTTGAATTTTTATCATCCTGACAAGTGTAATCAGCATCTGTTTCAATCTTAGGTTATGCTTAATGGGCATTCAAACGGTTACAGATGTGTAAGGAGGAATGCACGAGGCTATCCTTCTTGAAGACGATGGTTTCCTGACTTAGCATAGCTGAATTTTTGTGAAACAATATACAGTCTTTTTCCACCTCACTCTTTTGCCAATCCCGCACAGCCTTGTGACTCAAAGGGGCAAAACTGCACAACCCACAGCCAACATGGGCCCCAGATTTCAAATGCTTGAGAGCTGGAATATCCAGAGCTGAGGTTTTGGTCTGGCCTGTGAAAAGGGAGAGAAAACCATCTGTGAAAACTGGAGGCACATCTGGGTTTGGCTTCTACTCCAGGATCCCACAGCCTCCCATAATCACTTTCTGAGAATCTGCAGGTTGGGAAAAGAAATCCTTTCTCTGCACCTTTGCTTGGGAAGCAGTGCTCAGCTCTGCGCCTGGTACACGCAGGTTCCCCGGGGCTTCCAGGGAGCCCTCTAAGAAATCCAGGGAGGCAAGACCAGCAGGGTTTAATCCTTATGGTTTTAGAAGAATGCCCTTTTCTAACTAAAAGTACCGCATGGCAAGTGGGGGAAGGAAGAACAGGCCGCTGAGTGGGGCCTCTCCTGTGGACAAAGGCTTGCTGAAAACACTAAGCCTTCCCTTTTTTCGGACACTGAATGTCACTGGAAAATCACAACTGCACGTGCAAAAGCCCCGTATCGTTCCTGCAGGTCTCTCCTCCTCTCAAAGCCCCTCAGGGCTGGTGCTGGCTGGCAGGCAGCCCAGACAGCCGGACACCCGTCATGTCGTGCAGGCCTGCCTCGGCAGGTGGCAGGCACAGAGGGGCCATTCCTCGCATACCTGCCTCAGCAGGGAAGGGAAATGGCGCGGATCCTCCTTCCCCTCAGCCTCTCCCTCCCTGGCCTTTGCTTCCCAGACAGTCCCACTCCTGGAAACCCCTGGGGAGCCGAGCCGAAAGGAGCCCTCTTCCTCCCCAGGAAATGGCAGCCCTGCGTGTGCTCAGGGGCCTTGCGAGCGGGCGGCCGCGCTGCTGCAGGGCCCTGGGGCTCAGTCTCCAGAAGTGATTTTTAACCGTGTCTCCCATGAGCCTGGGGTGCCGAGGGAGCCGCTGCCGTCCCTGGGGTGCACGTCTCCCCTCCAAGCCAGCTGCTCACGGGAGAGGAGGGGGGAGACAGACAGCCAGACAGCCAGAGCCCAATTAAACCCTCCCCTGGCCAGCCCCTGACACTCCCTCCTGCATTTTCCAGTCTGTGGTTAGAGCACTCAAAGGGTTCCATTAAGTCATCAAGTTTTACAGGTTCCTTAAAGCAAAACGGGGGGGGGGGGGGAGAGAGAGAGAAAAGTTTGGTCATGGTAGGGAATGAGTGATCAAAGCTGAGCCAAGGCTTCCTGTTACACCGGGACTATATATATATCGTGTCTTTAATGTTGGGGGATGTAAGCAGGCTGCTAGGAGACTGGAGCGGGAGCTGACTCTCTGCCTGATTTCCCAGCTCGCTGAGGTTTCTTCCACCGACCACAATGAACAAGTTCCTGTGCTGCACGCTTGTGGTAAGTCCCTTCAGAGAGGTAGATAGGCTTTAAGATGCATTACAGCTTCAGAGATCAGGCAGTAAAGACATACGGATTTTCTGCTAGATTGTTTTGTTGTTTTTTTTGTTTGGGTTTTTTTGGGTTTGGGGTTTTTTTTTTTGCATTCTCTCCGTTTTCTTGGTAAACCCTTTTCGTTTCATCACACCGAGCTTTCCTGGTGAGGTTTGGAGCACGACAGACATGTCCAGCTCCAGGGAGGCAGCAGGGATTTTCATCCCATTCTTAAGGTAGTGGCATGATTTGCTTTTCTTTGGCTTTTTTCCTATCTTCCTCTCTCCTTTTGTAAGGCTTCATCATACCAGGCTGACACAAAACGCTGTATCTAGGAATGAATTTAGAAACTGTAGGCTGGGATGTTTGGTTTTGATTTACAAAAGCTCCATCTCTGCCTGTCTCTGTAATCGTTGCTACAGTGGCACTGGTCAGTATCTCAGATGCTGGGCTGGCTTTCTTACCTGGGAAAACCGCTGTGAACTCCAGAAAAAAGCAAAAGTGTGTGGTGCTTGTTTTGGCTTAGAAAATTCAGCTTCATGTGCAAGAAAGTGATGAATTAGTAGCTGTGTCAGTAGCTATTACAGAAAAAGTTGTGTTATTAAATTCGGTATAAGCCCCAGCTTTAATAAGGTTTTGTTTACTTCGTGGTTTAGCAAGATACTTCCAGATGCAAGTTTAGAGATGTTAGCAGTGCAGTAAATCTTTCAAAATGTCATTTAATCCATTTAGCTGTATGGAATTGTATATGATGCCAGATTAATTAAAACCTGCGTACAGACAGGTACTGTGTAACATCTATTTGGAGGCTATGCATCTTTTGGATGAGAAAACATTCAAAGAAAAACATTAAAAAATAATATTCAGAGCAGGCTGTTATGCATGCCTGCGCGGTAACTTGTTCCTGAGTTGTTTTGGTGAGTACAGTGGCATTAATGTTGTGGCAGAGCGTTAGAACTGAGATCCATTTATTTTTAAAGCTTTTTATAAATGCAACGAGATTTCCAGGATCCGATGAGTAATGCATGTTTATTACTTTCTGTACAACTTTCTGAAAGAGCTTTTTCAGAAACAAACCGAAGTGATTAATGGTGCAAGGGAAGCAAAAATTGTCAGGCTTGTGGTCAGCAAATTGAAACGCAGGATAACTTTTTCATCTCACGTATGATGTTGTGCCTTCTTTGTCTATATGAAAACATGGGAAGTTAATCTGGGAATTTCAGCAATAGTCTGTTATCAGCTTGGCTTCTTACCTGTGGCTCTCATAAAATAATCACATCAGTATTTTGATTTTGATTAAACTTAATGTGCCTGTTCATGTTCTCCCATAAAGTAATAGCCTTTGGTGAAGTTCTGCATAATACTCTGGCAGATGAGTCTCGGAGCTGAAATACGTCAGTGGCAGGAGTACATACCAGAGAGCTTAATCATTCAACTTTTTTTTTTATTATTTAAAAGCAATTTATTTAAAGTTATTGTGAAGTTTAAGTACTGCCAGTGACGTTTTACTGTCAGATGTGCTAGAGCTCAGAAAAGTAGTTTTAGTACCTGTTTTATAAGAACACTTGTAAGAGGCACAACAGCAGTTCAAAGTTGTGTGTGTTTGGCTCACATACCTTAAACCTAGTTTGGAGACACCATACCTAAAAAAGACTCTTTTGGACATCATGTACTTTCAGCCTTGGCCTCTTTGCTAAGGTTTCAGAAAGGGGACCTGCTGTGGTGGTGCATGCAGGTATGTGTTGTTTGCTGGAACACTAATACTGCTTCCAAACAGACAAGCATTATGAAATCAGACTGAATTGAAAGAAATTCCCCAGAGCTGGATCTCATTACTTGTCACGTAACTATCTTGACCCTTAAACTTGACCTTTCTCTATTTTGGATCTCTGGGTGCATGTGACATGCTTTTTCTGGACGGCCTGTTGGGTTTGCTGTGTGTAGGCAGCAGTGGCTTTGCAGCCCGCGAGGGTAGGAGTTATCTTTCTGTCTGACTTTCTTTCTGTCTGTCTGCATGTGTGTTGGTTAAAAATAAAACACCAAGGTTACCAGAAGAATTTTTAAAAGATATTGTCACAATTTAAATAACACCCACTGTTCAAATCTCACAGAAGCTTTAATTTTGTTCCTTCTGTATTTAACTTTTATGCTAGTAGATTTACTACTCTGACGGTCTTCCTGGAGAAAAACACCTGTTTGCACATAATACTGGACATACTGTTTCTCTAGCTAGATGGTCACTTGTCAGTAATTCTGTTTGGTGCAAAAGCAGACTGTAGTCATGGTGGTCTAACGTCCCAGGTTTGGGTTATCTCTAAATTTTGCTGTCACTCTGGTGAATAATGTTCCAAAATATGAGTTATGGATAAAACACATCTTTTGGTGAGTAGCTAGTTAGTCTTTTCTGCTTTCTCCCTCCACAAGCTTCCAGGCAAATGTAACTCTCATAAATGAAGACTTTCAATTTAGCACTTCTTTGGTAAGATGCAAAACTGCTCTTCAGCTGAATGTCATTTTCCTACCACTGAAAATGAAACAATAGTTTAGACTCCTAAATTGCTTTGTGAATGACAACTAATGGTGCCTTACAAAGTGTCTATGGATTTGAATTGTTGACATATTGCTTTACTGACAGAGAAATTAAGACAGTGGTTGATAGCCTCAGTTTCGAATACACGTGGCTCAGGAGAGTCACTAGTTATATTCCTTATGTAAAAGAGCAGCCTCCACTTTATAAAGCAACTTCCATACAAAAGTAGGTCCCGTTATGTCCAAAGTGAGTGGATTACATTGAAGTAGTTGGCAGAATGGTGGAACAGCTTTATAAGCTAAACTCAAACCAGCAAAACCGACTCCATTTTAGCTTTTGTTGTGTTCTTGACGCTCAGCTGCGGTCTGCTGAAAGATGCTTTGTCCGGGTCGTGCCCTAAGTGAGCCTGCAGCAGCTTATGGGGTAAGCAGTGCTGCATAGCTGTTGGCCCAAAGAGGTTAAATTCGGTGATTGCATGGGGCCCCCCAGAACAGCAAGGCAAGGAGGATGAGAGTTGAGTATCTCCCAGATGGATGGGAACAATTTCTCCCTAGATGACATATTTTACAATGGTTATTTGCAACAGACGGCCGTGGATCTGATCCAGCATGACATTGTCATGTACTGGATCTAGAGATACTGTTTTGATTTGCCAAGCTATTGATTAGGAGGACCTCGTTACTTTCATTCAGTGCTATATTTTGTCACTGGGATTTCTCTGGGGTATGTGCATGATTTCAGTGAGGCATTCTGCCTAAGGGCTGAGGGTAAATGAAGGCCTCCTGCCTTAGCTTTGTCCAAATACTTTGTGTAGAAAGCAAAGTAGGAGAGTTGTGAGGTTTTACTTTGAACCCAATGCAAACACTAGGAGCAATCTGACAGATGCCTTGAATGATTATTTATCACGCAGGAAAATATGCTTTGGAATAGTTGTGGAATGCAAAACAGAAACAGATTTATCTTTCTCAGCAAATTAAACATTCTTCTTTGGTCTACAACCCAAAACCACAAAGCCAAGCTATATAATAATATTTTCATATGCTGAAAAGCCACTTTCTTTTCTCTCACAAAGCAGTGATTTAAGGGGATGATGCTTGAAGGCTTTTTGCTTTATGTGCTTTGTCTTCAGTTCATTTTAATTCAACAAGAAAAAGCAGGCGGCTCTTTGCCCTACACTTAAAGATGAAAGAAAAGGGCGTGTACTTTTTTCATACCCAAGATCTGAAATGAAATTTTACAATCACATTATTTCTCTTTCAAAAGCATCTTCTAAGGGCTCAAATAAATGGACCGCACAGGCCTTTTATGTTAGCATTGTGTATGCTGACATAAAGATGGTATGGAAAAATATAGCTTCAGGCCTAATGTACTGAGTGACACAATCAAAGAATTGCTTTTTAACCTTGGGTAACTCATTTTGAATAAGTTCTCAGTACTTACTTGCATGACACTGACTTACACTAGACTAGTGTTTCAGTATTTACAGTTCATCCCAATTCCTCATGCAGAGACAGCCATCCTGAGAGGTACCCAGGATTTGGCCCAGGGAGATGGATGAGGGCTGAGTTTTTCAGTCCTTTCAGAATTGAGCCCATGACACTAGAATTGAATTTCACCCAATAGGTTGATAGATGTAGTTAACGATACTAGATTTTGGGTTGGTTTGGTTTTGTTGTAATTATTTTGTTACTGATAGCATTTCATACTCATAGAACAAAAAACCCCAACCTTTGGGGTTGTTTTCTAAATTGAGCCTTTCGCATTTCACTATCCTTAGGAAAACTGTTTGCAATTGAGTGCACTCTGAATCAGACTAACAGTTAATTTGTTGAGATGAACAAGATATTGAGTATCATTGGCTTCCATTGGTGTTTGGATATAAAGGATTTGCTTAGGGTTTAAAATTGAAAGAAACTGCCTAGATCTTTTCAGTTCGTTCCCCAGGTCTTCCAGGAAACCAAATGGCGTATTTGCTTTCAGAAATGCATTGAGAGCTATATTTAAACTACTTGGGTTTCTTGCACCTGCTTCTCAGTAAAAGGCTGTTCCCAAACTTCCTCTGATGAGATAATCTCCTTTTCATTTGCAAGCATTATCCTTTAACAGAGAAAGTTGTCTCTCCGTGTGTTCACTGTCTATCTGTACTGAATCTATAGGTGCTGTTTTGACTTGCCAAGCTATTGAACAAGTCAACATCTTCTTCAAGATGAAGCTCTCCATTTCCTTCTAAACTTTCTCTGTACCTCTTCCAGGCTGAATTAACTTTTCCTAAACAAGGATGGACAGAATTTTACGCAATCTTCTGAATGACAAATCAATGACTTTGGCCAAGTGTAGCACTGATAGACTCCAGCTTTGGTTTCTGAAGGGCTAAAGGGTGAACATGCTCATTACCCCTACTTCTGATTCCAGTAAACTGAAGCCAGGCTTCTAGTTTCTTCCTCCTTTCGAACTGGAACATGCCTTCTTCTCCAGCAAGAGCAAAACAGGCCAGTGCCAGCATGATTATAGGAGAAATCCTGCTTTCTGTGAAGCTTTTGGGAAGACCAATGTTCAGAACTAGTAAGTTCTGATTATGGCATTTTCATGTGCTCAGATAGTGCTGTTTCTTACAGCAGAGATTCAGGTGTTTAGTACATAGCCCACCTTTAAGTATGGGCATTCAGGTCAATCAGAGGTTTTCTGTGGCTGAGAATATGCTACGAAGTTGGTCATACCATAGTTTAGGAGGAGAAATGTCAGGAATGACATAAAATGCATGTAATTACCATTTTAATTTGATTTGGGAACATGCTTTTGAAAGGCCTCTCCTGATCATCCTTATTTACTGTATTTTAGTTTGCACATCAGAGCAGACTTGGAATGCACAAAGTGGATTTACAAAAGTAAACTGGAATGATGAAAGTAAATCCAGAGACAGGCTCCAGAGACGCACCAGATGTACTGTAACCACTAATGCATGCTCAGTCCATGAGAGCGGACTGAAGTTAGTCCAAAATACCCCCTCTTAATCATGCATAATGTGGATGTCAGGTGCTCGGCACCATCTGTTTTGCTCTACGAATCTGCTGTAACAGGTGATCCAACTTGCTAATGTAAGCACAAATTCAGTGTGTCTTAGGCCAGGAGAAAGGACAATTTAGAGACATTCCCCTCTAGCTTATTTGTGAGCTGGGGGACAAGAAGAGTCTTTTTATTCTCTTTGTGCCGAGTTGCTGCAGTAAAACTAGTAAAAATTATACTTAATTACCTTCCACCATTCTTCCTGCATTTTTGCAAAACTTCTGAAAAATAGATTGCTTTTGCTTTGGCACTTGATGTAGGTTCAAGGATAACTTCTGATTTTCAAGGTGCCTATTAATATTCAGAATACTCGTGTGCTATGTGTTTTCAATCTGCATAGAAGACAATCTTGCAGATCTGTTCTCTTAAGTATTATTAAGGGACCTACAGTAGTCTTATGAAGAAGCGTGGTATTGGGGATTGGAGTCTAGAAATGTACTTAACAATATACTAATGGCTGTACTGGGTCTAAGAAAAAAATAATCCAGAAAAAAATCCCCTAAAAAGCCCCATATGCTGTCTATGGCAGGGGTTGATAACTGATGCATAGAGGAGATGGAAGAAAAAGGCAGAAAAATAGTGATATTTTTCCAAAACACTCCTCCAGACTCAAGCAATTTGTGGTTTGGGATTTCCTGATCAAAAGGTGATGTTTATGTTTAATAGCCCTTTATTATTTTCCTCCATTACTATGTCAAGTAATGTTTTGAACTCAACCGTTTACAATGTCCTGTGGCAATGAGTTGCACAGCTCACTCATGGTAACCTAGTTCTATGTTGAAAATGATGTATAAAATGTTATGGTAAAATACTGAGATACTGATTGCATTTATAGCTTTAGTTTGACTGAAGAATCTTTTGTCATAATTGTTTACTAAATAAGAGAGTTGGATCCTGCATATGTATGGCTCAGCCACTGATGGATGGATTACTGCAGCTACATAATGTGTGTTTCTGGGAAAGAAAGGAAGACAGGTGTGATGTTCTTTTCTTTTAAAAACACAGAGAAAAAATCAAATGTAAAGACTGATCATCCTTTAAGTGATGCTGATTTATTAATCCTATTATTATGGTTATTGGTTATGCTCATTTAGATTAATAGTATTCTGGTTGTCATTAAAAGTTCATAGCTATTGGTACTTCCAACGGCAAAACTTTGCATGGTCTCACACACGTATTGTTCAAATAATTTTTTGCTCAATTTTTTAAATCAATTCCTCTCAAATTGTGTTGAATTGTTTTCAATTTTTATTGGCTTTTATTATTCACATAGCTGTAGGTTCATCAGGAAGCAAGTGCCTCCATTTTTCCCTACAAAACCCCATGCTCTCATACCCTGATTATTGAATTTTTAATCCTGAGTCATCCCCTGCAGGAAAACTTCTCACTTGCCTCATATATAATTTCCAATGTAAATGGTTGAGTAAGGAAAATATAGAAAATCTTGTTGTTCTTGCTCCTGCGTGTTGCAGAGGGGAGTTGAGCAGTCATGAAATGGTCCACCTAACCATTCAGCACCTAAAAATGTGTCACCAAGGGCAGAGGCACGACCCAGAGGAGCAGATTCTGCTGCAGTGACAGCCTGGGGAGTGTTGTGAACCGTGCATTGCAGAGAAGGATAACCTGCGTTTCTGCATGAGGACGTGCTGCCCGCATGTCTGGTTGCTGTCCCTAATCATTTTCACACATCTGTTGTCCGAGTATTCATCAGTGTTCAAGATTTTCATCTGCATTGGGTATTGTCTTGGGTTTGCATAGACATCTGCATGAAATGTGGGTTGATGCTTGTCTTTGTAGCATCTGTGCCGCATGTTGCGGTCTGTTATGTTCTGTGAAGGGAATGTGTGTGTCCATGCAAGTCTTGGACGCTGGGATGCTGTATTATCTATTACTGAATAAAAACCATAGAAGAAAAACTGACTGTTCACATCGACAATTAATGGGATAACCAGGACTTCCTTATTACTAGAGTAATAGCTGTAGATTTACCAAGGGTGGGTGCATTTTTCATCAATGGAAAGCCATTCACTATTAAAAAATGTGCTGCACCCTCTTGTTAAATAGATCACATGAAACAGATCCAGTCATTTAAGAAAAATGGAGCGGTACATCAAACTTCAGTGACTAATAAGGAATTTCTCACAATGGAAGAGATTGTGCATTGAGACCACAAGAAAAAGTGGGATCTCCACCTGTAGAACTCACAAGTTACAGGGCTTAGTCAAGGGTAACTAGAAGAGGCTGTGGGGAATATCCGTACTATGTGCATTTCATTCTTCAGCCTAAGTATAGCTGTATAAAAAGTGGATTCATAGACAAGCATCAGGAGATGCACTTAAGAATATTTTCTTAAGCGATAAGAGTTCCTAATTTAGGGACCTAATATTACTTGGTGCAAACGCTGTGACTTGTGTTAATGCAGATGAGCGATTAAATTGTCCTTTCCAACCTTAGTAATACTATCACTTAAGAAGTGCCATGCTGTGGCAGAAGTGAGGCCCTTAGATGAAGCCTCTTTAGGAAATATAGGGTCTGAATGAATAAAAAGAGTTAATTCCACTTACACTTTGAGGACATCTGCATTGGAAAAGAGGAAAATATGTTCTTGAAATTGAATTGGCAACTCTGTATTAGCTGACTGGGATTAAAATAGCAACAAAGACAAGTCAGTCGGATCTATAATTTGAATGGATACATAGTAAAAAATCTTCATTCAGAGCCAGTTTACTTCATCTTTATAAAACGTCCAAGTTTTAGAAGAGAAGTGGCACATCAGTCACGCAGTGCTGGGACAGAGCCGGGTTCTCAGTGGGGAAGAGTGAGCTGCCAGTGGACGCCATGGGGCTTGGGGCAGTATGCAGGGAGTAAACGCGAGAGTTATTTTTTTGATAGGCTGGTGTAATCACAGAACCAAATTTTCAGTTACAAGACCAAAATAACGTGTTATGGACATTGCCTCTGCAGGAGGGCAGGGTCATCTCAGGTCGCTAGATCCCAAATCACACCAGCAAAGCAGACTGTTGCAGGAAGCGGAAGGAGTGTAGCAGTCATGACGTGTGCCGGTACTGAACCAGGTCCTCACGACAGCCATAAGCCTGTGATTTTAGATAGGAAGTGAAAGCATTAGCCTGGCCTCTTCCAGCTCGTGTGATTAAGTCCTTAATGTACCCTTCATTAAGGGTACATCATCACTGCAGCATTCTTTAACTCTGTCTGAAGCTGCATCTTCATACTTGACGTAGCTGCCACATTTTATCCCCAGAGCTGCTGCATTTCAGTGCAAGATTAAATGGAAGGCATTAAAAAGTAGCCTATATTGTTCTAGCCATTTGTTGCTGGTAAAAAGAAATACTGTAAGGAATCACCTTTCAAGGTATCTGGTAATGGTGCAGTATGCTGGTCAGATTTGTATGCTCAGATACCATTTCTTTAGCATCCGAAGTACTTGGTACTTCAGAATACAGGAGTGCATAATCCCCACCTGGCTGTGCATCGAGCGTGTTGCCAATGAAACTAATAGGCCAGGTTCTCTGGTGCCAGGCGGTAAAAGGTCATTGCCCAGCGATATTAAAAGGGTGTAAATGGAGGAGAATAGGATCTACATCTCTGGAAGAACAAGGAAGTACTTACATCGGGAAGATTTGCTGGATAAGATCCTAAAATTTTCCCATTCTAAGATAGACATGGGAGAGTCCGGAAGCTGGCTAATATTTTATAAACTTCTAACGCAAACATTTTTTTTTAAGATAGCGACATGATTAGACTCATAAACTCATTAAAATGTAGGTTTCTTTGTGACCATGGTGCTCCCCAGAATGAAAGTGAGCAATGTTTTATTTTCCTGTTGCTAGCTCTTGGACATTTCTGTTAAGTGGACAATCCAGGACGACTCTCCCCCCAAATATCCCCATTACGACCCAGGGACATCTCGTCAACTGCTGTGTGACCAGTGCCCTCCTGGGAGCTACGTAAAGCAGCACTGTACAGCCACCAGCCCGACGCAGTGTGCCCCGTGTCCGGATCAGTACTATGCCGAAGAGTGGAACAGCAACGATGAATGCCAGTACTGCAGCGCTGTTTGCAAAGAGCTGCAGTACATCAAGCAGGAGTGCACCAGTACGCAGAACCGCATCTGCGAGTGTGTCGAAGGCAGATACCTGGAGCTCGAGTTTTGTTTAAAGCACACGGAGTGTCCTCTCGGATTCGGTGTTGCACAGCCAGGTATGTACCGCTTGTCAATACGCACAGACTTAATTAGAGCTCTACCGCACGTCAACGACTCGTGGCAGTTACAAGATTAGGAAAGAAGGTCGTCCAGATGAAATTACAGGACAGTAAATTGTAAAGCCAATTGAAGCTGTTCCTAGGCTGCATCGTTTGGACTGTAGCCAAAAGAACATTTCTCAGTGGAATACCCTTCTCCTACTGTAATATATAACTTAATGGCAGTAGCAAATGTAGTAAATTGCACTCTAATGAGAAACATGATGGATTGTCTCTTTTACAGGAACATTATCTGGAATGTAGTATTTGTGTGTGTGATAAATAATAATGTTTTTCATTTTGAAATCTGCTGTTTCAAGCAACTGTATATCTTGACAAACACCAGGAGCACTACGTGTTTGACACCAAGTGTATAATTATAACAATATTAATATAGCTCTAGCATCACAGCAATATGTGGTAATAATTAATTATCAGCATCCTAAGTGGAACTCTTAGGGAAACTGTTACTATTATCAAACAAACAACCATTTCTTTGTCAAGCAGGCTGGCATTGTGTTGTATGTCTGGTGGCAATACAGAGTGAAGCAGCGCTTTTCAGTGGAGTGTATTCTTCATTTAAGACAACATAAATTGTTAAACCAATAATGAGTTCTTCTCTCAAAACAAAATACATCATTTGTCATTTGGCAAATGTCATGGCCCAGTTTAGATCCAGTATTTAATACAGCCTGAAAGAATTGTAAATTGTCATTGTACTGGAGATTGATAACTGCCCAGAGAAGAGCACTGAGGAAGGGAATACAGAAAATCGAAGCATCTCAGACACGAATCTGTAGGCAACCAATCTCCAGCCTACAGAATTACTTCCCTAGGAATTACATATATACTGTGAGAAACACTAGGGCTGGCCTGTACATTTTAGAGCTATGCTGAATGACAGGTCAGGAGTCCTTTCTCATGTTATGAACATCTCATTGGAGAACAACTTTGATGTAAGGAGTAATGTCGCTGCTGTAGCTGCTCACTATTCCCCTAGTAACTGGTTAACTAAGCACTACCCTGATGCTCTCGCCACTGCTAAGCATTTCCACTGGCAGCTACCGCATTTCCATATTATAAACCTTCATTAACCTAAATGGTTATACCCAGGGGCTTGGGTTAATGAGGTTCCACCGTACCTCGGCAGCAAGTCAAAAGTGGACAGAAACAAAGTTTTCAGAAAGCCCGTTTGGGAAGCAAACAAAGAAGTATAAATTCTCTGAGCAATCAGCCTGCTGCATCCCTGCGAGCACAGTGGAACTGTGGCAGACAAATCTGAATCCCTCAAAATGAAACAAACTTTGGAAGAAGATAAATTGTCAAATCGTGTGATTTGTTGGAAAGTGGGTTTCCAAAAGACCATCAGAATGAACCAGCTAAACCCAAGCAGACCTCAAACAAGGAATGAAAACATTGTAAAAATAATTGCATCCCCCTGTGTCAATAGTCAGTTTTTGAGGTGAGGCATCGACTAAGAATTTAATAAGCACGGACCACACTGTGTTCCTGCTTTCTGCCATATGATAGCCTTGAACTTTGTAACGATGTAAATTCAGGTGAAATAAAACCTAAGTGTAGAAAAATATGCGTCCACTACCACACAGCGAGATAGTGTGGTCTAGTGTCTCACTCAAAGCTTAAAGCATTAGAAAGCTGTTTCCCTACTGCTGGTCACTCATGATTACGTTGGGCAGATCACTTTACTTTGGTAGTCCCCTTTTGTGAGTGTAGATTAAGGTTTTGCTCCTTTCTGCCATGGTTAGCCCTGTACATGGCAGAGTTTTAGCAGCAGCGCTACTACGAGGCTGCACTATCTCCCCGGCAGCGGCTGCCGTTTCCCTGGGGAGAATGGGGGATTCCAAACAAATTGGAGGGAGCAGCGGAAGGGCAGCCGGGCTGTGGCAGTTTGTGCCCTGAACAAGAGCAGCCAGATAAGCAGAGAAGAAGAAGTTGGCAAAGCTGGGGGGTGACTTTATGCTCAACCCTGAGAACGCTGATGGATTACCCGGTTTATTTCCCTCTTGTGCGGCAAAGGTTATACGGGAAGCTCTGAGCAGAACGACGCACCGTTTGCAGGGACTCTCCTTTCTTCCCCTTCCTCGCTGCCAGAACACAACAGCAGCATGTCTGTAGCAGGGAAAGTTGCTAAAAATTCAGAAGTCTCAGAAAAGCTAATTGCTGCCTGCTCTGGTGCCAGTGTTGACTGGAGTTTCGTACAGCCCAGAGCCGCAAGCAGCGCACACTGTGCAAGAAAACACAAGGGCAGACGCTGCTGCTGCGGGTTGGGCACTGGCTGCAGAAAGCAGAGGATTTTGGGGGGGTTGGCAATATACAGGGTCTCTGATTTTTCAGAGGCACAACAACTAAAAACTTCTTTGTTTTCACTTGTCTAGTGAAAGAAGTGCTAGGTCAGGTGTATGCAAGTATTATTCTTTATTTCACAGCTAGTTGGAAACTTGAGGTTCGTGCTCTTTCCTTCTAAGGAAATGCCCAGAATAAATAAAATTTACTTAAAAACTGGCATTAAAATAAGCATCCACATGTAAATACTTCCAAAATACACTAGATGGAGGCATTTTCTTATTCAAATATAGTTTCCAACTATTTCAAAAAAATTTTAAGCATGTGCTTAAGTTCATGTTCAATAATGCAATATTAGATATTAGACTTTAGGCACTTGCTTAAATGTTGGCTGAATAAAGATGAATTAAGAGTGAATATACAGCAATTATTGGTGCTGTTATTTTCCTGCCACTGGTGGTTAGACTGTTTGCATTGTTTCAGATTTCTTGCATTAATTTTCTTCCTCTTTCTCAGTGTGATAGAACCATATATTGTCATTCTATTGCTGTATCATATATTTGATCCTGAAGTGAAACTATGCCTTATAAAAGTAAAACACCAAGCAAAACGTGTATGTATATTAAATATTTTTGCTATATTGGGCGATCTACTTTCTCTGCTTTAAATAATATTTTATTCAAGCCCAGAAAAAAGTTCAAAAAAGTTACTGAAATTCTATTTTCCTGTATAATTTAATATTTGAGCAGGGAAAGTACTTTTCAGAGGGTCTTTAGCTGATATTTAGTTGGGTTATATTTTTAGCTAGAACTAAAGTAACCCATTCGAGTAAGGTTCTGGGCAGATATTACAGATTACAATTTACAACAGTTTCTTGTGCCATTTAATTATTTTACAGAATATTTGTACAGTTGAAGGATGAAGGTCAGACATCATGTAATGTCTGAATAGACTCAAGTAATTACTGATTTAAAGATATTACTTTACTAAATTACTGATTTAATCAGTAATTACTGATTTTAAAGTTGGTAACAAGTGTATGTGAGAGTACTATTTACTCTATTACTCCAGCAGGAACATCATTCTCTTAAGGAATCTTTTTTGTTTTTAAAAATTAAAGTGTTGTCTTTTTCTAAATGTGATTCCTTCATAGATCAGAAATGTGAAAAGCAGAAGCATGACAATTTTGGGAGAAACGTTTTCTTTTATTTTTGTATTCTTGTATTTTTTTTTCACAGTTGAGGTTATATGTAATTGGACACATTGTTTTCCTGTTTCCACAGGTACCCCTGAGAGTGACACTATATGTAAGAGATGTCCAGAAGGATTTTTCTCAAATGAAACATCATCCAAAGCAGCCTGTCTAAAGCACACAAACTGTAGTGCACTGGGTTTCAAAACAGTATCGCAGGGAAATGCAGTTCGTGACAACGTCTGTCAGGAAAATACAGATATGGCACCTCAAAAATGTGGAATAGGTATGTATCATATTAAGGAAGAGTGCTCTGAAAACATACCTTTAATGACAGTTAAAATTAATGTATCAGCATTTATGATAAAAATATCTAGCTTGTTAGCCATTTGCCTGCTATGGTAATGGCCATAGGATAGTTTCAATTATTGTAGGTCAGACCAAATGGAACTCAAGCACAGAGAGTGACAGCACTATAAAGACCACTTCTTAGTTTGGTTTTTAAGCATTATTTTCTTATCATCCTTGCTACTTGCTTTTTTTTTCAGAGACAAGCAGAGTAACAGAGATCAGAACAATTGACGTATTCTTTTTCTCTTTCTCATTTCAGATGTAACCCTGTGCGAGGAGGCTTTGTTCAGGTTTGCTGTTCCTACTCAGCTCACACCTAACTGGCTGAACATACTAGCAGACAGCTTGCCTGGGACAAAGGTTAGCACAGAAAATATCGAAAGGATTAAACAAAGGCACAGTTCTCAAGAGCAGACCTTTCAGCTTTTGAAATTATGGAAGCAGCAAAACAAAGAACAGGATATGGTCAAGAAGATTATTCAAGGTACCTTATTTTGATAGCACGTGTATTAAAAGCAACCTTCTAAATGGCATTTTAAAAATTGCTTGGGGTCAAATACGTCCTGGTGATGTGTTATTCTCTGAGGAGGACCTGCAGGGCTTAACTGAGATTTATTCATGCAGTAAGCACGGTGAAGTCAAGGGGAAGCAGGAAGAGAATTCAGCTTCTCCTGATCAGTTGAGGACTAAATTCTTCCCAGACTTGTAGCCCCCTTGGGAGCATGTGTGGTGTCACAGCCAAGATCCTCTTTTGAGACTGCACAGCATATGAAGAATTTTGATCAAGTGGGGAAAATGTTTCCCACTGTTACATCTGAGCAGTGGCTGTTGAGGTTAGAGGGAGCTGCATGCCTGCAACTGAGAGTGCAATTTGTTTTCTATAAAGTGGAGACTGACAGCTCGGACTAGGACATCTATTCATGGAATGGGGATGCATGGGAGTGAGGAATACACAGACAGGCTTTCCCTTCTTTTTCCCTTCCAGTACCTATTTGTCATGCCAATTCACTGCTTTGTTTGTGCTGAATCTGCCAAGACAGGTGTCAAAGGTGAAGTAGTGCTGCAACGTTAACACCAAGGTTTTTATGAGAGTCAGGCCAACTCTTTTCATGTAAACCATCATCAACAACTGCCACATTCGAATGACGTTTTCTCCACACAGAATTGATTTGAAAAATGCTGCAGAAATGTTTTTTTTCCCCCTCTCCTTTTTAGTATGTGTGTTTATGTCAGACTGTGAAGTGTCTAGAATACTTCAAAAACCAAAATGACTATTTTAGCAAAGCTTGCCTAGACACTTCTGAAGAAGAAGAGCAAAATTTTCATTCACTGGAACCAAATATTAGGAGTCCTGTCACATACACAGAACGTTTTACAAGATAGATGAAACAAGCGTATAGCAATAAATACTTGCTATGAAGTTTGTAATTTGGGGCTGTTTGCATTTGCAAAGTTAATTAAATTCTTAAGTGCTTTTCATAATTGGAGCCTAAGAAAAAGCATTGTTGAGAAAATTATTTGAAATAAAGTAAAAAAAAAATTGGGACGGAATATTCACCTTGAAATTTTGGAAGTTTTTTTGCAGGCCATGGCAAAGTTGTAACGCATTGCACTTACCTGTCTTTTTGCTTTCTATAGATATCGACCTTTGCGAAAATAGTGTCTTAAAGCATATTGGCCACCCGAACCTCACCTTTGAACATCTCAACACACTGATGGCAAGCTTACCAGGCAAGAAAGTGGGAAAAGAAGATATCGAGCGCACAATGAAACTATGTCAACCTACAGAGCAAGTTCTAAAGCTTCTCAACCTGTGGAGAATAAAAAATGGCGACCAAGATACCATTAAAGGTTTAATGTATGGACTGAAGCACTTGAAAACATACCACTTTCCGAAACGAACCATCCAAAGTCTGAAGAAGGTGATTAAGTTTCTTCACAGATTTACAATGTATAGATTATACCAGAAACTCTTTTTAGAAATGATAGGGAACCAAGTTAAATCAGTGAAAGTAAGATGTGTCTAATTCAAGATATTTTTCATTCTCCACTGACTATTTTTCCCTAATTACTGCCAGCAGTAATTAAACTGGAACGTTGTTTCCCTGCGTTATGTCTTACTATTTATAGAAATGCCTGACTGGAATAGCTCTGTCTTTTGCAGTGGTTTTGGAGGGGTTTTTTTTAATAAAATCACTTTTGTAAAAGCTATTAACCTGTTGATAACACTAAGAGCCTGATTCTGCATTTTTGCACATTCAGAGTTGAAAAGCCCCACTGTAGTCACTAGATGAGAAAAGAATGCCGGACCAGGCTCTACTACAGTATTTGCTATTTATATTCTTCGAGGAATAAACATTTTGGTTGTACATATTTATTAAGTTAAATGGAAATTGTATGAAACTGAATTTTAGGAAGAGAAATGAAAAGCACACTGTATATTTTCTAGCTAAACAAAAATGATCCCGTATATTTTTCTGGAAAAATTTTGTAGCATGCTCTAAGAGTTATTAATTTCTTTACATTTTGTATTTAAAAAAGTATTATTGCTTAGTTTTATTTGTATAAGTTGTGGTATCTTTTGGTAGGGATGTTTTAATTTATCCAATGATTTTAACTCAAATACAGTGAAAATATAGCGTAAGTGACCTGAATATTTAAATATTCTGTGAGGAAGTGAATGTACCATATTTAAGAAGCTGGATTTTTATATAGAATTTCATAATCTTATTTTATAGAACAATTAAATTTTTCAGTTTACTTTTTGACTGGTGTTTTACTCTTGACTGTGAAGTAGGAACTAATAACAAAGACAGGCCATGTGGATTTAATGCCTTATCTTGGGCTTGGCTCTCTGCTACTCCCTGCCTGATCTAGTAGTTAATACGTGAGCCAAGTAAATATTGACCAGCACTGGATTTTCATGGTCACTCTACAGGTGTAAAAGAAGGTACAAAGTATTAAAGGTTCTAGTTCAGAGGGCCCAGGCAGTTGCGATACAACCGATTACGATTCCATAGATGCATTTGGCCCAGCATCACTCTTGGCCTGGTGTCATTCTTGGAGAGCTCACGACCTTTGCCCTAACCACAGCTTGTAATTTCATGGAGGAAAGATGATGCATGTCTCTGACAGGCTTGGAAAGCCTCACATATTGCCACTGTGTTTAAAGGAAGGGAGCACGGAGAGGTCACGTAAAAAAAATAATCATTTACCATTGCCCTCAGCTACAGAATGAGGCACCTGCAAAGAGATAGGCCCCCAAAAAAGGGAGCAGGGAGTGTACGAGTGTTGTTATCCAAAGCTGACATAATTTTAAGGACCAATGGTCATTCACAGTGGAAGCCAAAGGCTTCGGTGGCTGCAGAGAGAGACTGTACTCTTGTTTTTTTTCTTTAAGCCACGTGAACAGAGCTTGAGTATTCAACATACTCTTTTCTTTTGTGTAAAGGAAGGAAAAGCCATCAGCATTTAGCCTTGTATGACAAATACTCCTCTATTACAGATGAGAGGATCTTAAGCAAAGAATGAGAAAGAGATTCCTGGTAGATACTCATCAGAAGTGCTCTCCTTACAGAGAGTACAAATGGGACATATTGCTTTAAAATACTTGGGTTTCATTTTTCACTGAATTCTCATGCCGTTTTTTGTATCAAAAGGAATAAACTCCCTTTTATAGTTCACATGCTCTATATTAGCATCTCATTTATCAGTGTAGCTGAGAAATGGCGCTGAACACACACAAAAAATTCCTAGTTTTGTGTTGATTCATTTGAAATAATTTACATACTTTTACAACAGAAACTGGTTTTACATATAATTAAAAGATGATAACAACAGAATCTCAAATTTGCAAGTAGCGACCACATGTTTCCATGACTCTGCCAGGTGTGGAGGTTTGGGGTGTTGTGGGTATTAAAATGAGAATAATCATCTTACTGGCAGTGAAATGAAGATGATTCCACACACCTCTTGTAAACATTTCCACCCTAATCCTTTCTACATTAGCTCTGTTTAATACAACAATTTAGCAATTGGTACTATAGTTATAGTATCAAGTAGTAATATAGTTAAAAAATCTATCAGTGGAATCACTTTAACAGAGCTATTGGCTAGAGAAAAGCACAGTTGCCTCTTAGTACCTGGTACTGGGTTTAATTTATACATTTGTACTTCCATTTTCCAACTACTTTTATGTAATTCTCATTGTAAATAACCCTAAATGTTTGTGGTCCTTCATGAATGACAATACTGAAGAAGGTGCTCAGAGCCAGAGTATAGTTTATGCTATAGCTACCGTATGAACATGCTATACTTCACTACAGTAGAGTATAGCCTTGACTGGATTTCCTGGGAAACTTTAGCATTAAACCATTACCTGTGCCTTTTAAAATAGGATATTTTTTTTTTCCTAAACATAAAGTTACACCCATTTAATAAATTATACCTGTTAAAGCTGATTCAGCTAACCAGGTGCCCACGCTCAGGTAGACACTTCTTAGCCAGTTTGTGCCTCATTTATCAAATCAGCTTCGCTCAGCTGGAAGGAATCGAACACTTCACATCCTGAGCAGGCGACACTTAACCCGTATTCCCTTCCCCAAAGAGCCTCCAGACCAAAATAGCCAAGACAAACAAAAGCGAGACCCAGGATAATGAGGGAGAGGGTGAGGCAAACAGAAAGTGGGAGGATTGCTTGGAAAAAATGTGGGTTTGGGGGTGGTAGTTTGTTTTTCAGGGAAGGTTGCAGGAGGAAAGAGGAGTTGTGCGGCGGGCAGCAGGTGGGAGAGGGGACCCCGTGCCTGTGGCACAGAGGAAATGCTGCTGCGAGGAGGCAGAGGTGGGGTGAAGGAGGGAGGCACAAGGGCTGGGGACAACCAGCCAGAGCTGGGCCTCGGGGGTGACACGAAGAGGGATGCTGTGCTCAGGGTACCCTGACCTGCCAGGGTACCAGTGCCTGCCCTCTTCCCAGCCTGGCTGTGGACCAGACTCAGGGGAAGGGCAAACGTTTTGCCAGCCCCCGGCTAGCGGTGAGGCCGCCCCTGCCTTGGGGTCGAAAGGAGGAGAGGAACGGGGAGGAGAGAGGAGTGTGCTGCCTCTGCTGCCTCTGCTGCTCCTGGGCAGGGGCAGGGTTTGTCCTGCTGTGTCGGCTTCTCCTTCGCTGAGAAAAAGGAAAAGCAGTTTCAGGAATATTTGAGAGAGGCGGTGAGATGGGCTTTGAGGCAGGTTCTTCAGCTGTCGTCTGTCCAGCTGCGCTCTCAAAGAGTGGAAACAACCCTCAGTTATAAAAAATACCATGGGTTTAAAGCAGAACCTTACGATTTCAAAATCTTCTACAACCCCGTTTTTTAGAACTTTTTTTATACGCACTTGTCCTTCAGTGACACAGTCTCTTGGGTGCCAGAAAATGCACCATGTTTTGGAGTAGGAGGGAAATTAAAGAAGAAACTAGATATTAAGCTCTTTAATCATCTTTTTTTACGCTGTGCACATCACCAAGCACAATAGATTCCTGGTCCCTGGCTGCAACTCATGGATGCTCTCATAGTAAAATTACCCATCAACGGTATAGTCTGCTATAGACTGAATGTTTTAAAAATAAAGCCAGGTATTAGATAGCTTTTTAAAAGTTTAGAGATCTGGATAACGAAGGTTCAATGAAATGGTTGGGAATGCACACGTCTGTAACCAAACCAGAAAGGTTCAATGAAATGGTTGGGAATGCACACATGTCTGTAACCGAACCACACACACACACACACACACACACTTGCACACACTCACACACACCATACACCGCAACTACAACTTGTACTGGGGGCTTTGACAGGCTGTGGTGATGAATTCAATTCAACAAAACCCTTCATCACCCTCAGACATCCATCCTACCTGTCCTGGAACAGGTCATCATTGCCACCTCCAAGGCAGAGGTAGCTGGTTTGCTTGTGAATCACCTTCAAAGTGCCCAAATTTTCAGCCTTAACGTAATTCTAAACTGTGGCTCAGAAACAAGCAAATATTTATAGAAAAAAGAACCAGCAATTTCTGTAGATTATCAGAAACTATTCAATTTTGGACAAATGTCAACTATAGGAAATACCCACCCTCCAAAATATTTCTTTGTTGAAATAATGTGGAGAAGCAATAAAATTGGACAAAAATAACTGAAAATAAAAAGAATTGTACATTTTTCTTCTTTCACCTTAATTAGATGGTAGAACCAATATTGGCAATAAGCTCAGTAGTGAGGAGGGATAAAAATATCTGCAAAGCTAAGGCTGTAGTCGTCGTGTAAGTGACTACTCCCAGCGGAGTCGAAGGACAAATCTATGGGAAAGGGCTATAAGAATGGACTCAGAATTGCAATGAGTTGAGTAATTCTATTTTTATATTAGACTTTTGAACTGAACAAAACTTGAAACAAAGTAAAGCAGGTGAACGCAGTGTGAACGTAGTTTATTCCACTCATCATCATCCTCATCCCTTGTATTTATGGCAAGTTTGCGTAGGATTCCTCTGTTTGTCTTTTCGCATTTAAAAAAAGTTCTTTCATACTACCAGGTTATTTTTTTTAAATCATCCTGACCTTTAGTACCTAGGAGGTTATTTAAAAGGAACCACATGATGAAAGATTGTGGCTTTGGCAATATTTCTTATATGAAGAGGACAGGGCGTGGTTCAATAACGGTGAAGACAGAACTTTCTGGAGAATATTTTTCTCCTTTTCCTCTTTATCTCAGAAGAAAAGTCTTCATTCACTTTTAAATAAATAAATAAACTTCCTGGCAACTAGGATATGTATCATTCTGGATGTGCAGAACTTCGCCAGCACACAAAATAAGATTTCTGTCTATTGATAGTATTGGTGGTTTGGTATTTGTATTGTGCTTCAGCTCTGCCTATGGCACTTAAGATGAGTGAAATGACACGTCCTAAAGGATCATTAGTCCAACGTAATGCAATGGAAACTCAGTGTCAATAAGAGATGGATCAGGTCTTTGTGTTCTTTGAAGGGAAGAGACAGAGATGTCAAAGATCAAGGTGCCTAAATACCAGCAGGCTTGCAGGAGCCTCTCTCTCCTGGCTGGAGTTAGGGAAGACTAACATAGACCCACGTTTTCGGGAAGGGTGTCCACACTCAGGAGATGTGTCAATGCTTGAAGAAGGGTGTGTTTTTTGGATTGCAACAAAATAAGCTGAGAGTGGCTGGCAGGCCGGTGAAGCCGGCGGGAAACCGGGCTATTCCCGTCTCCGGGAGGTAGAGAAGAGCAGCTTGGTTTTACGCCGCGTGGGTTGGGAGCCAGCACAGGGATACAAGGAATGGGTAGTTACTGCTGTTGAGGCGTGTTTTTGAAAGCCTAAGAAGACTGACATGCTGAAACCTCAAGAAGCCAGCGGAACGATGCAGGAAAATTACACTTTGTGCCTCAAAATCAGACTTTCTCTCTTGAAACAATCACAAAAACCAAGTACTCAGAAATTAAGATATTTCTTTGGCAGCTAATGACAAAGACCCCATAGCAGTATTTGGATGATTTTGTGTTGACAGAGGATGCTCACAGGCAAGTGATGGCAGCACTAAAGCAGTTCAATTCCCAGCTGCAGAATGGTGACCCAGTGATGCTCCCACACTCTGTACCCCGCAAGGACTTGGACACTTTAAACTCAGTCCCACCAAGGAAATTGCTGCGAAAGTCTGTGTGCTGAAACTAGGTCCTTCCCTCCCCACCCCATCACTGACATCTCTGTGAAACATGGTCTTGTAGCTTGGCTCTCCCTCGTGGTGCAATCCACCCAAGTAATCCCTTTGGGTGCAGACAATTGCTTCACTTTCCTGCCACACCTGGAGCTGCTGGTGCCCACCTCTCCTTGCCCAACTGCGTACACAGGCAGGGAGGCGGCAGCAGGGGTGGACTCTCTCCTCCCCAGCCTCAGGGGCTCCTACCCATCGGCTGCCGGGAAGGGGCCCTGACTCAGCCTGGAGACAGGGCAGGATGCACCAGCCTCCAGCCTGGAACAGGGCCATGCCAGTGGCCGAGAGTGTATTAAACAGTTGTAGAAAAATGGGCAGGCAGGGACTCCATTTGCATTAAACAAGCATAGAAAAAAGTGCAGGCAGAGGCTGCATTTGTATTAAACAAGCATAGAAAAAAGTGCTTGCTCGGACAGAAAGTGATGGCCAGGACCCACAACATTCTCCCTCCTTTTCTACAGCCTCTGAGGAAAGCAGCTGCATCTGCAGGCTATGAGATGTCCCTCCCCACATAACCCACCACTTGGGCATTTACTACCTGTACAGTGGCTCAGCCTCCAAAAAGGGGGCTGGAGGGCTGTGGCCACTGACCCCGTGGTGAGGATGCAGCTCTCTATCCCTGCAGCCCAAGGATGGACTTGAGCCATGGGGCTGGTGGAAGCGGAGCGAGCCCGTGCGGGACGGTGGGTGCATGGGGCGACGTGTGCTGACTCAAAATGCTTTGCATCTCCAGAACAGCATTGCTCACCCCTCCGGGTGCTGCCAGAGGCCATGGGCCTGGTTCCCTCATGGTTTGTGTCTGCACAAATCTGGAGTGACTCCGCACAAGTCAATGGAAAAAGAAAAACATGTGAAGCAGAAATCTTATCCCAGAGAGCCCGGGCAGCCAGCTGTTCTTCAGAGGCAGGAAAGATATCTTTCACTCAAGGAGGGGTGGATTCATTTATCAGCCAGAGTAAACAGTTGATTCTGTAGCTAATTTTGTAATCCTAATATGACAGTAAACCCGAAGCTCCCACATATTTCAGAGGCAGGAAAGATATCTTTCACTCAAGGAGGGGTGGATTCATTTATCAGCCAGAGTAAACAGTTGATTCTGTAGCTAATTTTGTAATCCTAATATGACAGTAAACCTGAAGCTACCCCACATATTCATTTTTTATTAATAATTCCCTGACATACAGCATATCCTTTTCAAGGGAACCTGTGAAGTTTTACTCAACACACAGAGGAGTTCTTATCTCTTAACTTAGCGGTTTGGAGCAGGGGGGGCAAACACTGTATTTTGCCCAACTGCACAAATCTGGAAGGATTTTAAGGCCTACAAGTTTGCCCTTTTTCTTTCAAAGATGAAGAAAAAAAAATCTTTTATTTTAAGCGTAATAACCTCAGAGTAACTCCAGAAAGTTCTTAGAAGAAGCGAATCTTTCCTTGCAATCATGTGGCACATCAAACCCCTATCAGCGCAATCTGCAGGGAGTTGTCTGACGGACTAAACGTGCAGTACTGGGAGAGTCTGTAATGAGGCCCGAGGTTTAATTGTAGTTCTGCCCAAGGAAGTATCAAAACCCCTCTGTACAGCACTGTGAATTCAAACTCTGAGTCAGCTACCATTAATTTAGGGTTCTCTTCAGTTAAACTAGTTGTAGAGTGTTTCTACGTGCACAAAGAGAGGCATTTCAAAAAGAACAACGTTGAGTGAGACACACGCAGGTCTGACTGTTCATGTCCCATCATCCTTGTTCCCCTAAAACCATTCTGATCACACAATAGCTGTATTACCACTGTTTCTGCTTTCTTGCTGTTCACAGTTTATTGATACAATTCCTTCCTCCGCTCTGGTGGAGTAAATGGCTCTGCTGTTACACAGCATTTTACCCCTCTCCTGTCCAGCCATGCTGTCATCCTCCTGTCACCAAGCAGAAAACCTGCAAGGCACAACCTGAGACTGCAAGGAGCAGCATTAGCCCCAGAGCCACCCCACATTAAATAACTGACCCTATGAAAAATATTTTGTCAGTGCAAAGTCTCCATCAGCAGCAAATAGGACAACGAAGCACCATACTATTGCTCTGTGCTACGCTGTATTTACAAGCTGCTGTGGAAGTGCAGAAATTGCACCTATTCCCACACAAATCTCCCTCCTCCCTCTGACACCACGGTAAGAGGGTGGTTACTGCGACATCCCGCAATGTAATCCTGAAGGGTATAGGACAAACTCAAACACCCACAGAATACAGAATAAAAGGACTCTGACAACCAAAAAGCCTGGGTTATATGAAGGGTAATGACTAGGAAAACCCTTAAGCTAGGAAAACACAGTCCTGTGAAGAATCATCATTGCTCCCACAGTGCAGGTATTATAAGACACATGCTCCAGTTTTGCTGAAGCAACAATAAATCTGACACACACACAAAAAGCATCAGTCCTGTTGCCTGGTTAGCCTTGCTTAAGGCTAAAATACCTACAAGCCCATTCAGCACAGGATGTACTTAATCAGCAGTTTCCTGGGTTTGCTCTCATGCCCGTGATACCTTTCCCATGGAAAGTTTAACTGTAGAAATAAATGTATAATTCCAGAGTTGGCTAATTAAACAGTAAATTAAAATAATTACAATAATAAGAATAAGAATAAAAATTTCTACAGTTCTTTAATAGCCACCTGTGTTCCTCTTTTGTAGGAGAACACTGGATTTCAAATTCAGCCCTGGAGATATTATTCACTCTTGCTCCAGAGTAAGTTAATGTTCAATTCAGAGATGCCTGGAGGGAACCTCTTGCCAACACTGGAGGAAGGCTTCGAGTACTTTCCCCACCTCCTGAGCATTTTACTACCTTCTTGGTAAGGTATCCTTTGGGGAGATAATGGGTCCATGGCCGTCATCTACATAATGCTCAGTGGTGTTTTTTTATGTTCTAAATGTAAGGTGTTTTCCAAAAAAATTCCCATTGAGGCATAACAAGTTGGCAGTGTTTCCCTGAAAAATCCCAAGTACCGAATCTTGTGGGAAAGGATATTGACTCACTGATACTGATGGCTCAATACTGAGCTCCGATACGAAGAAGTAGGACAATTGCATTTTTCAGGCAGGAAGAAGAAAGTTATAGAAATGGGAAAGCAAGAGGGAGGAAAAGAGAATTTTATGGTTTATTATGATTGAAGACGTACTGTAAGAAGGGTGAGTTTAGACTCATTTGTCATACATAAGTTTAGCTGATCTGCGTGAATGTGTTTTATTCAGGTTCTCTGTGTTGTGCCTGAGGAATACAAATTCAGTATTAAATTTTAAATTGTGGGGCATCTAGCTCTGTTCTTAACCCAAGCCATGAAGAAAGTCTTCCTTTCCTTTCTCTCCAACCAGACTTTGAAAACAATGTAATCCTCCTTTCTTTGAGTAAAACCTGAAATGGATGAAAAAGCACTTATTTATAATGGACACTTTAGAACTGCCCTTTGTGGGTGGGCATCTGATGTATGGTGTGATATCACTTATGACTTCAGTCAAACAGCTTACGCCCAAAAGTATACGGCAATCTTCAGCCCCATGTCAGGCATGAAAAGATGTGTCTTACTTATTACATTTCTTTTTAATTATGATTTAAGGTTTATGCCTGGTATTCTTCGCATATCCAAGGCTTGCTTGTTTCTGTTGGATTTGCAAATGCTTTAAAGCAAAAAGCTACTGAAAAATTAAATTGCCACAGGCAAGTAAAATAGCGCCAGTCTGCACCGCTGCCAGCATAGACAGTCATTGCTGCAAGAGGAAATACTTTCAGTGTGACAGCTACAGTCTTCAGACAAAGAATTATAAGGAAAAACGCTATTTTGGTGTTTATTCAGAGTAAGAAAAATCTTCTTGCTTCTGGAAAGATGGACTGAGGAGAAATGGATACAACTTCGTTTTAGTTCAGCTATACAGTGTGGGACTACCCAAGCAATAACCGCAGCCACTGGGAGCCAACCCAGCTACCCGACATCCTGTCTTGCAGCCATTTTAATCCCCCGAATGCAACGCTGAGCACCAACCAGAGAAATTCTTGTGGAAGCTCAGATTTCAGTTCCACTGGCTTTTCACTTCTCCCTCCCAGGCAAGCGTTTGCTGGTTGTGCTGAAGGGGAATTTTGAGCCCGCAGAGACAGGCACCTGATTGCCCAAAGACTTTCTGAGTTATGCTAATGTGTCTGGTTTCAGTCTGGTCTCTGCAGATTTTCTGCAAACCCTGTTTCGGTTCCTCTTTTCTTGTGAATTTCTCTGTGAAGAGAAATTGAATTTTTCAGTGGATGCCTGATTCTGGTCTTGCTTAGGCTGGTGTTGCAATTTTGATTTGGAGTTTTATTTTATTTACTGAAAGCATAAGAGAACGATTGGGCTCTGCAGCCTACCCCAGACCAACCTCTCTCTTCATGCTACTGCAGCTCCACCAGTGGAAAGGGGCCACGGACAATATGAAAGAGTAGCAAATGAGCTATCTAGTTCCTGGAGATGCATTTCCAGCTAGAGGAGAAAACAGGGGTTACCACTAGGAGCAGCAATCTGGGAACTCCTATTACCAAGGCTTACTTGCTACTGGAAACAGCAGGAAGCTCAAGGGAAAGGGTTAGTGCCTGCTTGCTGATGGCAAGAGCCGAGGAAAAAAAAATAAATCTCAAATTAAGTGGGTCACTTCTCCAGTGTTACCTTGAGACAACAGTTTGGTTTCCTTTTAAATGCTTGGTTAAAATAATACCAATACGCTACAGGAGGAGAAGCAAAGTATTTCATATTGTCTCTGTCAACTACAGTTAACACTTCACATTTTGCTGCTCAGTGGAATGCCTTTGTGCCCAGAAAGATTTGGCACCAAGGTTTGTTTGAATACGGCAGGAGAGCGAGCTTTGGCTTGGTTATTCGCTAACTGCATCTGTCTGGCACGATGCTCTGTTCCTTTCCCACAGCCACAAAGCCACCTCCCTCACAGAGCCCGCTGCAGCCATGGACGGGCAGAGCCCCGAGGGGTTTAAGCATTTCACCCGATGTGAAACTTCCCCTTACTCTGTCAGGAAGGGCTGAGGGAACCCCAGCTGCGAAAGTCAAAGGGTTTAGATCATTCACATGGGAAAATTTGAAAGCACTCTCAAATTCAAAGCCAGGGGTTAAACTAAGCTTTTCCTTCTGAAGAGACTCATTTATTTGAAGTCAAGCAGGCAATTCTGTCTCCCCCCCTCCCGAACCAAACAAAAGCAAATGCAATATGTTCAACTTAAAGCATGTTAAATTAAAACAAAAGAGAAAATTCTTTTCATAATCCTGTTTTTATTTTCTAAGCATAAAAGAGCTGAGCTGAGCTAACATGGATGTCAACCCCACTTGACTGCAGTAAGTGGAATGGTTCCAGTTCACACAAAAGCTGTATATGCCTGTAAAATCAGGGGGGAAAATGTATTTAAACCTTCAGAAATAATTAAATCATGTGTTTATGGTTATACAATGAATGGTTAGATCTGATTGCTTAGAAGGCTGGGGGACAGAAAATAACGTGTTATCTTACACTGTGTATATATATATTGTGGATATATTTTCTGAGATTAAACGGATACAGAAAATGTTTCCTTTTGCAGGCACTGTCACAAATGATTTGTGGGGCAGGGACAGAACTACTTAATTCCTCTGTGTGAACAGGACAGAAAGTACTGGCCTAAAACTGCCTGCTATGAAGGACTAGAGAAAACGGGGACTGAAAGCATCTCTAGGTTCCTGACTGCAGCAGCCCTCTTCCATCGGTTGCCTCCGTCTTCTGCCTGAGACGATGGTAGGGAAAAAAATGAATCTCATTTTCCCCTCGGCTTAGATCCCCTTTTCTAAAAAGGTCCCAATTTGTTACATTATGGTACATTCAACTTGTATAGGTCCCCTGTCCCACTTTCTGCCCTGGAGTGTCCCTGTCTTTCTCTGCCTTGCAGGCTGTTCTTTGTGGGATAGCTGTGTACAGCCCCTTAATAAAGTCAGATTAGTAAATCAAACCCACTAATCATCATATCCAAAACAAATAGGGCCCAAAGTTGCAAAGTAAGAGGATTTTGCCTGCACTCCTGCATCTCTTCAGAAGAGAAGCCAAACTTTTAAGAGAGTTGGCAGAGGGTAATAAAAGGAGCTTTTCTTACCAAGTGAGAGCAACAACCGGGTGTTGAAGTGATTACCTTCAAAACAGCTCAAAGACAGACATACTTATTTGGCTTTTTTTCACCTGGGTTATCCATTACTTTTTTTCAGACAAAAATTACTTGATTCATGTTCAACAAACAGTGAAAGCGGCTTTTATTTGACACTGTATAAGATTGTCTGTTACTCAGAAGTGTAGCTCTTTTTTATGGCACAAATGAGTAATTGTGACTTCTGTGGAAATTCTGGAAAGAGCATGCAAGGAGGAAATCAGTTATTTAGCCCTTTCGGGAAGAAAGGCCCTTCATTTCTTAATAATTGCTGATGTTCCTGCTTTAGCAACCTATGTGCATTCATATGGCCCTGAATCAAAACGGGCCTTTACACTTGGGGACTGTAACTTGTCCTTCTTCCTGTGGCACTGGAACAGGTGGTGAGGAGTGATGTAATGAGGAAAGGCTTCAGAAGAGCCAGCACACTAAAGAGAGTTGAGCCCGGACCTCTATCCTGGCTCTGAGCCACCTTTTGATTCTGGCACAACACTGATTAGGGTCCAGGCTTTCAGCTCTACCCCAGCGCCTATGACCAAGTACACCAAATCCTCTCCCTTTTCTCTCCCACCCATCTGCTCCTCAGTGTGGGGAAAGAACAAAATCCATATTTCTAGTCTGAAGCCTCATTGGATTCACGGACAGTGAGAAGCAGTGTGAGATGTCTCTTCTGCAGGCAGTTCATCCAACTGCCCATGCTGAGCAGCAGCTCCATGGATAAATAATCCCCCGTTACAAAATGGCTGAGAAACAAAAGAGGTCCGAGGAAAGTAGGGGAGAGTGGGGCCACAAAAAAAGGGATTCAGAAGGAGGAGCAGGCAATGGTGAAGGAGTAAATAGGATAAAATAGAAAACAGTATAATTAAAGGAGCAGTTTGGTGCAGTATGCTGTTTCCTAGCTCTCACAAGGCACATCTCATGCATGTTAGAGACCCTGCATTTCTGTCTGGTTTTATGTTGGTCATAAGAGCTGTTCCTAAGGGGGCTGTTGACCTGCATTCTTAGAGGTGAAGACCACGACTGCACCCTGAGAAGGAAAGCCTGGAAGAAAGCAGAAGTGACACATACTGACAAACTGAATCAGAATCCAAGCAGAAGGAAGAAAGCAGCAAATTTCACCTTCTTTCACCAAAAATACACAAGCTGAATATGCATTGACTTTATACCTACTCACTTATAATACGATTCCTGGTTTTCTGAAGGCTTAGCATCCATTCAGGAAATCAGAAAAGCTGTTTATTGCCCTACAGTGTGTCAAAAATCAGGAATCACCTTCCATTAATAGCTGAGAATTACTCAAAGCCTTCACAATAGCAAAATACCAGAGAGACTGTCCCAATGGGCAATGGGCACAACCTGAAACACAGGAGGTTCCCTCTGAACATCAGGAAACACTTTTTTTACTGTGAGGGTGACTGAGCCCTGGAACAGGTTACCCAGGGAGGTTGTGGAGTCTCCATTCTTGGAGATATTCAAAACATGTCTGGACATGGTCCAGGGCAACCTGCTCTAGGTGGCCCTGCTTGAGCAGGGGGGTTGGACCAGGTGACCTCCAGAGGTCCCTTCCATTGTCAGCCATCCTGTGATTCTGTGATTCTGTGAATGCCACAAGGTATGTTCATGCTATGAAACCTGTTGGACCTTGGCCAGAAGGAGCAGAGGCTGTAAATGGTGTAGGGCTATGTCACCAAGGCCCATATCACCTGGGACCATCTCAGATGTCACAGAGGTTGTGGCACATGTTTCAGAGCCCTTGTTCTGCTGTGGAAGCAATAGTGCAACAAGGTGTTGAAGGCGGCTGGACTCCCTTTTCCTCTGCCTCTCTGGGACTGGTTTTCCTTTCTTCAGGAAAGCCACTTGCATTTGCTTTTAAAGTCTGTACTTCAGGAAAAATTCTGTTTATTATAACAAAGCAGACTTGAAAATAGATGGTGTGGATGTATGCTTAGGTCAGAAGTGCACTTGCCTCAGCTGATAATTATTCTGTATTTTTAGCAACAGGGTGGGCAAATCTTTCTATTTTCTCCATTGGACAAAAAAAAAAAAAAAATTATTTCCTTCCTGTTACACACCCAGAACTCACAATGATTGTTATTCTGATGGCACTGGCTACTTCGTTAACGCATGCGCAAAAGCTGCTTTAAAGCAGACAGATAAATACAGCCTGGCTTTATTTTAAGGTTTTCACTTTTTTACTAATGTGAAATTTCAGCGCAGTTGGAATGATAGCTAAACCTTGCAGCCCGTAATTCTCCGGTTCAAATGCTGCAATTCTAATGTAGATCTAATGCATTCAGTTCAACATTCAGAAATACACACTTGGGTATATTCAGAATTACGTTATTGTTTGTCTTGATTCTGCTATTAAATAATGCTCAAATTTTCCATTTTGGTGACCATAATTTACAAGAAAATTACTCATTTACTTACATAAAACAAGCTTAAGTAAATATCTTTAAAATACTTCCATGTTCTCTTTATTTTGTTAAGATAAAGTAGTGATAAAAATGAATTAAGAATTAAATAATTCCCCACAAAAGCCTTTTTTCCAGACAGTAGAAGCTTCCAGAGATTTACGATGAAGGGATTCTACCTCATTAGGCGGCTAAGTCTTGCCAATCTGTTTACACAGAACAAATGAAATACAAGAATTAAGATTATTTAAGAATTCAAGTGAAACAGCTCTGTAAGATGTTACAGAAAGCAATGCCATGGAGCTTTTGTTGAAATTTCTATTTATTAAGATGTGACAAATCCTGTTGTCTGGCAAAGTGACCCCAAATCCCAAGTGCTCCGATCTGGTGGTAGGGATTTCTCCCACTTAACCAGCCATGGCAAGTGTGACCTTGACCAGACTGAAGTCCTCCGCAACGGCCGTGGGACAGCATAGAGCGACCACGTGGCTCGTGCCAGCTCTTTGGTCAGCACACGCAGACCAGGTGGATGTGAGGATTCTGGAGCTCTGTCCTGTCCTGCCTACAGGCTCAGATATTGGAAGAGAATTAGATCGCTTCCCCCTACCCCTCTGTATATTAGTCTTTCCTCCATTTCTCACCAGCTCTTTTTATGACTTGTATTTAATAACACCCCTGAATGGTTTTTAAAAACATGCTGTTTTAATGTTTCTTTAAGAAAACACAAATTCCCATCAGGCATAATTTTATGGTCTTATTACTCATACAAATGTTGAATTCCCCTCATTATTCCTATTGACCTTGGCTTTACTTAAATCCTGTGGCTGTGCTTTAGTGCTTCTGCATAATACAAAAATAATTTCCCTTTGGTAAGATTTACACTACACTGTTTTACATATGATTGAATATCTCCTTGTTCTTGCAAGAAAGCAAATAACGTGTCCTTTACCTGACTGTCCGTCCTTATTTGTTTCCAAATTAAAGAGTCCTCTGATTATTTGCTCTTATGCTGTAGTGGTTTGCATAGCCCGCGAAGATAATTTGCAGATTAGAGCAGTGGAGTCAGGCAGAAGAAGAGGAAAATGAACTGGAGAGAGATGGAGTATGGAGGAGAAAGGCTACGACTGTCCGTTGAAACTGTTTTTCCCCATATGTTCTTTTGACATAAAATTGGTTTCCAGGTGTCAGTGCCTGGATGCCCCCCAACCCAAGCAGCAGGTAGCCTCTGGTGAGGGGGGAAGAGGAGCAGGGCAAAGAAAATCGGATCAGAAATTAGAAAATTGGGAAAACAAAAAGGGAGGGCAGAAAGATCTGCTGCCTGCCTGGCGCAGAAGGATCTAAGAATCTGGTCACCAAACAGTTGCAGAGGGACCCCTGACAAATAAGGGTGGGAACAGACCAACACTATGTGATTGTGTTCATCAGAAGCGAGCATGAAGTTCAGACAGAAGTGTGACTTGTCACCTTGTCTTGCTGGTTGACCACAATGCTCTTGGCTCTGCGTGTTATGAATGCTGCATCTGCATTTCACTTTCATTTTGTTTTTTGGGGTTGTTTTTTTTTCTTCTCATTTTCTTGAGGTGCTGGGCACTACTGCACTGTCTACTCAAGCAGACTGCACTTAAAAGGCATCTCTGCAAGTACAGGACAGGCATGGAATTTTCCATTTCGTTACAAAGTGTGTATTTGTCAAAACCAGCCAATTTCAGTGGGAGCACACATGCCAGCTTCCTCAGGAAGAATTTCACAGCGCCTACCTGGAATTTCCAGTGAAAACAGCCTGCTCAGTCTCCACGACAGCCTGTTTGTCAAGGCACCTACCTGGGGTGTGAGAGATCCAGAATCAAGTTCTTGGCTCCAAGAAAGATACCAATGGTGATATAAAGCAAAATAGCTCCAAAAGGAGAGACTGACAGAGCCCTAACTGAAGAAAGACAATAATGTGGCATGAAGGCACTTACAATGGGGAAGAACAAGCTTCAAGTCCATGGTCTGAATACAAAATACAGACTTCACTAAAGTCTGCCCCATCTCATGTGTGCTCCCTAGGCTCCAAGGAGTTGAATTACGGTAGTCCATTTCAGCAAAGAACATTAAAAAAATTTCAACATCCCCTATAATTCTGGATTAACTGACCTCCATGGCATGACTAGCACGCAAAATAATGTTTGAGATGTGCAAAGTGATGGTATTAACACATCTCTACACTACCAATATAACCTTCCCCAATATTCCTTGATGGTCCCCACCATACACTACCACTTTGGGTTTTAATGTCTTTTCTATGCAAAAATAGAACTCAAGTGAGTAACAAAACAGACTACAGTTGAAATTACTCCTACCTGAGAAGGCAAGACTTCAGAAACAGCATACGCTGAGGACTAAGAGCTAGATGTATTTGTGATGACAAAGCTTTTATGTCAGCCTTGATGTTACTAACATTGTCTTTTTAGTTAGGAAGTCCTTAAACAGTGTATTTCACAAAGAACTGATTTAAATTTAATTGAACTTAATGGCATAGCTGCCAATTAGTAGTGATGTTCATTTAGTTTCTACTGAGATGCCCTCAAGAAATGTAGCATGGCTTAATTTATTGCGCCCGTCTCAGACTGAGTTGGTTGTGTCTGCATGTTTCTCAGCTCCTTCCAGACGATAATTCAGTCAGTTCTTCCAACAACCAAACCTTCCAGAGGCCATGATGCTACCTTTCATGCTTGTACTATTGTACTCAGCTCCCAGTAAAGTACTGATTGCTGTTGTCAAAGTGCCCTACACCTGCACAGAGATACAAATAGCTTGTTGCAGAGCCATTTATTACAACAGCAAAACAGAAGTCTATTAAATTTTCTTCACATGCAAATGATAATCCATCTACTCACCATTACAAAATTTTCCTTTAACATGAAGGGCTACACAGTCTGTTGACTCCAGCATATTGTCCACTGCATTATCTCCTTAAAATATCCATACCTGAACACTTGGAGAAACAGGTGGGTCCTGCAACCACCGTTAAACTGAAAGTAGACATCAAGCTTTATTTCCTGAGAAGATCCAAAACAATGACTTGGAGTCTTTTGCAATTTCCTGCTTTCACTCATTTCTATCATCCTCCCTTTGCCACTTCTGTTTATCTCATCCACTTTGTCTGACTCTTTGAAAGAACAGAATTGCTACAGCAAGAAGGAAACCAATAAAATCATTTTCTGAGCTGCTGACAGCTCTGTTACTTCTGTGGATCTGGAAAAATCGAGCTATCCGCATATTCCTTCTTTGTCCTCTTGGTAGTCAAAACTGGTGGTCACAGTCTATACAGATTATGCCAATTACTACTGCATGAAGGTCTGATGACAAAGTCATGGTTTGAGCCATCCTGCAAAACAAATCTCCCTTCTTCCAGGAAGAAAGTATTTATTTCCTCCATCTGATTCTCTTTCTCTTGATCTCATCTAATGCCAAAATCTTCTCTTTGAAAAGATACGGAAGGTGCATCTTTCTGGGAATGCTTGGACCACACTGGAATCAAGATGTGCTCCTGGGACCAGGCAACAATTTCTCCCACTCTGTGGCTTCCATCAGCGATGAGACTGGTATGAACATCAATTTAAACTGTATTTCAGAACTACAATGGAGAGTAACGCTGGTTTCCTTAGTGGCACATAATACTCACCTATGACTGAGTATCATATTGCAAGAAGACTGGATGATATTCCTTGAAGCTGCATCCCCAAAACATGACTAAATACCCTTCTTCGCTGTATGTCCTGAAATACAAATGGGCTTAGTTATGCTTTCACTGTAAGTCACCAGTAGTGCTACTGAAATCATTGGGATAAGACCCTAAAGGAGGAGGAGGTGCTGTGTTAATAATGTGTGTGACCTGTCTCATCCTTTTTTCAGAAAGCCCTCCTTTGTAAATGAAAACCCCTGTAATAGCATAGTCTCCTACTCATATAATTTCCTTTTCTTGCATTGCAGTATGCCTGGACTTAACAATGGTGGAAGAGGATATGACAAGCTTTTAACCTTACTGAAACTAATGTAAGACTGACACTGAAACACTGAGTTACTTGCCTTGCCCATTAACTGAGGAATATGCAAAGGCATATTTGTATGTTGTAGAGTAACTCTGAATGCAACCGATGAAGTAAAATACCCCAAAAAGGGAAGTTATTTTCATGGTTTTCCATGTTCCAGGTGGCAGCGTAGCATGGCTCCCAGCTCCACACTTCCTCTCTCTACCAGAGAGGCTGAAGGGACTCAATGTTTCTCACGACCTTTATGTGTTCAGTCCATTGACAATAACCATGGACAGGTGCAAACAGCAAGGGGTTTCTGTTAAAATTATCAAACACCCTAAGACTCCACCCAGACACCTGGGAAAACTAGATATTTTCCCCAGACACCATAATAGGCTATACTTCCCCTCTCACAAGCTCTAAGCCTGCCTATAAACAAAAGGAATGCTATTGAGTAGAAAAAGGAACCCAGATTTAATTTGGGAGAATAGTGTTGATAAACAAATTTTCTACCAATGTTTTGTACATTCCCATCCACCAGCATTTTTGGCAGTTGGCTTTTTTTTTTCCCCTCACCAGATTGTGTGAATCCCCATTAGACAAATGCCCTCTCACAGATACTGTTTCTCGCCTTTCCACATCCCATTCAGTTTCTCATCAGATCCAAAAGTTTTTATCTTCTATGGAAATGGTGTCTAATCTATGACCGGTCCTTCACACCGTCCCTTGTCAAGCAATTGCTGCCCAGCTGTGCCTGGGGCTACCTGGGTTGGTCCTGAAGAACCTCATAATCCAGGTGGTAACTCATTCTAAGAAGCTAGATTGAAGGTGACACCTCAGCTTCTACCTCTAACTGCAATGCCTGGACTTGACCAACCAGATTAAAGCTGTAGAGATGTGAAGTAAAGGAAGTTTGTGATTTCTGCCCTGTTTCCTACCATGACGTCATAACTTGTATCATCTGGTTCCTAACTCAGCTGGGAAAAATGGCAAGAACCCACATCCCCACTAGCACTCATGAGGTGTCACCACCTTGTAGAGAACCATGCACAGGCAAGAAGAACCGCTGTATAGAGTCCCTGCATCAAAACTGCAACTGTTCATGTCTAACAAAGCTAACCAGTTAAAATATTTGCATGGACAGAAGGGGAGGTCACCTGTTAAATGGAGGATGATTCATTGTCCAGGGCACCATGAGAGAACGGCAAAGACTTCCTTTTCTGTGAGCTCAAAAAAGGTCACTAAAGGTGCTTATTTTTTGCCTGATAATGTACATTTCCAGGCGGCAGTAGAAGCAGACATGGCTCCACATCAAACCCAAGAAGGCTGGCCATTCTTCGGAGGCATTTTTCTCTGAGAGTGCCTGCCACATTTCCCCTTCACTCCCGCGTCCCTTTGACACAAATTCAGCAGCAAAAGCCCAGAGGAAAAGCAGAAGCAATGAAAATGTCCAGAACATGACGAACACACACTCAAAAATCAAAGTCCATACCCTGCCTTTCTGGGCCACGCTCAGCCCTCCTGCTGTTGCCGCTGTCAGTGGCCCAGCCACAGCCCCCAGGCTCCACTCAGGCGGGTGCCAATGTGTCCCGGCCCTGTACGGACATGTTTTCTGGCAGTGCTGATGTCTGAGCTGTGTCCTGGCCTTGGCTGTGCGGGTGCCAGCTGGCCCTGGCTAACCCCATTCTGGGGACACCATGAGCAGTGGGAACAACCACATACTTGTGTCCAAGCCCTACGAATTTCCCTGGGCCTGTAGCCCAGGTACTTACTTGCAGAGTTGATCCCCAAGCCCAGATGAACCCCACACACCTCACACCTCTCTCCTCTTTCATTTTTCCCTCCGTACATGCTAGTTGCCAACCAAATCCCCAGACCCAAAAATCTATACAAACTAAGCTGAGTTTTTGGTAATAGTGGCAAATCAGATAAACTAACCCAAATTTTCCCCAAAAATCTATCTTTCTACAACATTTCTTATCTCCCAGCTGCCTCCTCTACCGCTGGCCCTCACCCTGCACCAGAGAGAGGGCTGCACTCTGCAGCACCACTGGAGATCCTGCCCACCCATGCACCCTCCCCTGGGATCAATATGAGGACAAGTAGTCAAGCACCACCCAAGCAAATAGCCTTTTCAACATTTATTTCTCAATTCAGCCGAAATAGCCCACAGGTACTCAGTGAGCACCATGCTTGGTGGAGCCGCCACAGGACGGGGCTGCCGTTTGGCCCTGCTTGTGTCTGCTCTCCCCAGTGTGCAGCAGGTCTGCATCCCACCATGCCTATCTTAGGGATGTGCCTGGGTGTGACCAGGGTGAATGCGGGCACAGCGTGAACAGACATTTGGGCTGGGCAGCCAAAATCACCCCTTTCTGCAGAGTGCTGGTTATGGAGGCACTGGTCACCATGGGGCGATGCTCACCTCTGCAGACTCTGTAGGCCAAAATTCAAATGTTCCCACTACCTACAGCTGTGAAACCTTTCTCTTGTTTTCTATGAGGGATTGAACAATTGCTCTTTGGGCCAAAATTTAATCCCAGTGTTGCAACAATGGACCATAATGACCTGAAGGTGTTTTGGATTTGTTTTTTTGCTGTAGCAAGCCAAATGGACAGAGAATAGTGATTTTTCTTTGAGGATCTCAAAGGAAAAATCAAATTTTATTAAAGATACCATAGAGAATGATTGCTTCTTTCACATTTTATTGCTCCACTCCACAACAAAATATATAAAACTAGCCCAACCACATATCTAGTCATACAAAGGCAATCAAAAGCACATTACAAATAATATATGATTCAACACAGTGAAATATCATTCATAATACAGTTCTAATAATCCCAGAAAAAATGGAATTCCACAGCCTATGAGATTTTCCTGACCTGTGTGTAACAACGATTGGATTAGTTTTCATCCAGCATTGTTTCTAGGAGGCTGAAACAAAACAATATTAAGTTAGTTCTGGGAGGAAGCAGGACTTAGAGTATGTGTCTCTATATCTCCACTTATTGTTGTAAACTGAGTACAATAAACTAAAGAAAAGTAAATTTAGAATCAAAAGAAAATTAACAGAATAAGGAGGCCTGACCATAAATCAGCAAGTTAGTATTTTTTGTAAATTCAAATGTGTGTTATAGCCCAACAAAATTAAAATCTGAAAGTGGTGGAAAGTGTTCATTTTTGCCGTCTGGCAAGTCTGGGGTCCAAAGACAATCCTAGACTTTATTAAAATCAGTGGTCTGGCTGGATCATCTTCCAGGTACAGCAGAACAGCTTGGGTAAAAACCAGCAGAAATGAATCAAAACAGTTACAGATCCATAAATAAATATTAATCCACGAGTTATTGTAGAGATTCTTTAGAAATTAGAATCTCTGAAACGCTTCATGTTTTCTTTGAACCAAGCAGCAAATTGAGACAACTCTTTACTTGACAAGTCTATGCTGCTCATTTCCTGTGCTGGCAAAAAATCACGAATAGGCACAATTTCATGGCTACGGGCCCATGATTACATTTGAACAACATCATATACGACTTGTTGGTTACAAAGGCCTGTAGAGAACTGGCTTTAAAAATTAGGAAATGCATGGCGGAGAATAGTGGTTCAATAAGATGGGCAGACAGCATGAGCAGTTTTGTGTTTAATGCCCAGTTCTATGCACCATTAGCCCAGCTGAATGCACCATTAGCAAGTTTGCTGATGATACCAAACTGGGAGGTGCTGTTGACTCTCTTGAGGGACAAGAGGCCTTGCAGAGGGATCTAGATCGATTGGAGCATTGGGCTGTAATTAATGGAATTAAATTTAACAAGTCCAAGTGCCAGACTCTGCACCTAGGATGGAGTGACACCAGGCACAAGTATAAAATGGGAGAGGAGTGGCGGGAGAGCAGCCCTGCAGAAAGGGATCTGGGGGTGCCGGTGGGCAGCAGGCTCAATGTGAGTCAGCAGTGTGCCCTGGCAGCCAAGAGGGCAAACCGCATCCTGGGGTGCATCAAACATGGTATAACCAGCCGGTCAAAAGAGGTGATTATCCCGCTGTAGTCAGCATTACTGCAGCCTCACCTCGAGTACTGTGTGCAGTTCTGGGCCCCACAATTTAAGAAGGATGTGAAGGTCCTTGAATGCATCCAGAAGAGGGCAAACAAAGCTTGGTGAAAGGGCTGGAAGGCATGTCCTATGAGGAGCGGCTAAGGACTTTGGGCTTTTCTAGTTTGGAGAAAAGGAGGCTGAGGGTCAACCTCATTGCTCTCTACAGCTTCCTGAGGAGGGGAAGTGAAGAGGGAGGTGCTGATCTCTTCTCCCTGGTATCCAGTGATAGGACATGTGGGAATGGTTCAAAGCTGCACCAGGGGAGGTTTAAACTGGACATTAGGAAGCATTTCTTTACCGAGAGGGTGGTCAAACACTGGAACAGGCTTCCTAGAGAGGTGGTTGATGTCCCAAGCCTGTCAGTGTTTAAGAGGCATTTGGACAATGCCCTTAATAACATGCTTTAACTTGGTTAGACAGTTGGACTAGATTTTTGTTGTAGGTCTCTTCCAACTGAAATAGTCTATTCTATTCTATTCTATTCTACCCAGTCTGGTGAACCCATGGGAGGGATGCTCAGGGAACCTGCCATGTGCTCTACCAGCAGTGTGCAGATCCCCAGGTGGGACATTTTCTTGATGCCGTGATTAAGTACTTAAACACAAAGGCACTGTGAATTTTTTTCACTGTCTCATTGCCAACCCAACTTCTGCCACCGAGTCCTTCTGTGATGGTGCAACGACTTGAAGGAATGAGTGCTGGTGCAGACTGTGAGATGGTCTGTCATGGACAATCAGCTGAAATCCGCGTCCTTAGTGTGAAGGGAAAAACCTGAAAGACAGACGCTCTCAAACTGGAAAGGTGGAGGGTAAATAATAGCAGAAGGCAAGAGCTCCAGGAAAAGCTGAAACGTAGCCGACCTTTGTTGAAAGATGGATCAGTGATCCCTATAACCTCTAAAAACATCCCAACGTGTTGCTTCAGGCTACGGCTGGATCCAGCAGAGTCTGCAGCATCTGCATGAGTGACGCAGCTGGACCGAGGCTGTGTGCAGGGGCGCGTGGGTGCCAAGCTGGGACGAGCCAGTAGGGGTAGGTGGGGGTGACATTTGTGGCTGGCTGGCCCAAGGGCCCCATTTCATCCCTTGCACCAAGGTCCATGCCAATCGTGCTGCAAGAGTACCCGGAAAATTATGTTTTGAAGCAAGAATAGAGCCTGCTTAATCCTGGTTAATGCAAAGCCTCTGTTAAAAATGATGTGCACATTTTTTAAGAGTTTGTTTCAAGCTGACTAAACCATGAAAAGGGGACATTCTTTACTACCATTTGTCTTGAAGCAAATTAATTTCCATTCCCCCTGAAGCGAACCTTAGGGAGTGAGGAAGAATCACAAGAGCTAATGGGGAAGGCGTTGCCTATGTAACACCACCAAAAATATTCAGTTACTCTTTCCCCACAAAGCCACTGGGTAATTTAAAATAATAAAACATCAGAAAACAGGGCAGCTTGCTTCTCTGTAATTCAGAAGCATAAAAGGGACTGATGCTGTAATTACAGACTGAAAAACCAAAAGCCCCATTTTTTAAAGTTGTTTCAGCGGACTTCTTTTTTTTAATTGCTATTAGCTCCTCCAAAGCAGGGACAAAACCTCCAGTCAAGGGCTTTGTTCAAATTTGAACAGACCGAATAAAAGCAATGTACCCCGAAAGGTGCTGGAGGGGACCCTGGCTGACCAGAAGTGGTTAATGTGACACAAGGCAGATATCCATGCGGAGACTAGGATTTGCTGCAGGCAGAGGTAAGCGAACAAGAGGAGATTTAGCATGTCTATGTTTTTTTCCATCAGGCCAGATCAGTATCCTCACTTCAGGGATCAGCCACCTGAGGCACAGAAATAATAAGATTGATAAAAAAAGGCTGCTGAAGAGACAAAAATAAAGTTAAGTTAACATGCCTTCCGCATTTTTCTTAAAACTACTAATCCTTTGGGTTCTGATGTAGTTAGTGTATATACAATGTATTTAGTTATATATGTGTAGTGTAGTTAGCTATATGTATGCGTATATAGTATAGTTAGTTATTCTCCCAAATTAGCCAATTTAAGCTCAAATGCTGTAGGACCATAGCAGCCATGTGAGAGATCAGGTGCCATCTCTTCAAACAAATGGAAGGAAACCCAGAGGGGAAGAGACTTTTTCAGTGAACCTTTCCAGGGAAGTGAAGGGAGACACCATAACTTCAAGAACAGCGTGACTTTTCCAATGAAGTTCCTTGTTCCGAGGTAAGAGGAAGCCACTTCCAGCAGCTCTGCGTCCTTTCTGGGCAATTCAGGCTGATGGTGTTGGTCATTGTCCGTTCCACTTGGAAGATCAAAAGAGATGGTCTCCTCCCTCGCCTCGGAAACGCGCTGTCTCCTGCATATGCCAGAACACATTTGCAGGCAAGGCTTCTGACTTTCTCATTTCTGTGTTTTGTTGTGCAGGGATTTTAAGCTCTTGGCTTCCAAGCTCTCTTTTTATAGGCCTTTTGCCTTTGTTTATTGTAATTTAGCTTTTAGTTATTTTTGTTAAGATGCCCAGTATCCTTCAGAAGTGGATGCCCATAAATTAAAATGCATTATTATTATAATAAAGTTGCATCACTGCTGAAAGCCAGACTGGCCAACATGGACCTCTAAATAGAGGGCTAAGTGAGAAGCTGGATGGTGTTGACCTCTACAACAAGCAACACAGCAGAAAGTATCTAATCTGGGAGGTGGAAAATATGGAGAGGAGATGTACAAAGGGGTGTTCATATAAGCTTCTGGTGGCCTGAAAAGTTCATCTTTGAAAACTGGGATGACCATGAAAATCCTTAAAACTTTCATAGGGAACTGAGATGAATTATATGCTTATAAGACTGTGGTTGTTCTAAACTATTGGGATTAAATGCTAAAACAGGCAGCATGCTTTGACTCCCATCTCAAATGAGCCAACCAGCTTGAGAGAGCAGTGACTGTGCACTACCACAATTACAGGGAGAGTTTGCTTATTGCAGCAGCCACCTATGAAATGAAGAGTTCAATGATCAAATAAAACAGGCTGCTCTTTTTTTCAAGCTTTTCTTTGAATATTCAAATGAAAAGTTTTCACTTCGTGGCTTTGAATACAGAAAAAAGTACCCCAGGTGTTATTGCTTGTCGTTTCTCTGCTGTGATCAACCCAGCTCACAGACAAACATTCAAAAACTTAGCAGTTCTCTTTGTAAGTGTGAAAACGCTAGGTAGGATCCATCCTGCACAACCAGGAAACCTTGACATTGTGCTACAATTTTAGCACCTAAAAAATGTAATCCTTAAGTGCCTAAGCTGTCCATGAACTAAAGGGGCTGCCTCGGAAGGCTTTCAGAGAAAATTCTTCCGTCTAACGTAGATGTATAATGTTAAGCAAGGAAGATCTCCATCCAAGGGGCCTTCAAAAACCTGCTTCTCTCCATTTACTGTACAGGGAATGTTGTCACCTAAAAGGTATTAGATTCCAAAATTTAGCCACAAGTTAGTTGCCTAAGTTAGGTGAGCTGGATCCAACTTATGAACGTTTCTCTTTCTATGTACACTTTTACTCTCAAGTGCTCCCCATATGAAGACCGTAAAGGTGTTTTTATATGTAAAGATGCACCACACTCCTATGAAGAAAGCAAATGTTATTTCCATTTCCCTATAAGAAAATTGACTCACAGAAAAGGGACAAAATTACTTAGGTTAGGTATGCAATGCATACTTATGAACTCAAGTTGTACCTTGTCCTTCATTTCCAGGACTACAAAGGAAAAAAATCCACACCTGTGGTCAAATGCCATCTGCAAAAGGCTGAAAACACAACTGCTAAAATACATCCTCCAAGCTCACATCAAACTCTATTTTAGAGAAAAAATACCCCCTAGAGCCTAAGTTCTACTGCCCACAATCTCTCATGTTAATGTGTCTTTTTAATTTATAGTTTATTAATCTTATTCATGTTCCTCTACTTTATGTAAAAATTCATGAACTACCAGTAATTTCTGCCTTCTGGTTGCCTTTATCTCTGAAACATTTTCTTACTATTTCTTGGCTGGTTTGATTTCTTAGCCTTTTCCAATTGAAAAATTATGGGTCCTGGTTTTTGGTTGGTTTTGTTCTCTTTGTAAAATATCTGATGATCTAACAAACAGAAAACCTTACAAGAAAAATCTTCCCTTGGAAAAAAGTTCTAAAAGTCATGTCTGATTTGTCATAGGTTTTCCCCTGGATATAAATAACATTCATTTTAGCCAGTAGGAATCAATACAGCAGGTATTAGAGGGCTGATCTAAAATGGTATGATAATGACATTTGAACTCCTGCTGTCATTACTTCAATGGAAAGTCCTACTTTCAGTTTTGCTAATCAGGAAACAGGCAGAACTAGATACTTCTTTAAAAGCCACAGTTGCAAAAGTTCTATGTGAGGAAGTCCTTTTTCTGTTTTTATTTGTGAAAAGGTACACCGTCATTTACGCATACATGGATGCCTTGCATCGCCATATTATGAGAGAGGATGACAGTAAACATCCCTTTTTGCTGAGATGGGAAAAGTTGGATCACCAGCAATCCCTCACTTCAGATTTTAAATAGAAAAGCAACTGTGTGGTATTATTAAAACAGATATTAAAACTGACTGAAAAATAGCAGTAGCTTCTTCAAGGGAAATGAGAATCATGGCTGACTTTACTGTTGCTCATTCTGTTACGTGCAGCTCTCAGGAGTTTGCCTGTAGGTTTCTGTCAGAACCTGGCCATAGGTCAAACTCAAAGGGTCTGTCCTTCTGGTTACAGTTAACTTTGATGCAAGTCTGGTCAGCTTGCTATCTCCCACCCTCCCTCATTGCAAAGGGATCTGAAACATGCAGTAGATTTTGCACTTGAGTAAGTTCTCCCCTCTGGACCACTGCTTCTGAGTGGGACCCACTGAAGTGTAGCTAGAAGCTGGAAAAATTGGACGTCTATGGTCCTGGCTCTGATCTGGTTAAACTCAAATAAAGTTCATCAGGGTTAAACTTTTTATAAATATTTTGGGGTAAGATAATTTGTGCCACATTAACTGAATCATCTGCCGTGATATTTTCCCCTTCTACTGAAGTACAATTCAGTTATTCATGTGTGTTAATTAATAATCCTTCAAGAGCCAAAGCATTAGTACATCATTTATTCCTTGCTGCCAGGAAAATTATACAAGGGACTTTGTATTCATTGCTCTGTTGCCAGAAGAACTATACTCAAGAAATGGAAAATCAAGGAAAGACAGACTGCCCATTCTGTAAGAGCATCGAAGGCATACATCAGACTCTGCTTATCATCTCCTTGAACAAAACCACACAGCCTTGATGGTCAAATGGGAGACTTCAGCAGACAAATCTCATATAAACTGCCAACTCATTTGGAAAAAAAGAAGTCCTTCCCAGGGCACTTTTCTTTCTTTTCTGATATCAGAGCTTTACAACTGCTCTGTTCCTTTAACCATAAGACTCATTAATGAGGACTACTCGGCAATGGCTACATCACAGCTTTGAGATAATGTCCCCAGCTGTGATTTAACGAGGGAAAATACATCCCGCCTGCAAAGATAAACAACATGAAACTTTCCCAGCAGTATCTGTTCCAGTCTGGTGGAGAGGACTTAGTTCAGTGCCAATGACACCACTCTTCTGCTGCAACCACCTCTCAGATGCAGCAGCTGAGCTGAGCACGCAGTGTCCAGGGTGGTCAGAAAGCTTGCCTTCATACACAGACCATAGAGCTAACACTTAGGTCAGTTCGTTTAATTGTTCTCATCTAACCATTCTTGAATAGTGGTTGGCTGTATTCTTATATTACTCTAAATGTCCTGTTTGTTTTATGCACATCTCTTCTACCCATTAGTCCTTGCAAAATTAATCAAATGGAAAACTTGCCTAAACATTTATTAAAACGTTCATTCTTATTCAGCAAAGCTATCTATTTATCGAAGTAATCTATTTTCTCATACAAAATCATCTTACCCATCCACATGAGGAGCCCTAAGAGATAGTGAAACATAATTAATGTAGAGGTTTATGAATTCCTTATATAAAATTCTTTTCTGTCAATGGAGAAGAATAGCTCATCCCCATCCCAAGTCGTGTATTTCTGTCTCCCTTGTCTCCAGATAAGGCACAAAGATAGTATTTGGTTTGAGAAGGTTTTACTTCTATGTCCAAGTGACGACTTGAATATATAAATATACGGGCTGTTCCTCAAGAAAACAGTTTCTCCTACAAGATTGTGTAGTATTTGGAAAGTACCCAAGTAAGATCTTCATCAAACTGTCTGGTTTTCTGGTGGTTTTGTCCTCAAACAAAACAGATGTGCTCAGGTTTTGCTGCCCTCTGCCAGTGCAGGCACAAGTACTGTGGTAAAGAAAAAAAAAATCTGGTAACCAAGCCTTTGATATAGAAAAACCGCACAGAGTTGAGTCATAAACTGTGGACACGAGACAACTAATTATGGGTTATGTTAGGCATGGGGAACAGGTTAACTGCTACATAATTACAATTGAGATCGCTGTGGACACAGTCAAGGAAACCCAGTTAATAGAAAGAAGTAAATGAAAATGTATTGGTATCTATGAAGGAAAGCAAGTCCTGTCTGTTTTCTTTAGCTTCTTCAGTGATTTCAGATATTCTTGATGCTTTACCGCTGCTTAAGCATTATACTTATGAAGCCTAAATAGGGGTTTATATTTCACGTTCTGCTATTTTTCGTGAGAACAGCAGGGAGGGAGTTAGTAAAGGTTTGTTTAATAAGTGCCCTGCGTGGGCTGCATTGCCAGTTGAGTGAAACTCCAGGTACAAGCAACACAATACAACCTGGAAATCTGTGAAAGGGAAACTCCTGTGAAATGGATCATCGAGCAGTGGAAAGGAGATGGGTGGTCATACCAAGAGGGTTGGTAGTCAAAGGGCTATGGGGAAAGGAGGGGCACTGGAAGCAGGACTCACTGGAGGATGCCGTGGGCAGCAGGGCCCTGCAGCTGCCCTGGGCACCTCGCTGGCAGGGGTGGCCCTGCCAGGGCTCGGGCAGATATGTCTGCTGCGGGGCCACGTCTTGTGGAGAAAAACCTTCTTCTGACAACAACAAAGGAGTGAGAAAAGTGAGGTGAGCATCTAGATGGGCTGCATCCCCAAGGCTTCCCTGAAGGCCTGACTCAGATCGGTTTGCAGGCTTCCCCATTTCCTCCTAGCTTGGTGGAAACTTTTATCCCGGTTTCTTGAACTTGCCCTCCAAAAGTACACACCATTTCTGAGTACACACCTATATATAGCCTCCTTCTGCAATGCCACCTCACTGTCAGAGGCTGTTTCCCGTTGACACCAGCTAAATGTGGTATTGAAGTCTGAGGTTGAGGTGGTGGGTCTCTACCTGAGTGAGTGGGCAGGCAGCCAAATGGACGTCCAGTTTGCTTGACCTTACTGTGGCATGACAACTTGCACAGTGAAGTTGCAGGCAAACACTGTGGCTCTTTGGGTTTCTCTGTTTGCCATGATGATTCTGCTTTTGGTGCCATTGCAGGGATGCCGTGGGTAAGCCCAGGCGGTGTGGTCTACGCCAGCAGCCACCGGCGCAGGGTATCCCTCTGCCTCACCAGGCATTTCCTTCCAGCTCAGCGGCTGGGGACGTACTCTTGTGCAAGAGACCCAGGTGTGCTCCTGGTCTTTCAGGCACACAGGCATTCGTCTTGATCCGCAGCTGTAAAGGCACAGGTCTCCTCTTCAGATCATCAAGGAGGATGTCACAATGTCCTTGAGCTTTTCCGTAAAAATTTCTAGCAGTTTCTGGGTCCTATTTGTACTGGAGAAGGTGTTTCTGTTTAAAGCACATTGACATCAATATATTTACACACATTAATCATGTGGGAAATGTCCAATGTGTATAAACCCATCTAGCACCTCACAAGCCTCCATAGTTTTTATTACTGAAAACAACTTAGTCATCAGCAGACTTTAATTAGCTGGCTGCCTGCTTCCTTCCGCAGGTTGTCAGTGCCTGAGATACCCCTGGTCCCAGAAATGATCCCTGGCTTTACACCGCGATTCATTTCTTTTCTGTGCTAAGCAACAGACTTCCCCCTGTGTAACCACTTCTAAGTCTTTGCCAAGACTTTGCTTCTTGCCCTATGGTTACTTAAGCTCCAACCATTTGTACTGTGGATATTTGGAGTGTCTATTAAAAAACTATGAAAGGCTTTTTTGAACACTAATGTAAATTGCATTTTCCAGATCAACTTTTCTGCAACTCACCTTCAGACTGTACTGTACTATTCCAGTCACTGACAAATTGCTGCTCCCCACTCACCAAACCTATGATTTAGAAAGACAGAAGCACTTGTGATTCCCTGCCACACAAAGAAATGTCCTGTCTCAAGACCTCAACCTCGAGTTATGAGCATGTAGAGTTTTGCAGCCACTGCATATTAGAAATAACAACTAATTACAAAACTGCAGAAAGTAAAACATAATTACTAAGGAAGAGTATTTAAATGCCACCATAGTTTATTTTGACAGGTGAGCCTGTCTTGAAAATGAAGGATTTCCCACAGGAGAAATAAAGATTCTCAAGTTGCTTTTTGATCTAAAGGCAATTTCTATACTTTTCCTTTTATCACCTCCTTTGAAGGGAATCATGACTCAGAGAGGCACAGGGTTAAGGTGGAATGAACATTAAAGGCTGCTGTCACTGCAGCAAGAATCTGAAAAAGATTTTCAGAGACTCCAAACCTATGATATGTTTTTGCTGTTTCTCCCGGCAGTGGTGTGATAGGATTTAAAGCAAATTTCAGCCCTGATGGATGACAATTGCTGCTCTGAGGGAAAAAATAGAAGAGAGGATTTCAGAAAGCCTTTATATATCATCAAGCAAGGACCATATACATCAAGGTTCAGGGATCCATTTCCAAGTAATCTGACTAGAAAAAACAGAAAAAACAGAAAAAAAGAAAAAAGAAAGCAAGAAAGCCAGCACTGTGGGGCACCTGGGAGATGTTAGGTTATCCCAGCTACTTACTGTACAAGAAGAGGAAAGCACCAATGTAGCTTTGGTGATTAGTATAGTAATTTCTATAGCTAAAGTACCTGCTTTTGTGTGTATCTATCTGATGTTGGCTGGGTAAGTTGTTCAGGTTTTTGTGATAGGCAGGTGGTCGCTCCCAGCTGTGTGCTCTGCCCCTAACTTCGCTGCTCTTCTCCTGGAAAAAGATCTTGAAATGACACTCAGCCATAAACATATCCTTTTGATTCCATTAATCTGGGGACCTGAGGTAGTTTATAGGCCATTCAATTTCTTGGTTGAACTAGTACATGTTAACACACTGGAGTCAACTGACTTAGACATCCATCCTTAAACATCCACCGAAACTGAACTGAGCATGTGTCACTCCTAGATTTATGCCATGGACCAGCTCTCCCCTGACAGTTCACAGAAGTTAAAATGGAAGTGTCATAACCACTTCAGAAATCCTCTTATATTTGATGCTCAAGTTTAGTGAGAATACCTCTGGCACTGTCTAATCCACAAGCATTGTCCTTTTTTTTTCTTTTTTTTTTTAACTTTCAAGTTTCTCTCCTTTTACAGTCTTATTTTGGTTGCAGGCACCCATTTCCTTCATGTCCAATTTAGGTATGGGCCACTTTCCCAGAACTAAAATGAAGGCATGAGTAAGGAAAACGGTATGCAGAGTATGAGTACTGGTGAGGAGTGGATGCCCTCCATTACCACCAGTGAAGCCTTATTATCAATACAATGAGCCAGTCTGGAGCTGCCATTAAGGCAGCTTTATTTTGGCATAGGAGGAAATAATCAATCACTTCTTAAACTGAGTTCAACTTTATAGACTTACACCAAGGAGTAAAAAAATACCTCTTTATTTATTTGGTCCAGACACATGGAAGGACCATTCATCCGTATAGCATAGATCTCTCACAGAGCATTGTTTAACCCCGAGGTCTCCTCCAAAACCTCTGGAAATCAGCAGGATAGACTTCAGCAGGGTTTTTGGCCTTAACGTAAGTGTGCCCATGCAACTGGCAATGCCACAGCAGTAGTTCTAACCCTTTTTACTTGCGTGGAGCAACATCACATTATATTCATCCCTGTTGCCCAGATGAGCAAGTTTATCACCTGCACCCCAAAGCCACAGTGGCACAGAAGTAGCCATCCATTTTTCATACTCCTGGATGGAGAATAGAGAACTTGGCACATATAAAAAGTACTGTCAGTTCTGCATCCTGCTAGCATGTTCCTGTCGTGTTTTGTTCTCTCTGTGGAATATTTTTACTTTCTTCCCATTAGCCGTATCATCAGGTCTCACATATGCCTGATGGCCATTTCTATAAAGTAAAATAGTGGCAATGTTGAAATTATATCAGTGAAACTAAACTATGCAATTTGTAAGGAAGCTGAAAACTGGGTGAATACAAGTGCTTACGGGCTGAACTTTTTCTTCCAATCTTGCAGTAATATGTATCATGTTGAAATCTGAAAACAAGGAGTAAGCATGCATAAAAAAATAGGTCCTAATTCTTTTTCCAAGGATATTTTCTTATTTACTAAAACAAATGGGTAAAACTATCATCAGGAAAACATTGTTACATGACCATTGCCTGAAGTGTATTCTTACCACTGGATCATAATTCCCTTTCTTTCCATTCCTTAAAAGTTCATTCAGTTCTAACTTCTACAGTAATGTTTATCTAGAGTACCTAATTATATAGTGCAACCTGCATCTGGAGTGCTGGTTCAAGGTTATTATAGTTCTCCACAGACATAACAAAAATATTGTTTTAAACTTATCCATTGAGGAAAAAATGGTTGCATTTTACCACTGATAGAAGCATATGGATGTAAAATAAAATTATTAGAACTTTAGAAACTTGAGTGTTGTCTATTCAGATGAATTTCCTCCATGACACTTGCTGTCACAGAAGTATCTCCTTTTTGTTTCTGCTACAGACATAAAATCTGACAAATTTAAACTAAATATGTTAGATGTATAAAATGACAGATTGTAGTGATAGGCAAATAAGAAAGGTGAATTTTATGAATGCTTGTCAGTACATGTTCCTTGTTGGGAAGATTTGATAAGATTAATGAAGTATGAATACTGGCGTAGGAATAATAATTTAATAGTTTTTCAGTACTCAATATCTGAAAAAGAAGTTTCTACTTAATCTATATAATAGTGATTATATGCAGAGCACCATTACTTTTACTACAAAGAAGAAAACTTTTTCTTTGGCAGCAGTAAAAGGAAAGTGGGTAGATAAAACAAACTCTTTAATTCATATGTCCTGACTCATAGGTTTCCCGTCAAGCATGGTTTCTTCTTTATTTAGAATCAATACTAAGTAAGGAAAGGATAAATATATAAATCTCAAAACTCTTTCTGTGGGTGTATTGGTAGCCAAAGTAAATTGTCTGAGGTTTGGAGCGACCATGCGCTTGTTCTGTATTTGCTCTAAAATTCAGAAGTGATGAAGAAATATTTTGTTTCAATCCCTAGAATGAGGGCTGTGAGCCCTGCTGGGAGCGCTGGCCGTGTTTACAACATGCAGCATTCCTGATAGATCCCTTGCTGCTCACTTCCGTAGTGTTCCTGGTCTCTATGGAGAGGGTGAGGTCTCACACACAGCCAAAAATGGGAAGTCAGGAGCCTTTGGCCGGGGCCCAGCTATTGTTTCTGCCATGCCAAGTGAGTGCAAGGCAAGAACAGTATAGGACCATGTCCTAAGGAATTTACACTGCGGAAGCCTGACCCTGCTAACAATTCAGGCAGCTGCTCAAATGCAAAGATAAAAGTAGTCCCTTTAAAGTCAGCAATGACTTTAAGATAAAGAATGTGATTAATTATTTTACTGACAGTGGAATAAATTAGGATTAACTGTACTTTTACCACCCCTCCAAAAAAGATTTCACTGCTACCAGGCAAGTCACTTCCACTTTCTCTGTGTTAGTGAAATGGATGCAGTAAAATGCCTGGGTGATGATGTGATAGTGTTGTGGACGTTCACATTTGTGGCACGTCCTAAGAACTTCAGAAAAAGGTGAGTCAGAAGTGCAGAAACTCTGATTTTTTTTATAGTTGCTCAGGTAAGGCAGTCCTCAGATAATGAAGTCATCTGGGAGAAATCACAAGTTTATTAAAGGTATGATTTAAAATTACTTGAAAGCTCCTGAGGTTTTAAATGTGTGCCAATATTTTTTATTCTTCTTAATGATCAGAAAGAGCCTTCACTTTTATCTGGGTAAAAAATAGTATCAATATTAAAATAAGTTTGGGAAGATGGGAATTTCTCCTGCTAGGTATTTGAAGTAAAGTAAGTTTAAAAAATAGGAAGGTATGAAATACATGTGTATGATACATGCAGCAGGCTTCATCAAAGCTATGAGGTTCTTAAATCCATGACCACTTAAGCCCTACCTTTAAAATCAGGCACGTTCACTCTCAACACCATCTGGGCAGATAAGCCCAGTCAAGTCACTGTAGAAAACTCCTTCACCCTTCATAATAGGTTTCAGCCTTCAACATCACCTCAAAACACCTGAGTGCAGCCAGCTAGCAGGGTCTGACTCCTGCTCAGTAAAAATTGCCAGCAGTGGATCAATATCCTTGAAGAATTATTGCATGCATTATGTTACTGTTCAGTTTGATCAAACCCTCTTTCTTCCTCCCTTCTTCCATTCCCCCCTCCTTTTCTTCCTTCCTTCCTTCCTTCCTTCCTTCCTTCCTCCCCCTCCTTCTCCTCTCCTTTCCTGTTATTGCATGCATTATGTTACTGTTCAGTTTGATCAAACCCTCTTTCTTCCTCCCTTCTTCCATTCCCCCCTCCTTTTCTTCCTTCCTTCCTTCCTTCCTTCCTTCCTTCCTTCCTTCCTTCCTTCCTTCCTTCCTTCCTTCCTTCCTTCCTTCCTTCCTTCCTTCCTTCCTTCCTTCCTTCCTTCCTTCCTTCCTTCCTTCCTTCCTTCCTTCCTTCCTTCCTTCCTTCCTCTGCCCATTCTGGAAAAGGCAAGAAAATGATCTGAGCACTCAAGATGAGCATGACAAACAGAGGGAAAGGCTTTATTGGCTCAGCTCCAAAGGAAATGAAATTACTTTGAGGAATTTTCAAATTTTGCATAAAACTAGCTGGATGCCAACCCACATGTTTAGATGTAGGTCAGATGAAAATTACTGTCACAGGAGATGTCGAAGGTCAAATGATGAGACAACCCGCTCCTTGTGCTTGTGTCCAACAATGACAAAAATCTGGAAGGAAGTGGTAACATAAAGGGGGCTATCTGGGATTACAGGCTGCCAGCACTGGTGCAGTGTTTTTGTTGCCTGTTCATTCAGAATTAAAAGACATAGCAAAAAAAAGTCATAAGGCTAATCCTTATGGATGTACAAAAGGTTCAAATAAATGTAGTTCTGGAGTCACTGGGTTTCAGGGGTACGAGTTTGCAGAAGAATCATTTCTTTAGGAGAAAGACTGCTGGTATAGGAATGGAGATGACTCCTCAGTCTGAGGCTCCATCCACAGAAAGATCACCACAAAACCAAGTGGGGAAAGCAAACAGCAGCAGAACTGAGGCCAGCCAGGTCCAAACCTGATACAAGTACTTAAATACAGAGATACCTCACATTTTTCCAGACTTCCATCAATGTTATTATAGCGAGGATTGTGAGAACTGGCAAATTGCTGCTATGAGAAGATGCTCCTGCGGAGCCCAAGTTAAAGGAAAATAGCAATTAAAAATTTTTGAAAATCCTTTGTTCCACTCACAGTACAGAATTAAGGGAAAGCTGAAGCAATCAATCCAATACAGTACAATATCAGGAGCTCCTCTTAGTCTGAGTGAAACCTCTACAATTCATACATTGAATTAGCTATCAGTATTTTCTTCATCACAAGGAAAATGATTTTTCATATGAGATTTTCGTGGAAGCTGAAGCAATCAATCCAATACAGTACAATATCAGGAGCTCCTCTTAGTCTGAGTGAAACCTCTACAATTCATACATTGAATTAGCTATCAGTATTTTCTTCATCACAAGGAAAATGATTTTTCATATGAGATTTTCGTGTGAGATCATAGAATCATAGAATGGTTGGAAAAGGAAAAGACCTATAAGATCATCAAGTCCAACCATTAACCTAGCACTGCCAAGTCCACCACTAAACC
>NW_008795125.1:3599220-3606822 GCF_000699145.1 Aptenodytes forsteri | reverse complement strand
GGCCTGCTCCTGCACCTTTAAGATTTCCTTCTTGAAGAATGTCCAGCCTTCCTGGACTCCTTTGCCCTTCAGGACTGCCTCCCAAGGGACTCTCTCAACCAGGCTCCCAAACAGGCCAAAGTCTGCCCTCTGGAAGCCCAAGGTAGCAGTTCTGCTAACCCCCTTCCTTACTTCTCTGAGAATCGAAAACTCTATCATTTCATGATCCTATGCCCAACGGCCTCCAACCATCACATCACCCACAAATGGTGAGGTGAATGCTCACATGACAGCAAAATACTCCCAAGTACACTGGGAAGGATAAACAGAATAGCTCATGGTCTCACACCCCAGAGCTCTTCCAGGCCTCCCTGCCAAGCTGGCATAGTGCAGTGTCCTCTTCACACCCATGCTCAAAAGCTCCTGAGGACCATCACTGAATTCCCCTGAGAGCAAAGCTGAAAAAAAAAAGAAAGGAAAGGGATGAAACACCTGCCTTTTGTCTTCTGTCTTTTTCTATTTCTGGTATTATCAAAGTTATGCAAGAACCAGTGGTCCCAGAGAAGCAGCAATGTACATGATAAATTTTGTTCTACTTCAGGCTATGGGACAATAGGCTTACTGTGGAAGATTTCCCCAGTCCTTTGTTTTTTCCTGAGTCCCACTACCAAAAAAGAAAAAATAAAAATTGGAATTTATTTTTTCAATTTCAAATGCTTGAAAAGTTTTCACTTGGAAAACGCAACACAAACTGTAAAGCATGTGGATGCATTGGCAACCCATTTGGGTTTTAATGAGCATCATGTATATTTTTACTGGGGAGAAAGAAGTTCCTGTGTTTTTTTTCCAATATACCATTGCTTTAGTGGGAGTCAAAAGTGAAGTGAAACCATCGTGTTAACCGAGAGGATACCAAGATGATAGTGTTCTTCGGTTGTTCCCAGCACTAATACCCACTTGAAAGCAGTAAGGAGACCTTATTTCCTTTTGGGGTGTTTATTTTAGCATTGAAATATGGCAGATAGCATAATTGGATTTTAAATATCTGATCCAAATTTATTTCAGGGGATTGAGTCAAAACAAATACAAATTCAAGTTTGCCTAGTGCATTTAAAAACTGGCAGCACATGCGTTTCAGGACCTCACCAATTACAGCACTTCACTTATTTCTGAAATACTTGGCTGCATATTATTTCTGTCTAAAACCGTGTCCCACACTTTCAGGCTTAGTTGCGGGTTCATAAGTGTTTGTTCTATTATTCAATCATATTATAAAATGAACCACATTTTCCAATAGCTACTTCATGTTCCCTATTTCATTTTTAATTGTGGCATTTCTTCAAACATCAGTTGTCCCACAGGATTTCATTTTTGGACCACTTTTGCAAGCCACTAAAAATGATGAATTCTTGAAGCTTGCAATCTGAGCTCCGTTTAAGCCCACATACCAAAATCTTATCCAAAACCATGTCAAAGAAGCCAAAACCAACCCCGTACCACTTCCTAGGTCTAAGCTGCATAGCGAATAGGTCTGTACCCTCCCATAAAAAAATAAAAGCCCCTGGCCTGCTGTATTTTTCATGGACAGAGTTACCTCGATATCCATGAGGCATCAATATTGTCTTGCACCATGTAAACATGAGCCTTGTGTCATTTGTATCTGCTTTTAAGTTTTGCATTTTAAACCCTCTGGTTTCCTGTGGTCTGATGACATTGTTTGTCACTCAAATAGAGGGAAAAAGAGTTTGTGATTACTGACAGGCTAGTTTTCATCAGCTAAACCAACTTTTAATCTTTAATTTTTGTGTGTCTAAAACTGTCCAGATGCTGCTGGTGCTTGTTGTCCCATACCCATTTGTCGCCTTAAGGACCCTTCTCTGTCCTGTGTTGCAATCGCTAGGACTAGGGTCTTTCAATGTGGCCCTAAAGAATTTACAGAAAAATCTCAGGCCAGTAACCAGCTTACCGAGGAAAAAGACAGATCATTATTACAAAGTTCACATGTGAAGAAAATAATCAATCACCATCTTCTGTTGGAATGACAAAAAAATGCTGGTGAGGATGACTTATGGTGGCTGGGATCCAAGCAATCATCACATCTCAAGCAGGTCAAAAAGGACAGGCACCTTCAGCTACATCTCCTGTCACCATTCTTGTCGTAACTTCTTGTTACACTACCAAAATTATCAGATTTTAATTTTTCATGTATTATATGTTGCAAAGCACTTTGAGTGGAATTACTTTTTTTACCTAAACTCTCCTGAAAGGTTTTTGCTCTGCGACCACAGTAATGAGTTTATTACCGGGGGGCATTCGAAAACAGACTCTAACCTAAGATGCATAGACAGTCTCACTTGATGCTGGAGATGCAGCAGCCAGAGACACCAGATAAGGAGCTGCAGCCTCTTCCAGCTGTCACCAACTACTGCTGGTCTCTGGTCCTGTAAGCTGTCGAGCAGCATGTGGGGGCATGTAGGGAGCAGTGAGGTGGTGGCAGTGCTGCCCAGCAGCTACTGGCTCTGCCACCTCCAGTGTCTTTGTGCCCACTGAGCAGCACATTTCTGGCTGTAGGTTGCTGCCATTATCCCTCCTGTGTCATGGAGTCCATGTATTGGCAGCATCCCCTGCATCCAGGCTGTGGAGCTCTTGTGAACACTGGAAGAAGAGAAACTGGGGAGGTTTGTTGAAGGTCTGGTAGCCGTCTAACCTGGTCCCCATATGGCAAAGCAAAAGCAGGCCCAGTCTTTGTTGAGCAAGCTGAGTTTGCAGTTCATGTTTCTGTACAGCACTTGAAACCCTTAGCCCTTGTCTCTACCACTTTTCCACACCATTGTTACAGGCTTCTTAAATTTCCCTTCTATCACACAGTTGCTGACAAAGCTTATCTCCCTACTACACAGATCATTCCTGTGTCCTTTTAGGGTAAGAATCCTCAGATCTTTCAGGAAGGCCAATCAGAGCAAGATGAGGCTGTGTGTTTTGCTTTCACATCCAGTGAGAAACCAGAAATATTTCTTCCTACGCTGTAATGAAGAATGTGATATCATTGCTAGAAGCAAGGCCTGGACTAGATCCTCCTTTCTCCCGTTCTGAAATGCCTCTTTTGCAAACTGTAGTCCACAAACAGCAGGTGAATAAAGGTGTCTGTGAGGCATGAACGAAACATCTCAGAATATAAAAAAGGTCTATGTCCATGAATCTAAGAAGCAAGCAGATCCACGTGCATGTCCTGGTCCCTCACTAAGGAATCTGTAGAGTCCCTCAGCTTGGGAGAGTCCTGGGAAAAGTCTGTAAATGGAAGATGTAGAAAGAAAAAGCAAGAAAAATGCAGAGTACAGAGAAACACAGTTAAGGGTGGACCTACACTCTCGTTCAGCACTTAGTTCATAAGCCTTTAATATATATAGCTCCTTTCAACAGGCCTCAGCATTCTTCATAACCTTCAGCTTATTTATGATTCCACATCAGAGGAGTGTTACAGCAACCTCATTTTGGGTGGCCAAAATGTTGATGATTGTGACAGGTTTGCATCTGGCAGAAAAGGTCATATTTGCCTTGACATGAGCACAAAAATTGCTCTTGGCCAGAGTTGCTCCTGGAGAGTCCAGGTACACAACTGGAATGTGCTGAATGCTGTGTTACTCCATCCTACAAGTGTCAGTCATGCTTTCTCAAGGAGGAGTGCTGGTATAAATTCTGCCAGCTCTTCTGGCTTCCTTCCCTACCCAATTCATCCTGCCTGGCATGAGTGGTGAGATCTCAGCCAGGGCTTAAGCTCATCAAAGTGGTCCATCGCTCATCATCCATTTCAGAAATGACAGTGATGTAGAAGCTGAAAGTCATCAGTGAATTGGATGCACCAAAGTCAATGTTCCTCCCTAATCTTTCCAGTGTCTTCATACAAAAGCTAAGCCAGAATCAAGGGGATATAAATTAATAGAGGAATACAAATTGATTCTAGACTGTAGATCCCTGTTAATCTCCTCTCCCAAAAGAAACACTGGAACTGAAAACTATTATCACAGGTACTTTCCTAAGATTTCCTCACTCTTACAGATAGACACAGTACTTCTGTGTGAACTTCTAAATACAGGTACAACGCTTCACACTACTGTGTTCTATAATGGACAGTATAAACTAGTGCTCAGTAAAACTATTCTACCATACTTGTTCACTTTCTGTAGTCCAAAGTTCCTTATGAGCTGTATGTATACATCTGTATCTGGTTGAGTGTTGGAAATGAAAGAAAGTGAATTCCAAATAGAGCCATTCTGCATGCAGCTATGCAGAAGAACATTAAATTAAGATTACAGTCAGTATCTGTAATTTTGATGCTTCTTAACGTCTAAGAGCCTGTCTTGCAGCTAACTTTCTTTATATGAAGGGGGTTTTGTTTGCAATTTTTAAGATTCTTTGAAAAGCCAACAAAATCCTCTCAGCATTTCCTCTATGTGGAATCGTATTGACAGCATGGAGGGGTCATTGACAGGGCTGGAATTTCTACCCAGAGAAAGTAAGACCAGCCTGTCACCTTCTGGGTGGACCAGCTTTCTAAGGGAACATGAGACACAGTCTGAAAGTAAACTTCACAGATACTTTTCAGATGCAGACAAACGGCAAGTCTCAGCAACTGGGTATAATTTCAAGTCTTGATGGTCACAGATCATGTGTGCTGATTCACAAGTCTTTCTTTTCTTATTTTTCTTTTCTCCCTTGACACATTCATGACCTTTTTCGCTTTATTCCCTCTAGTCCTTTCTTATCTCAAAGCTTCTCTTTCCTGTCTGTCTGCATAGGAAGTCCCATACTCAAACGTTATTCAACATAAGACTAAACTTTCTGTTCCCACCCGCAGTCTCCCCTGTTTCTGCTTTTTGTCCCCAATTCCCTTGTTCTTCTTTTCTTTCATGTATACAATCCTGGCTTCACGCCCAGCCTCTCCAAATCAGTTCTGTATCTAGTGAGCCTGCTTCCTATCATCTTTCCCACTTGGGATCTTTGTTTCAATCTTTCCCTTCTTCAAATCAGTTCTCACTAATTCCCATAGAATCATAGAATCATTAAGGTTGGAAAAGATCTCTAAGATCATCGAGTTCAACCGTCAACCCCACACCACCATGCCCACTAAACCATGTCCCTAAGTGCCTCATCTACTCGTCTTTTAAATACCTCCAGGGATGGGGACTCCACCACTTCCCTGGGCAGCCTGTTCCAATGTTTAACCACTCTTTCAGTAAAGAAATTTTTCCTCACATCCAATCTAAACCTCCCCTGGTGCAACTTGAGGCCATTTCCTCTCGTCCTATCGCTTGTTACTTGGGAGAAGAGACCGACACCCACCTCGCTACAACCTCCTTTCAGGGAGTTGTAGAGAGCGATGAGGTCTCCCCTCAGCCTCCTTTTCTCCTTTTCTCCAGGCTAAAACCCCATTCTTAACTCTCTCCTTAGGCGGCTCAATCATCTCTCCCTCCTCAGTCTCTCTTTGTCCAGACTGGCTTCTCATCTGATCTGCTCTCTTTTGTAACTATCTCCCCATCTCAACAGTGTCTAAAGGTGACCTGTGTCCTTGCATTCGTCCTTCCTTGTGGTTTTTCATCTAGCCAGCATGAGTTTCTTCATCCCTGCCTTTGTTCTGTTCTGATCTTGCCAGTCTCACAGTTTTTCATACTGTCCCTGTTCTTCCTTACTGATTTTAGATCATGGTTGTCTTCTCCAACCAGTTTCTCCCTTTATTTTCTTTTTGACAAAACCCACAAGCTCCCATGCTTTTCCAGCTTAGCCTCTTGGTCTTCTCTAGACACATATCCGAGATCTTGGTCTTTTCTTGCCTGGACTTAAGTTAGATGGTTTCTTGATCTGGCAGTGCGTGGGCACAGGAGGCACAAGTCATGCGCCAGCTTGCTGCTACTTTTAAAAGCATCTGCAAGGAAATTCTGGGTTGGTAAGGATGCAGAAGGCTCAAGTCATTCTGTGGAGATAATGCAGTCGGCATGCAAAAGAGGTAGCACATGCTCAGGACAGACAGGAATTTTGAGGAATTTATCTGCCAATCTCTACCATATTCCTAATGAATAGGGTTTAAAACCCAGCCAAATATGGGCAAATGCTTATGTGTCTGGCACCAGGATGCCTCCAGCCTGCCAACCTTCAAGTCAAAGCATGGAGAAGCTAGCATTTCCAAAAAAGAATTCTTACAACCAATTCATTAACATTGGCAAAACAATGTCTTTTTTCCTAATCTTTTTTCTGGGAAATAGCATAACCGTTTTTGCTGAAACTTTCCAAAAAAAAGCTAAGCAGAGGCAGACACCCAGCATAAAAATCCACAAAGTTATAAACAACCAGAATAGGGATTTATAATTAAAAGCATCAGGCAAATTTATAGTGCTGGGTAGCATAGTATCAATAACAACAATTTTTATTACTGTAGCCCCCAAAATGCTGCTCAGGGACCACAGCTCCACTGTGTTAAATGTGTACAAACGTGGAACAGGGATATGTCTACAATAATGTTGTCCCAAAGAGCTTATGACTCAAATTTTAGGCAACAGAAAACAGATGGATCCAGACACATGGGGAGTGCAAGAAAACAATAAGAAAATAGTAGCCAGTGTGACTGGCAAATCATCTCCAGGTACCATCAGTCTACGTATTGTCAAGCTTTTCATAGGTGTTTGGAAATATAAGAGCTTTTAAGGGAAATTAGAATTGATCAGAGGATGATGAGGTAGTTTTGCCGATGCTTACATAGGCATGGGGTCAGCATGGAGGATGGAGGAATTTAAGTGAAATGAATTAGCCATGCTGTGGACCTCTGGGCAGATGACATGCAGTGAAAAAGGGCTGATGAGTAGATGGAGATCAGACTGGAAAGCAAACCAGAGTCAAGGAGGGCACCCAAGATGTTACTCTAATATCAGGATTGCCACATGTGCCCATCTCTGTGCAAAGAGGGGACTGTGTGACTTCAGGACCATTATTCCCTTTTCCTTTCACCATCTTGCCACCACAAAAAGGAGGAAACACAGACCACCTGCTTCACTCTTGTGTGCATGGGAAGGATGATTATTTTCTGAAGACCCTATTTCTTTGTCACTCAAGAGAGATTGGTTGGAGGTAAAATAAAACTCATAGATAGCTCTAATTAAAGTGGGGTTCTTTTGGGTGTGGGACAGAAGTGACCTTATCAGCTTGATTTTAAAGCCTGAGACGCTCCATCATCCTTAATGATGCCCTTCAGCCTCCTCCTCTGCAACACAGGAGGCAACTGCAGCCCCGGGGCTGTTTTGTGCAGACGGGTGGGCGTTCAAGGCTGTGAAGGTTTGTTCCCCTTTCCCAGAAACAGGATTGCAAAACACCAGAGGGAAATTCATGGTTTCACCCCAGATGGAGGGGGCCTCCCTTGAGACAACCAACCTCGAGCCTGTCCAGCCAGGTTGGCCCTACCTACACCCCAGGAGTTACAGCTGTGAGTATAGTGTAGTAGAGCTGTGGGGCTCTGGGAGCAGAGACCATTGTTTCGGCAGCTGGTGCAAGAGCCGGGACGCTGAACATGTATGCCTTGCAGGAAGGTCGATGATCTGTGTAAAGCTGCAAATAGCCGTGGCTCTCAACACTGCGGGG
>NW_008795125.1:3582937-3598583 GCF_000699145.1 Aptenodytes forsteri | reverse complement strand
CCCCCCGCCACGCCCGCCCCGCGCCCCGGGGTGCGCGCCCGCCATTGCCCGCCATCGCCCGCCATCGCCCCGCGCCTCCTGTGGCATGGGTGGACGGTGGATCTGCCCCTGCCCACCGGCAAGGCTGGCTGCCCGCAACCGGCATGGGCTATGTGGAATGGGGTGGCAGGCCTCTCCCTGCGCGCAAAGCATGGGAACGGCACGTTATCCAGAGAGGCAGTGGTGGTGAAGATCTTGCCCCGAGCATGATGCCGGCACAGCCGCCTACAGCATCTCTGCTCGGGTCCCGGTGCTGTGACAAGGGGGTGCTGAGCATTCCTTGCTGTGAGTCCCTTATCACATGAGCCACCCTGGTCCGTCTGGTAGTACCCTCAGGCCGAGCTCAGTTCGGTCTTCACACCCACTGGTGTGCCCATGGTTTATGCTGCTCAGGTCTTGTTAGCTCCTGCAGGTGATTTCAGAGCTTTGCCTGCAAACCTGCAGCATCTTAAGCACCAGTAATTTAGATCTGAGCAAGACATCTATAGCGGACACCGCAGTTCGCCTCTCCCTGCAGAAAGCATCCCTTGCTCTCTGTTGGGTTTATCATCTTTGGCAGGAGGATGAGTTCTTCCAAAAGCTTAAGCCTCCTCTCCAGAGGCAGTGAGGGGGCTCATCTTCCCAAAAAGGTCATTCATCAGTCCCTGGACCTTGGCTGAGAGCATGCAGTCTCCTGCTAGCCCCACGAAGCTGTCTCTGTGGGGCATGAATATTCCCTGCTACAGCAATCAGCATCTAGGACCCGAGTGGTTGGCCGAGGTGAGAGTGGATCATTGGAGGGGATGGAGCAGCATGAGATAATTTCAGCTGTTTGTTCACATTGGAAAACTGCTGGAGAAATAATACCACCATTCCAGTGTCAGTGGCCTGGTGTGACCTGCTTTGCTGCAAATGCTTGTATGTGGCTCACACTTTCAGCTTCTCTCCATCACACATTCATAAAGTTTCAGGGGCAAAAGATTCAGATTATTTTCTGAAGGATTTCACCATTATCTTCATACTGAGTTCACTGAGAAAAGGAAGCCCTTCAAGAAGGATCAAGAGGTGAAGAATCCAATTTGTTCCAAGGACTAATTACCCTCTCAGTTAAATTTTTATTACTGATTTCTAATTTGCATTTGTCTGGCTTTATCTACAGTTCTGTCTTTTTTTTCCTCTTTTTTACTAGTTGGTAGAAACTCAATCACATATTTTCTCAGTCTTCTTTCTGTTGAGCTAAACTGGCTGAGCCTATTTACAGTTGTCACCATAAGGAATATCTCTAGGGCTTTGGCAATTTTTATTCCTTTCAATATATTCTCCAATTTTTCAACATCCATTCTGAAATCTGTACAAGTATATTCCAGTTTCAGTCTGATCAGGAAGACTATGAACAGAGGAAAATCCCAAGACCCATGGCTCCTGTGTTGACAGACATATCTATGACCATACTGACGATTCACACTGAAAGCTTACACTTCTCTCTTTTCCTGTTTTCCAGCCCTCTTGCTGTTTTTTCTGCAACCATTGCCTACATTTCTTCTTCTTGACATACTACTTTCACTTGATTTTAATAAAAGTCAATTGATTTGAAAAGGCACGGCTTAAGAAATGATCTTTTTTGCCCTATAAACATTACTTTTTACCACAAGAAACACCCCATTTGATGGTAATTCCCAATGACAGCTACTTTATGAGATTTGCGGTGGTAATATGTGAAGTCAATATGTGTACATTTCAGGTAGACGTGAGCATATTTTCTATCTTCATTGTCAGAGGCTGAGGGCTGAGGCACAGCAGCGGTCTAACAATTTACAGCATGATGAGCTTTGATGACTAGCTGTGTGCATGTCCTTAGCCCATAGCAAACGTGAGATAAAGGGTTTCAACTTAAACCTCAGTAGAAGACGTAATTTTGCATGTGTACTTTTAGACCACTGGGAATTTATTCCATAACTCCTTAACCCATGAGAAGTCACTTATTTGTCTGAGTCCTGAGTAAGGGATGTAGTCTCAGAAGCTCTTCCCTTAGCACATCTCCAGGACTCTATTTTCTCTGGAACCAACAATGTGAAATAACCAAATAGCACAAGAGTTATTAAAAATAGAGAGAAAATGTATTTAAAGAGAGGTAAAAAAGAAGATTTGAATAGCATCCACATCCACATTTCAAGAGAAGTGAATTGCTTGCATCTGTCTCTCTGGCCATTTTTTTTGTCAGGTCTGCCAATAACTCCTGTTATCTAGGCAGCGACAATCTCTGTGTTGTGGCCAGAGATCTTCCTTTTCAAATCTATACTATCCACAGAGGCTGCTTCTGCTTTTCAAGCCAGTTTTCTCCAGTTATTTACACACTGAGGATTTGTGACAAAGTTTAACTATTTCCAAGAGGGGTATATAAAAGTGCCCTATGCCAGCAGAGGTGATTCGCTTTATTGTAATAATGGTGCACGCTCCTGGGAATCGCACTCTTTCAACTAGGTTGATTTCAGATTAAATTAATTAAAGCTGCACAAAAAAAACCATGTAGATGAGTGCTAAAATATCCCACTGAGATTTTAAAGACTCTTAACAATGATTAACTGCTATCTTAAAACCACTTAACTACTCACTTCTGAGACCTTACCGTACAGATCCTTCTCTGTACAGAAGACAAGTACCCAAACCTCCACTTTCAATCCCCTCTTTTTATTAATGTTCCCTCCAAGCACCTTTTGGAAAATATATGAATGGTGGTTTCAGACCATCTGTAATGATCTTGCTCTTCATCAGAGTCCCCGTATGCATCCTTCCACCATACTTCGAGATAAAAATGTGTTGCAAAACACTTGTAAATATAATAAGGCAGCAGAGGTGAAACTGAGAGCTTGGGGCAAAGGATACACTCCGGTGCTCACCTTGGTAGGACATTCCTTCCCAGTAATAGAAATTAAAGCTGGCATGTAAAAGCTTTCTCCTTGGAGAGAACTAGATCAATTATTTCTTGTTATGAATAGAATTTCTTGTTACTTTAGTCCAGCTGCTTGTCAGTTTTGTCAACTTTGCTACAGTCAGCCCAAGGCTATGGGCATAGGTGAGGGTAGGGGCAGCAATACGTTGCTTGCTTCTGTTGAGTGCGCCCTGACTTCATTGCTAGGCACAGGAAGACTCTCTACAGCTACCTATAAGACCAATTTTGAGGAGAAAATGCCACTCTACTTAGGAAAGTAACAAAACTGCCACTGACCTCTGGGAAACCGAGTCTTCTTGTTTCTCAACATCGGTGCCATCAACTAATTCAAGTTTCTTCATTACTGAGGACCTTTTAATATTGTCCTATGGGGACAAGGATATTTCTGCTTTACATCCTGCTTGCACTTTTCCTCAAGAAGTCATTTCTCTGTCTCTTCCCTTTCTTCCCTTTTGTGTATGTGTTGGGGTGGTCTGCCAAGTGTATGGTGAATGGCTATAAATAGTAGTGTTTGATCCTTTCTAATTGTCTTAATCCTGATTCGCAGGAGTCCCTGTATGCACATAGCACATACATTGACCCAAAGAGTTTAATCTAAATTGGATGTATTGCATCTTTCAATACCTTTTGATAAAGCTGACCACAAGCTGTTGCGGACTGTGCCTGGAGCTGCCAGAGGTGGGGCAGCTTTGGGTGGTAACTCCTACCAGGGTGAGGGGGTGATCCAGGAGAAAGGAGCCATCCTGATGCTGAACGCTCTGCATTTTTGACTACTTGGAAGCATTAAGCAACCTGACAGCTTGTCCATAATTAAAGCTCTGTGATAGAGTGACTGCAATGCTAAGACACAGCAGTGCTTTTTTTTTGCTGCCATCATTTATATTAACTCCCAGAGGAAAATCAGTTGTGCTAATTAGGACTTGTGAGTCTAAATGTCAATATGTAACTGCAGAGTATAGAGGAAAAAACTCTTCAGGAATAACGTCTTCGCTGTACAGAAGAACACACAGCAAAACATTTATGCAAAAGGTTAGTCTGAAGCCACTGGAAGGGCAGGAACCAACCATTTTAGAAACACCTTTGTTAACATTTGGCTGTTGTAGAATGAATTTTGGACATTGTCTCCTCTTGAACAAACACTCATTATTTGTTCTTAATTTCAAAATATCCTGCAGTAAATCTGAGTCTATGTTGTTCGTATCAATAGAGAAAATGAAAGAGAGAGGTAAAAGACATCTTAACTAATTCAAATCTTAAAGGTTAGACATTCAAGAACACAGATATTTGCCTTTTTCTTTTTCTCCCTGAAGTCTTTACCTTTCCATGCAATTGAGATACAAAATAAATTACTTAAGAATAGTAAGATAAAAATAACTTCTGGTAAACTGCATTTTCATGAAGTGGTTGGTTAGAAAAATATTGATGTTTAAACAACTGTAGAAAGAAAATCAATAATGAATGCAGCTGTTTGGAGGAAATTCTTTAAAAATAGAATTCCTTTTAATGTCCATAGCGAAGGAAATAAAATGGTGATATTATTACCTATCCAAAATAGCCAACCTATAGCTAATTTCTTTTGTTTGATTAAATATGATCTTGAACAAGTTATTTGTCCTTTATTTGATATGACATAGCTTTAAATCAGTATGTATAGAATGTGACATGCCAGCCAACCATGGGGGGCACTGATTAAAAACAGCAGCAACTCAGGCCCAGGAAACATGGTGAACTACAATGTGCACAGAGCCCCCTAAAGCTGTGCAGCACTATATTCACCTACAGACCTGAAAAATCACTCTGACCTGCAGATTATTTGCAACATTTTACTGTAAAGACTCATGCAACTAGATCAAATGTTCCTTTAGTGTTATGAAATTTAGGATATAGATTTCTTGAAACATGCCTCACATCCACGAGTCTGCTCCTCATGCACACACCCTTCACTGCTCACTGCATCCTGGCTCTCACCTGTGTTGGCCTCAGCTATTAATTTTCTCCAGTCAAGCATACAAAACCTGCTGACCCCAGTTTGGATATGCTTTAATTCAAGATGGATTTACCACAATGAAGAACCTGGTAATATAGTAATATAGACCACCTCAGCCCACTGGGAAAATCCTAGTGTGTCTCAATAGATAACACACCTGGACACTCAAGGAATACAAAGCCAGCCAGGTTATAGTAATATATGTTGTACTTTGTTTTCCATCCTAATCTAGGTTAACCTAGATATTCAAAACTAGGTGTCTGTCATACAAGCGAGAGCTGAGTTATGACTCATTCTTTTCTTCCACCTGAAAATTGTCAAGCACTGTAGGAAAGGACTGTGTTAGAAGATATGATTCTCAAGAAAAATACTGAGTTGAAATCTGTGTTTATTTATAACTGTGACCTAACAAATCTATAACCTGGCAGATAGATAGAATTTTGTTATAACAACTTGGGCCCTAGCAGGGTGGGAACTTCCAGTTGGAATGATCTAGTAACAAATATTTTCTTGGCAAAATAGAAGCATTTTATGGTGAAAATACCAACTTCCTTAAAAAATAGAATTGTTTTTCTGCTGAGCAAAAATGAAAATGAAATACTGGGTTTCAGGTTGGCTTGGACAAAATTGTTTTGTTAACCAACAGCGTGTTCCAGCATCCATGCCCAAGACCCACAGCTGCCGACATGCAGGCAGCAGTTCTGGCCGCAGATGCCAGCACTCTGCCCCAGGGCAGAAGGGAGGTGTTTAATTCCACAGAGGAAGCGCAGTGTCGGACATGGTGTTCTCGCTGTTGTTCCTGTTGGCTAGCTTGTGGTCTTCTCCACCTCCTACCTCCTCTGTCCAATGCTGTCAATCCTATTCTGGGCTCCTGGGCTCTTCCCAGCCCAAGTGTCCAGTGCCCAAGCAACTCCCTTGGGTTTCTGAATTCCTTCCTCTGAATGGGGCTTTCCTTGCCAATCTGCATCCAAATCTCCTGATCTTTCCACCCTGTTTACTTACCCCAGGTTTTAACCTATCATTTTTGCTCTTGCTCAATTTCCTGCTTGTACGTCTCCTCTTCCTCCCCCCCCGCCTTCCCCCGCCCCCGGCTGGTACTCTATTCAGCACCTTCTGGGCATAGTTATTTCCTCATTTGTATTGACAGTCCTGCAGCCAGCTTTGTATCATCAGAAAGCTTTATCCCCTGTATGCACATGCCTTCTTCCAGGTCATCAGTACGCAATAGAGGCGGTCTAGCTAGCAATACTAATCCCTGGGAAACTGAAGCTGCGATTCAGCCTGTCAGAACTTAGAGGACAGAAGACTCTTGAGGAGAGAGCTGACAACAGCAGAAAGGGAAAGACTGGAGAACTAAAACATCTCTTGAAAATACAGGGGACAAAAAAATGGAAAAACAGGAATGAGAGAATCAATGGTTTCAAACTGACTGTGATACCATGGCATGAAAAATCTAAAATAAAAAAATAATACAGGCTTAACCTTCCAGCTTCCCTGACGCAGAGGATCAAAATGGTGAGGCATTTCCTACTGTGGTGACACTTCATCTTTTGGATATATGTGTCTTTAATCAGCTTGAGACTCCCCAGTTTAGGAAGACATTGGAGGTTTCTGAAGATCCTTCTGGGCTCAGACAAAGTCACTGTTGCCAAAATAATATCTCATACCCACAACTAATGTCAGCACATGGACTTTCAGCCTGCAACAAACGTGTGAAAAATTAAGCTATTTTAACCCTCTGCATTGAGGCTAACCTAATTCCAATTGTTTTGCATTTGCGATGGGTTAAAATGCACGCGCAGCTGCTGTGATGAGGATGACATGGCGTGCGTTACCCATGGTATGCCAGTTCCATGGGTGCACTTGCTGTCTTTTGGAGGCTTTACAAGGCACCCGGTTCAGGCTTTCTAGACCTGATGGGAATTCTTTCCTTGATGTGAATGGTCCTTGGGATCAGTCTCATAATGGCAAAAGAGGCCACCTCCTGACTAATTATCCCCTTGCCAGAATACTTATTATCTTCCTATTACAAATACGAAATCACTGGGATGTGAGACCGCTTCAGATGCTAACATGATTAATAATATCACTAAATGACTTCTGCACACTTCTGCTCTGCAAGCACTGTGCTGCCGATACTGGTCAATAACAGACTATCGCAAAATAAATAAATGATATTTGCATGTGGTAAGCTCCAGGTCCAGTCTAAGTAGAGCAAGTAGTTACAGAGGAAAAAAATTTCTCCTTCAGATGGTTTTTAGGAGCATGAGGAATAAGTCAACTCTGACAGGGCTGATTTAGCAGGAATCCAGTGGACCTCAGTAGAGGAGGAATACTATCCCTCCCGCCTCCAGGCTGGTGATAGAATTTTAACAAGGGGTTCCTAAGAGACCCCTCAAAGCACATGACTGCATGTAATTCATTAGCTCAGCTGCATCTGAGGTCTTGGATTTTCTGGACAGGGTGTGCTTTTGCAAAGTGACTATAAAAAATAGAGATCATGCTCAAGCTCAAATCTCCAGAGGAAGTCCAGATGGCTATTCTAAAAATGCAATCAAAAAAGGCCTCTGGCCTTGATGGTTTGTAGACCGATTTTAATAAGAATTACCAGAGCATTTTCTCTCCCAAATTGGGAGAGGATTTTTCAGTACTGAAATAACAATCTGTCACTCAATTAAAATTTGTTTATGCCACAAACCACGTGGAACTTAGATGGTAAAGGATAGAAAGTGCCACTGACAACCCAATTTGTCAATGTTCTTGTTTGGTTTTAGTTTAACCTCATATCTTTGCTCTAACCTCTTTTTAAAAAATCTGAATAAATGTTACAATAGTTGTGGGAACATTAGGGGAAGAATAATTTTAAGTAGATTTGAGGAAGTCAGGGTCTGAGCAATTAACACTTCAGTCAAGGCTGTCTGAAGACATAATTTCAAAAATCTTAACAGATGCAGAGCAATGCTACATGGGGAGGTGGTACGTTGTCTCTGCTGCAACACAACAGTGTCTGAACACTTTCTAATGAACACAGAGGTGAAATTTGGAGGAAAGCAAGTAACAAGTGTTGGCATGAATTTTGAGAAATGGTTGCTCAAGAGATTATTTTCTAATGTTCATGCACACTCAGGCCAGCAAGGAACACTTAACCAAAAGAAAAAGAGTAAAAATGAATGTCTTGTCTTTCACAATGTATAATTAAGCTGTGAAACTCATTTTTACAAAATATTGAGGTCAAAAGTTTAGCAGCATTAAAAGAAAGATTACGTATTATAAGGATAATACTAAATCAAATGGGGTGGAAAAAAATTACAGGAAATTACAGGAAAAAATTACAACCTCCCTGCCGCATGCATAGACAATTCCTAATTAATAATAAGACAAGTTTTCCCCTTGGCAGGTTATGCTGTAAGTGTTCACCACTGGGCTTCCTGATGCTCACTCCCTCTGCCAAGAACAAGCTCCCTGAGATGATGACCACGCCAGCAAGCCACCAGAATGCTCCTGGTTCGCAGCGTACTTCTTGAAAGCATATCATCCAAAGAAATGCCCATCAAAATTATGGTGACTTTCAGTGAAAAAGACTGTCTCAAGCATGACCGGGAAATTACCTCCCATTCTTGTATGGCCCATTTTGTCTGAAAGACTGACTTTTTTTTTTCTGAAAAGGGCCAAACTAGGCAGGTAACCACTGGTAGGGGATGGAACAAACAGGGAGGGTGATCTTGCCTGCATAAGGTGGCTAGCACAGATAGAGAGACAGAGTATTCAGGTCTCTGAAGCGGTAATTGACACACATGGAGGGACAAATTTTTCTTTAGCTTCTTCCACTGTCGCCTGTAACAAATTCGAGGTCATCAGAAAAGACAATGTTATGCTTCCAGATTGTCATAAAATATGATTTCTTTCTATGGGAATAAAAATTAAAGCAATTTTATGAGGAATTTTACATCCAGAAAGAATCGTGTGGTGGTGGACTCTAACAAAAAGTGGCACGGAGAGGAGATGAAAACAGGCTAAATAAATAAAATCTTGTCTTTGTTAAAAGCATCTTCTTCTGAAAACCAAAATAATTGACGAAAACATAGTATTATCAGGCATAAAAAATGCAACCAATTTTAAAATGGAAAATTCCAGTGAAATATTTCCATTAGCTCTGTGTACAATTATGCTCCCAGGTAGAAGGGCTAGCAATGAAGATTACAAACAGAAGAACATGCTGAATGGGAGGCATCGAGTCAGTCTGTGAGACCTGGTCTCATTTGTAACTGTTGATCCATTGACTTCACACATGGACACAACTCCTCGCCAATGCCCAGGATCTGGTCGTGCTTCTAATTAACTTGGACTCCGTTTTTTTAACAGCATTATAATAAATCCCAGGGATTACGCTTTTAGCACAAGGCTCACTGTGGAGCTGCCTGGAAGATGAAATTGCTACAAGCAGCACAGCAAGCTTCAGTGAAACATGAGACACTCTACCTGAGAATAAAAGCAAGGCCAGCAGTTATGGCTCCAAGGAGGAAATTCAATGGGCCACAAAACATTATATTTGAGGGTGTTAAATTGATTGCTAAGTGGGTTAAGAGAGAAATTCCCCTCTCCCATTCAGCACGGCAGAGGCAGAAGATTGAAGCAGCTGCCTAACAAAGACTGCGCTCTTCTCTGAAGCCTCCGGCACTGCCTGTGAGAAAGGCAGGGGGAGGCTTGCTGCAGTGTCTGGTGCCATTTCTGAAGCCCAGAGAAAACCCAGCTGCCTCTTCAGGGTGCACAGGTTTGGGGTCACATCCACAAGCCCCATGCAGATGTCTCAGAGGTTCGACTGAACACCCCTAGACCCTGATGGCACCTGGACTGAGCCCCAGAGCTCCACTGACCAAAATGGGAGCTCAAACACCTAAATTTAGACGCAGATGTCATTGTCTAGAGCTGAATCTGGACGCTGTAATGTGTTATCAGTGGCTGAGTGTTAACTGCTCTGTAATTAAAGGATATATGCTGGTAACATAGTAAGTCCTTGCAAACCAGAGTGCAGGATCTCAAATGTCCTCAAATTTTTATGAAGAGGAACAGTAAATATTTGGTCTGTAAATGAGATTCTGGAAAAAGAAATGATAGTGCAGCTAAATATATCCTTTGAATCTTATCCTGTGAATCTCAGAAGACCTGAGTAGGCAGTCTTTTCTCAGTCAGAATTCCCACTGCTGTACATGGGATGATGGACTGTGGAAGTACCATTGTGGGCAGAGTGGGAAGGAGGAGAGGTGAGCTCTTCCCATAGGCATGGAGCAAACCCAGCGAACACAACACTCCGTCTATGCAATAAGCCGGGCCTCTGTGCTCCCTTTGGTCAAGGGGAATCTGCTCTTGCCTCCCCGTGCTGCAGAGCCGGCTCTTTTCTGCCTCCTCTTCGCCATTTACTGGAGCACAAAGAATTGGATTACATTAACCTCTGTGCTCATGCAAGGGAGGAGGAAAGACTCTCCTTTCTCTTCTTCCCTGCTGCACAGGTCCAATGACATCCTCGCCCTGGGGTGCTGGCCTGGCTTGATTAAACCCTGAAGAAGCACAGCCAGATTTGACTCAAAGCTTTTACTACTTAAAACAATATTCTGGAAAGGGTTAATAAGCAGTTTGAAAATCCTGTATCAAAGACATATGGCTATACGCCTGGAATAATGCAGAATGTTTTATTTTCAGATGGGTTTGCTCCATTCTATTTAAATTCTGTGACCTTCAGGGAACCAAGTTAGTTCTAGCTTTTAATTTATAGATTTTGTGTTTGGTATTCAGGGTTAACTTCTTGCTTGATTAGACACAGGCGAATGCTAGCAGCTGCAGTCCCACAGTGGAAATGAAATGCTGTACCGTATTTGGTCAGAAATGTCAAGAACCTGGTAGTTAACTACAAAGAACTCATCTTGTCTTCCATTAGCAGCATTAAGGTAAGTAAGTTAGATGCTCTTTTGTTTTCATGTTGCAAAATATAAAAATGTCATAATGTGGGACACATGCAATGATTTGAAGATGACTGTCCTTATTTACACAGGGTGTGCTACTTTGTTGTTAATTCATTATCATGATCATTACAGAAACAGTAGATGAAAGTTCAGGCAATTCGGAAGAATATTTGCCTGCTAAAGGAGCCATGCACACTGTTCTGTATGTACAGCACATACTGTTATGTATGTACACATAACACTGTAAATGCATGCTAAAAATTCAACAGGATTGGACAAAGTAAAATTCATATTATGTGGCACACAAGGACAAAAGAAAATAAAGCAAATACACAGGACCAAGACAGGTTCAGATAAAACAGCAGTGTTGTGTTTGCCCCTGATTAGGTGCATAATATGCACTGGTACTATCAGAAGGTGGTCTCCTGTCTAGCCAGCTGCCTGTGCCAGTCTCTGCACCCTCTCATTTTCATACCCCTGAGTCTTTCCAGCCTGTAGGGACATGGTGTATATCCTTTGACCACCTAATAGCCACCATGGATTCTGAGACACCTTTTGCAAACAGTGTGTCAGAAGCATGGAACAAGTCTGCATCTGCTAAGAAACTGAGGTGCTCTGGCTAGGACCTGCTGGACCTGAAGCTGGCTGTTCTCAGGGGCTGCCAAATCTGAGGGCATTCTCAGATCCAGCTTAAGAAAGACTACGTTCAAGACTGATTTCAGGCTGCTTCAGATCTCATTTGCCTTGGCAACAGGCTGTGTCAGGGCTCTCTCTTCTAGGAAGGGGCCATTGATGGGTCTGCACATGGGCAGTGACATGAAGCCAGGCCAGAAGAGATAGGTGAAGGCGTCAAGCCAGGCACTGAGTGCCACCCATGGGCAGGCAGGGCAGCCCTTGAAGAGGTTCTAATATTGCCCTGGGAGGCATCACTAGCTTGCCCCAGCAACATCTCCCAAGGCCTCACCTGTGAACTTGGCCTTCATCATATAGTCATAGTCATCATATCTCCAGGGAAATATCACTGTTATGCAGCTGTTTCATGCTCCCAGACCCAACATGAGCATCAGCTTCAAGTCAGACCTTACGATGTTTAGTTTACAAATATTACTGACTTTATCTCTGAGTGTAGAGAGATGAATTTAGTTTGCAGTCAAAGTAAACACCTTTGAAATGACCTTGGCTAGTACATGGCTGTTATGCATCAGTTTGGAATGAGCTTGACAAGAGAATACACATTGGCTGCTTCTTTTGATGCACAGTTCAAGTGCAGACTTGAGAGCTTGTTGACTGGGAACATTCAGATATGGATCAGGGAAAGAATGTTTTCACATACAGCTTCCTCCTCCACCTTTTCTTTTCTTCCTTTAATATAATTTCCAGATATTTCCGCAAGGCATCGGCAATAGTAGTTGCTATGTGGCAAAGAAAATCTGTTTAGAGTCTTTACAAGTCATTCTAGACACACATTCAAAAGATTTTTTGATGCTAAAGGAACATGACTATTTTTTTCACTTACTAAGTCAGGGTGCAATCAGCATTTCTTTTTAGGAGTTGCCAGTGCAAACTGGAATGAAGAAATATGAATTAATGCCCTAAATATATGCCTTTGTATTTGAAGAGATCTGATCTTTCAGCAGTGCTACTAAGGTACACAGTGCCCTGAACTTTCAGCCAGATACATAGAGGAAGGAGTACTCTTTGTAGAGAAAGGCTGTCATAAGAATTACAGCAGCTCTCAGAGGTCTCCTCCGTGTGGGAATGCAAGGGATCTTCAGATCCACTTTTCTTGAGGAAGATGAGGAAGGAAAGAGTTAGCTAGGACTCCACTGTGGCGTGGCTGTTCAGAAAAGAGTTACAACTCAAAATTGTCTGCATGCATCAGGGAGTCCAAAGGGTTAATGTGCTTTTGGTACCAGAGCTGAGACTGTCCTGTGCCCATTAGAGGTGGTCATCAGTGGGATTGGGTAGGCTGTAGGCTCTGAGATGTGAAGCACATGGCTCTCTTAAGACTTGTTCTACCACTGTCTGTGGACACAGCCTGCTGTAACTGTTCCCTTCTCTTTGTATTACTTTGTCCACCAACGCCCTTCCCATCTCTAAAGATACGAGTATCTCTCTGCTGTGGTGATTGACGGGTTTCTACCCATTCTGGGGACTGAAGCTCTGCCAGCTCAGACCCACCTTTGCAGGAACCCAAGGAGCAGAGGCTGACCACAACAGGTTGTTGTACAAATGTATCCTGCCTGTGTTGTACCCTGGAAAGTGTTAAGCCTAGGCTATGGGACAGATGTGACTTAGTGTTGCTTCTGGGCTACTCTAACCAGCATTAGCCTCCTCACAAACCCTAAGAAAGATGTAACCTGCCTATATCACTGGGCTGTTCTTGGCGGTGGGGTCAGTTGTTTGTGCTCTGTTGAAAGCAGCACTGTCATCCTAAGTGTGAGCTCAACCAACACCTCTTACACAGTCCTTCAGTTCCTGGTGAGAAGGAGTTAAAGCCTCCTTACGCCCAGCTGCAGCTGAGCAGTTGCTAATGGCAATGTGGACACCCCAGTTCAGCTGGCAGCATGAACGGGGTCCCGACTGGGAGGGAGCGCTTGGCCAAACTCCTGTGGGGTCAGCTGGACCTCATGGCACTATGTTTGCTGTGAAAAATATATAGTCCTGCTGCAGGACTACAGCGGGAACTAGTGATCTAGAGCACCATGAAGATCCAGAGAAGGAAATCCACCAAAAGACCGTGTGGTCTGGAGGTTTCTCCCACTGGACCATATCCATCATTCACTGTGGAGGCACCATCTCCCCATCATGGAGGTTGGCTTCACCTCTGGGCAGCTGCCAGGCACAAGGAACAACAACCTTCCTCCTGCTTGCCCATGACTCCCTTCTCAAAGCAGCATCATACATGGTAGTTTGCAAACAAATAAGCCAAATAATTCTTTCATTCTAATTTGTAACAATTGTGTTGAATTTGACACCATTGCAGGTAGAGCAAAACAGCAGCTTCCTTTCTTAGAGCTGTCTTAAATGACGGACAGGTTTTTTGACCAGCATTAGCAGAATCCACACAAGCTCGTGCCACCATTCAAAACTGAGGTCCACTCAAAATATGAACAACATGCGTGTTGGTGGTTTTGCAGGAGAATTGTCTGAAGTAAAGCGAGGAGTAGGAGAAAAAAAGCACAAAGTGACACAGCACAGGTGAGGAAGCCCAGGCACAGAGTCAGGGCTAAATGCTTGTTTTTGTGAAAAGCCTAAGGAAGAAGCAAGATTTGGGGCTAAAAACTGGTGAAAAGGAGTAGGAGAAAAGAAGCTATGCCATGTCATTTAATCCTTCTGTGAAAAGAAGCAGGGATCTAATATCAACAGATGAAATTTCCCAATGAAAATGTTTCATGGGACCTAGCATTGCCTAACCCATGGACCAAAACTTTTTGGAGTATTGGCTTGCGGTTGGTGGCCTACCGTGTGCATTTCCTGGATGGCCCAATCTACTGGCTTTGTGCCTGGGAGTTCAACTGCATCTTGTTTAAAACGTGGCACGCAGCTCTTAGATCCAAGTGATGACTGGCTGATTTATATAAATGTTAATATGAATACAGAGGTGAGGGCTTTCCTTTTCCCCACAGAATACTGCAAAATAAATCATAGATGCTAATGTTGATGTCTTGGAAATAAAAGCTAAAGTAAACTGTCAATGAGACTTACGTAAATGACTGATAATTTTGTTTTGAAGAGAACTCAAACTCTTAGCATCAGCCAGCTGGCATGTTCAAAGTCTGTCTGTAAATATTAAAAGCTTTTCTTTGGCAAGAATACCAAAATATTACTGGTATCTCTGGCACGTAATTCAAATAAAAATGAAGTCAACTGTAAATGTTATCACAAACCTTAAATAGTCCTGATATCTACTAAATGGAGAGCTTCATTATGCCAGGCTGACATAACCTCAAGTAGTGCTTGAACAACAAGGACTGTGTTGGGTGATTCCCTGTTACGTACATGAAGTGTTTTAATAAGAGGCATGTTTTCTTATACAACTTGGTACCTTTTCTTTGATATTTCTGACTCTGCAGTGATAACCCCCTCCCCTCTGGCTCTTTCTGCAGCAAGCACCAGGCTGGACTGCTGCGTAACCTAGTTAAGGTTTTCCTCAGTCTAGTGCCTGATGTTTGAGACCTCCTGAGCCTTTTGCATATGACCAAACAGTACATATGCCAAATATCCTGTGCCCTTTGGAGAAGGTTGACCTGGCAGCACATGTGCTGAAGACTGATGCTGTGGATGCACTGAAGATTTCTGGATGTGTGGTGGCCCTTGATGGACGTGTCCAGCCTGTTGTGTGAGCACTTTGTACGACTGCCCAATGCACAGGTAGAGGCCCAGACACTCAGGAGAGGACTACCATACAATTGGAAATCCTACAGAAATAAAGCAGTTGCCCAAAGTACACTTGGAGAAGATTTGCGGATGTGGATGCACTGAAGATTTCTGGATGTGTGGTGGCCCTTGATGGACGTGTCCAGCCTGTTGTGTGAGCACTTTGTACGACTGCCCAATGCACAGGTAGAGGCCCAGACACTCAGGAGAGGACTACCATACAATTGGAAATCCTACAGAAATAAAGCAGTTGCACAAAGTACACTTGGAGAAGATTTGCGGAAGAGGCCGTCTTGGGCTAAGTGACCATGAAATGGTAGAATTCTCGATTCTTGGTGAAGTAAGGAGGGGGGC
>NW_008795125.1:3567924-3580779 GCF_000699145.1 Aptenodytes forsteri | reverse complement strand
AAACATTGGACCAGGCTGCCCAGGGAAGTGGTGGAGTCACCATCCCTGGAAGTATATAAAAGACGAGTAGATGAGGCGCTTAGGGACATGGTTTAGTGGGCATGGTGGTGTTGGGTTGACGGTTGGACTCGATGATCCTAGAGGTCTTTTCCAACCTTAATGATTCTATGATTCTATGATTCTATGTTGCTGGGAGAAGCTGGCTGTCCAGTAGCCTTATCTGTTTCTGATTCCTGGAAAATGTGTCTCTTGCAGCCAAAGGTGAGAGTGTCCTGCTTGTTACCCTTGCTTGTATCGATTAAGCCTGGTATGTTTGCAAAGATGGCAGTTTGCCCACTAATACACAGGTCATTTCTCTAGTCTGAGGTTAAGAACAAGCTGCAAAAGACTGTTTGCCGGCTGCTTCCCAAGGCTTCCATGCAGTGGGGAGGAAAACCAGAAAAGCTGCTGGCTGCTGGGAGGCTGGGCTGTGATGTGTGCCCTCATCAGCACCAAACCTGTCCGAACTGCATGAACGAGAGCTTGGGTCCATGCTAAAGCACCATGTGTGCCTGGGTTCCTCCTCTTTGTCCTACCCTCAGCCCTCCCAGATTAACCTATGTCCTTGCCTTAAGCACAAGCATGCTTGTACATAAATTACGTGGTGAGTCTGGAACTGAGAACCATCAAATTAATAAAAGCGTGGAGATGCCCACTCTGTTAGTTAGTCCAGTGACTGTGGCAATGTAGCTAACTGCATACACTCCAACACTGGGAGTCCCATGCGAGCAGCTGCATCTGTGCAGCAACCTGGCAAACCCCAGCAGAGCTCTCTATGGCACAGCACTTAGCCTGGGTAGATGAAGACCCGCAGGATTTGTAATTTAATTTTTACAGCTCTGTGATATGGAATGATGAATCTAGCAAAAATTACAATTTTGTATTGTTGAAATATCAAAAAAAAGTGCCTGTGATGCAGAAAGAATACATCACCAGGCACAATTATTATTAGATAAAAAGCAATAGGAGTTGTTGCAAGATGTAGACTTCCATTTTTCCTGTCTTTTCAAGCATCAACTTGGCAAAGGGTTAGGTATACGTAATGCAATATTCCATGGTTATGCAGAAGGACAACTTGTGCAATATGGCATCATATTTTTCAAGGCTATCTAATGAAGGAGGCCAAAAGTGTGCCTAGATTTTTTTTCTGCAAATCAGTAATGTGGAAGATAATAAAATATTTATGATACATAACAGGAACCCTCTGGTTATGCTTTATTTTTGGAAATATTAAAAAAAAAATGTAATGACTTCTCTGAAATGAGCATGTTCTAACTTAATGGGAAATGTGACACGGATTTAGCAGAAGCCATGAACAAAAGCAGCAGACTGAGGTAGCAAGTGGAGTGCTCCAGAGTTTTGTTGCATTGTGCTTGCTGCAAGCCACTGTCACGTGGAGGATTATGTGCTTACTGCATTTGCCAGGAGGGCAGTTTTTCTCTTTTTCCCCACACAAATGTGTGTCTTGTGTATGCTTCTAAGGCTTTTAACTGAGATGGAGTGTGTTTCCACACTGAATTACCAGTGAGTAGTTAATACTCTGCCAGGGAGCAATACAAGAGAGGGAAACGGAGCTCAGCCTAAGCGTATTGGTGATGCCCACACTTTCCAAACAAGGTTGGAGGCTGGTTTTGCTTGAACTATCGCAAATGAGAAGGTGCAGGATCACCTGCTGCTGGTGATGCTGGAGTTAAAGTGCTTGTCTCTCCCAGTGTTAACTCTCTGAGTGCAAAATAGGTGTCGAAATGTTCTCTGATAACTTCACATCATCACAGGCATACTTGGCCTTTCCCAAAATGATACAAAAATACCACAGAAAGATAAATACAATGTTCCTGACATGCTGCCTAGATGTTTCATCATAGCATTGCTACATGACCATGTTATACTACACCATGCCATTACCTACCTTCTGACAGGATATTATCCTAGGTAAGCGTTCAGGTATCCTGCAGATAAATTTGATAAGTGAACAGATGCAGAAAAAAATAGCAGGAATGCTTAGTGGAGAAAAGGTTGGCAGAGAGCCTGAACCTCAAAATTGCAACTCTGTTGGTGATCAGGTCAGGGAGGACGGACTCACGCACACAGTCCTGTGCCGTGTTACTGGTCTTATTTATTCAATTAACAGTCCTGCAATCAAAACAGCCTAATTATTTGTTACAGATGTGCTTGTAAGAAAAGACTATGCAAAACTAAGCGGTTCTTAGCACTGGCAGGTTTTTTTCCCCCCTGCCTTAGCAGCTGTTTGTCTGAGGGCTGCTTGCATCAGATTCTGACTGGCCAAATGGGCAGCGGTCAATGGGAAACCCAGATTTTGCAACTTCTCTGGCCAAGGCTATCATGCTGGGTACTGATAGCCAGGCTGTGCAGAGCTGCTTTTAAGGATCAAATTGGATAATGGTGAAGAGACAGGGATTGTTAGTGACTGCTCAAGACTTTTATTAAGTTTTTTGCTTCATTCATTTGTGGAAGTATGTTCCCTGAAGCTGCTGGGGCCAATGTGGTTCCTTCCACAGCTCCTGTGTTAGGGTTCAAAGTATGGGGAAGGTGAGTGATTGGGACAGGAGGTTTTTGCTGGGCCTGGTGTAGTTCGTGCTTACCAGCACCTGGAGAAGATGCTGTTGATTTTCTGCTTATTGTCTGAGACCCCAGAGAAGAAAAATGCCCGCCGTATCCCAGTGTTACACAAGCAACACAATACAAAGTAAGCATCAGCTCGGATCAGGACAGTGTTAGATTTTCTGGGTCCATGAGGAGCAGTTAGCTCTTAGTTGTTAGTATCTGCCAGATATTATAAGAGAAGAAAATCAGAAAATTTGCCAAAAGCAGGGTTGTCAATTGCTGCCCCTGGCTGTTGGCAGATGGAGGGTGTGTGGCAGTACACGGGCAGAGACAGGACAAGGACAGGCCATTAACTGCTTCGCTGCTGGAAGCCATCACCCCACCTACCCTCACTTCTGTACAGTCACTCAAACCAGCTGCTGGCAGTGGCCCATGCAGGTGTTTCAAAGGCTGGTGAAACTAAACACACAACTGTATTTGCTCAGCACAGAGGTACAGGGATGAAGGAGAAATTCTTGTTAACATGTAAGGATGCCACAAATCATGCAACTATTGAAAAGTTGGGGGGCATGCTGGCAAAGTGATTTGTAACATCCAAAGTAGGAAGATAATCAGCTGTGGATGATTATGGCTGTGGATATGATATTTTCTGATGAGGATATCAGTGTTTGAAAAAAGATTAAGGAAATGTGTGACTGCAAGACCCTACTTTGCATCTGCTACTACAGTGCTGGGCAGTAAAGGGCAGAAGAGAGAGCCCCACTCTCCATGTACAGAGTGCACCGTGTGGAGGAAACATATACTTAATTGGTATGCAAGAGACAGCTTGAAGAATTCCCAAGCAGCTGAATTTGCTTCTAAAATTTCCAAACGATGTAAAATCAGAACAGCCCAGGCATGCTCTGCCCTTTCCCCAGCTTTCTGTCCGTCACCAGTACTTCCCATTTAAGACCATTCACCTCCCTTCTCAGCCAGGGCTGTCTGCATTCCTGCTATCAGCAGTATGCCAGTGTGTGGCTTCAGCCTTACACAATTAAAAGTTTAAGAGTCTTGTGATGCAGAAGGCAAGTTCCTAAATCAAATAAAAATGTTCTCCATTTGCTTCAGCCTCTACAATAATTTGTTCCAAATTTCATGCTCTCCATTGGTCCAATTTACACAAACTCACACTAATTAGCTGCAGAGCTTCTTTTAAATTTACAAAAGTAAACGTACTCTGTGATAGCTCTATGCTATGCCCAACTCCCTCTGAATAGACTTTAATGACACAGTAACCATGGTTACAGTATATAAAATATGCAGCCATGAAATGTGGAAATGTAACAGTGTAATATAATTTTCTCTGGAAAATAAAGTTTTTTGGCATATTTGCATTAATTAGGACATCACATTAAGTATTTCATGTCTGCATTCTTTATGAAAATAGAAGTCATAACAGACAAAATTATTCTTGAATTCTATTCAGTGGCAAACAGTACTGTTGGGAAAGCATTTTCCCTGATAAAATGGGACATTTTAACTGGACATCTATAAGTGCCATTCTGGTAAATTGGAGTTATAGCACATTGGAAACAAGCCAAGATCCGCTGCGATTGGAGCAGCCATATGTCACAGAGCTCGGGCATTTAATCTGAGTGGCGACTGGGAGGATGCAGCAAAACCCCTCATCTGCAGAACTGAGCGGATAAGGGGGGAAATCCACGGACCAACATAGCAAACCAGGATTCGCTGCATCAAGTTTCCAGGCTTTTTGCTTTTCTGTTGCTATTTGTTATTATATCTGTTTAACTGGTATAAAACAACTTATTGCACATAAATCAAGCCTGCTGCTAAATGATACTCTGAATATTTTGTGAATGCAGCAGCCCCCTCCATCAAAGTTTCATATATCACACAGCTCTTTTGGATGAGGGTTGAGGATCCTCAGATCTCTCTTCTCTTGGTGATCTGCCTCTCTGCAGCAGATCTGATTGTACTGGCAGGCTGGGACGTGATCTAGAGCATTTTGTCCTCCAACTTACACCTTTAACATCTCCACTTCGGCAGTTTGTTGGGAAAAAGGAGAAGGGTCACCATCCTGGGGAAAGGGAGAGGCAAAACGCAGCCCTGCTCTAACTTTTGCTCTAGCTCTGTTGCGTACTACCATATACATGTAAAATACAACAGGATGGGTGCATCATCTGTCATGAGTTTGGAGTTGTAAAGAAAACTTGAACAAACTTGGCTGTCGTGACCAAAACTCAAAAACTTACTTCCAAAGTAGATGATACTTGCTGCTCTGTCCCCTTCAGGGGACAACTTCAGAATGGTCCTGACAAGCCCATCTGCTTATTCTTATTTGCAGCAGTGATGCCTTAACAAGTGGCAAATAGCCTTGAAGTGACAGTTTTCAAGCAATACAAAGGCTTTTACTTTATTTTGTCTTGAAGTATTCATCAAATGACATTAGATGAAGAATGTATTTATAAAAACTAGTCTCTTCATGACAAACTGATGTGCAAGAGAAAAGATTAAATGAATTGAAAAACATTTATTATGAATAGGTCATTTAGCTCTAGCCTCAAGCAAACCACCTCCTTATCAGCTGGACATGGAAAGATGCTCCGAGTTCAGCTGTACCTCTTGTTCTCTCAGCTGCAGCCTAGTGAAAGCAACACAAAGGAAGGAAGATTAACCTTAGAAAATACAAAAGGATGAAAGGTTGGCAAAAATCCTTCAGTTCCATTTAGGTCAGGCTGGCATTCAGCAACAACTCTGTCCAATTAGACAACTGGAGCGGTTTTGCTCTTTGTCCCCTTGTCTTGTGGACCCTTATTGCAGAAACAGAAGTGAAGGATAACATTTTTATTCCAGTTCCAAAATACAGATATAACAATATTCCATTTAGGGAAAAGGTACTGGATTTCTTTTTTGTTATGGTCTTATCCCTTTTTTGTTTGTTTTTGATTTTTTTTTTTTTCCCACCATGCAGACAAGATCAAGTTTGGAACCTCAATTTTGCTTAGCTAGATCTTGTTTTCTTTAATACAATCCTCTGATTAGGACTTTCAAATCCAGTCAAAGATAACACAGAAAATACAATTAAGATTGACATGTATATGTTCTTTATAACCTCGGACTCAATTTCTGAGATATATTGTGTTTTGTGCAGAAGGGACAAAAAGAGCAGGATTCCTTTCTGAATCTTGTGCATTTTGAAACTATTTTTCCTCACAGCACAGAGCATCTCTCTCAGATATTTACAAAGCACCTGTCACCATGGGAACAAAATTAAACATCAGAAAAGCAAAGGAAAGAAAGTATTTTCTACTCTTCTGTATGCTTCTGAAGAAAAAGAAGGGCTGAGTAGAGCACCAGCTCCAAACTTCAGTCTAGGTTTGAGTTCATTTCCAGCAAAAAGTACCAATGACAACACCATCTTCCCTCCACCTTTTCTTTGAAGAGCATAACACCACCAAAGAAATCAAAGAACATATTTGAGAAGGTAATTACTATGTCCTGGTCTACATAGTGTCATTCTGATAAAAAGCATGGTAAAATCCTCACTGAGTCAATGCAAAAATTAGCACGGATTTATATCTTTTTCTTTTTTTAAGTGAAACGCAGGTTCAACATGCTCTCCAACGCTTGGACATGAAGTAAGTACTTCATGACTGCTGGCCATCCAGACAGAACTATTAGTCAGAGGACCAGACTCGTGATGGTTGGGATTTTGTGGCCCCTCTGAAGTCTCCATGACAGACTGATTTTGGTTCCTGCTTTGCGATAGGGCTGTGCCCGCCTGTCCCGGTCCAGCTCTGCACCCCACAGAGAGCGGTGACAAAGGTACCTTCCACCCCACTCTTACTGCAACACCCAGCGCTGACATGCCTGCTCACTGAACAATGTGTCCTCAAACCATTCTGATGTTCTGAATAATTCAAACCTACTAAAAATATATGTAATTTTAAAGAATAATTACACACTACCATTATCCTTTGAAACTGAGTAAGTATATTCAAATTATAATGAAAAAGGACAAAGATGTAGAACTATGAGTGCCTTCTTAGTCTTCACTGTTATGTTTTTGAGCTATACATTTCCACATGAATTGAGTTCTGCACCCAGTAGTGATCTGTGGTATCATATATTGTGGTTTCTTCTCCAGTCCCACTTCCATGCAGAAATGCCGGCTAGGCACATCTTGGAAGCTGGCTGTCTAAAGGCTAATACACGCTATTTGATATTATTAACACATGATACTTGTGCTTTATGGTCAAAACCTGTGCTGACCTCATCATCAGTGGGCTGCCACCCAGAATTTGACCCACAGAATTACTAAAGAGACCCTGAGAAATTCAGTCAAGGCAGTAAACATCACATCCAGACCTGCAGTTGTGTTTAAATTCTCCCTCCTCTCCAGCCCATGTTGAACTGTATTTATCCTTTTTTTAAAAATAACTCTGCTGGTAGATCTTTTTCAGTTGCTTGGAAAGAAGAAAGCCCTTACTTAAAATTACTGCATTGCAACATCGCTACTCCCAGCTATTCAACATCCCATGGCATTGCACGAAACACCGTGTCCACACAGGCCTGCCTTAGCGAGTGTTCCAGCCAAGCGCAACGTGAGTCATCTTCTGAGCTTCAGCTGGGTGACTTGCGAGGAATTTGCAGGTGTGTGCTCGTTTGGATTACAAGGAGACTATTTCAAGTGGAGACAGAATGTTTCATTCCTGCTGCTCACTCTCATATGCACGTTATATTTGTCACTCCTGTCAACAAACATTTGTAAACTGAAAATAATGTGTTAAATATACGTACTATATTACAGTGCTTTGGAAGACATTGAGCCATCTCTGCTTACAACTTGAATGTTGTCTCTTGGCTGTCTCCCTCCTTTGGTAGACAGCACTCTCGCTGTGCCAGCTGGAAAAACCCATGTCTCTCTCCTCACCCCTTCTCAGTTTACTCACCATTACTTTCCTAGTTAATAATCAGAGAAGAGTAACATCCTCTGAAAGTCCAAATATTTTGCAGACAGCCTTGGAAAACCTGGCTTGAATCGTCTTTCAGGGCAAATTTGTGAGACCTCATTTTCCACCAATGGAAGCTACGTGCATGCAGACAACAGCCTAATCGGGAGCCCCTCGGATTAAACAAACTCGGTCTTCGTTTCCAGCACAGTCTTCCTGTTTGCTCTGTGTCAATTTTGCTGAATAGCTCGGACTCTCCTGGAATAATTGTCTCATTAGGTATACAGGATACAAGTTGTAAACTGCATTCTGTCATCTCAAGAATAAATTATACCCAAGCAGCTACTGAACAATGAGTGAGAATAGAGTCTGGCACATGTATTTTGCATGACTCTTAGAACAAGCAATATCTATATGTACTCATTACCATTCAGGTAGCAAGGCCAAGGTCAAATCCTTTGCATTGCTTGATCTCTTCCAAAGGCCATGCAAAAAGGAGTGCGATCATGATCCAGCATCACCTAACATAGCATCCAAATATTTTTATGAAAATTAGATCTGATTAGTCACAAGGTCTCCCCAGTGGTCTTTCACAGATGCCTGTGAGACAGGCAAGAAGAGAGGTGGAGCAGGCAAAGAAGGAAAAGAGTCTGTAGCAAACAAGGGAAAAGGAAGGAGGAAAAAAAGGATAAATATATGAATATTAACCTAGAATTAAAAATGGGATAAATAAGCAAAAGTTCAAGCTGAAAAAGAAGTGAACAAGCACAGAATTCAAAGATTGTAAATGAAATAATATCAGATGATCATTATTATAGACAGCTGTCTTCTCTTCAGCATAGACGCCAAGAATCTCCACTTCTGAAATTGTCTGACCTCAATTTAATTGTACTTTAAGCATCCAACAAAGTGTCACAAGTGGAAATAGAATACACAATTATTTTCATTTTTCTTAATTAAAGCAAAATGAAATTCCATTTATATTCCTTTTTCTTTTCTATTAACAATTAAAGAAGAAGATAGCCAACATGATTGGACCTTTTTGTCCTTGATTGCATCTTCCCCTCTCAAAGAAGATAATTTGCCCTTAGGTGGTTTAAGTGTTTGATTAACTGGGGACCCCAGCTGTAGAAACACACAGGATCCTCATTAGCAGAACAGAATGAGAATTAAGGAATTAGTGATGATTTGCCTGAAATGGACAGTGCTAGCAAGTGCTTCATGGGCTGTAACAGGAATGCTGCATCTTTAATAAATGAGTAGTGTTGGCAATTTCAGGAGTCATACAGTGATATATCATTTTGCTCTGAGGCACTAGTTCCACCTATCCAATTTTCTTAATGGTTCTGATAAGTCGTTAGGACCTTCTTCCCCATTCCTGGTTGTCAAAAACCGTCATGGAGCTCTGATAGAGTTAGATCACGCACTAAGACATCGCATGGGAAGATGCGTGGGCATACTCAGCTCTTCTCTCATGGTGCCTAAGACAACTGTACTCCGGTTCTGTGACTTGTCACCAGCTCAGTGTGTATGTCACACTGGCTGAATAGTAATGGCAACACATGCCCATTAAAATAGACTAGAGATATTGTCACTTGCTTATTCTCTCAAAGGAAAGCAATATTTTTTTGTTTCTTTTTGACTTTACTTGCTTTCTTGACACTTTTTTGGTAGGACATGTCAATTTGGTATAGTATTAATGGGTTCTTGATTCTAGCTATGCCACTGCTATTGAAGATAGTGCCCCAATGTTTTTTATAAGGCATATAAAATTAAGGCTAATTTTAAGGCCTCCTAAAATCATACTTAGGTGCTAATATAGTCTCCTGATCTTGTAATTGGCTATACATTGGCAAACCAAAAGGCTAGGATGAAGCCTCCCCCTGCTTTGAAGGGTGTGCACATTGCAAAGCCATGGTCAGAGTGGTCTGGCTCTTACAAGTGCTGCCAATGAGAGCAATGTGCAGCTGCAGGGATGCTTATGTGATGCTCTTCATGAGGGGGTAATTGAATGACAGCCTGTGCCCCAAAAGCCAGGATCCTGTTGTTGAATCTCTTGGCCGTGGAGCTATTATGGTTAATGATAAGAGGGATTTTCCCATTGGCTAATATCCTTCCACCTTCCTGAGATATTTCTGATCGAGGATGACATGTGGGAGGAGTCGGAGCAGAAAGCTCAGGAAATCTTTTTGAACAAACCAGCCACTACAAAAACACTTGCAGAAGATCATTTCTTACAGCAGAAGATGCATAATTTAGAAATAATGATTTGCAATGCAGACTGTTCACATAGTTATGCAGAAAGAAAGAAAATTTTACAAATGAAAGGAATGAAACTCTACTACTACAGGATTAATGGAAAACACCAAGGAGACATTAACTCTGCCTGCAAGAGGTAGCAGACACTCAGCATGCTGAAAAGTGTTTCTATATTGTTTTAAAGGAGCAGCAAAAATATTGAAAAAATAAGCAAAAGGGATTGAAGATTAGCTTTGACATGTAATATTCATAGCCAGAGAAAATAGCTATTATTATTTATGTAGGGAAGATAGACAATACAGGATTCTTGTGGACATCCAGCAATGTTGTTTAATAATGAGAAGTAATTTCAACCTTGCTCCAATCATAGACAAATTAATCTCAAGTATTTCTAATACTCAGCTGAAAAATAATGAACAAACAACAGATCTAACCCCCACACATACATAAACACACACAAATGCTCACTCCTGCATCCTAATCTCCAAGGACTGAAAAGGATTTGGTTTGTGACCCAACACTCAGGCTGCATTTGGAGTTGTCCCTGGAGACAGGCTGAGCACCTTGGGGCCACCCCAGGCCACCCTGGGCTAAGTACTCCAGCCTGCCAGTCTCCTTGTAGGCACTACAGGGCTCCGTGGGAAGGAGAGCAGTGCTGGAGAGTCAAGGTTCAGCCAAGGAGCCTGGTACACAGGGAAGCATCAGAAAGAAGACATCTAGAATATAGGTCCTTGGGTCACTGTGTTTTCATGTCCATACCCTTTTTTTTCTTTACGAAATTTGAAGTTGAAAATTGCTTCTTGACCGAAAACATTTTTGTTATTCTTTTCTTTTTTTACTTTCTGTAAAGTCGGTATTTTCATTTGGAGAGAAATCTTTTTCTGGTGAGCTCTAATTAAACGAAATAGTTGCTTTAGTTGGATGAAGAATCAATATTGACATAGTTGTAGGAATTTGGGAATGTTGCAGATGTCCACACCATGAGGCATCTTCACAAATACAAACTGCTTTGGATAATGTAGTTTTAGACTAGAGCTAATCTTGTGATCAGCAGTTCCAGCCTTTGGGCAATTCTCATGCTTCCAGAGGTCAATATTGTCGTTCCCTGTTTTCTTGAGGAATGAAAGCCACATATGGGGTCGAGAGGCCAGGAGTTGGAAGGTGTTTTGCAGCTGGGCAAGTGGACACAATACAGAGTTCAGCACTCAGGTAAGCAAAGAGATGGCAAAAAGGAAAAACCTGGGGGCCGGATGAATTGCTGTGGGAAAGGTGAGTAGTACCTGAAATCATGTTTTCCATTCTTATGTGGAAACACTCAATGACAAGCATGTTTAGGACAGCAGAGAAATGTGGAGAGATCAGAGAACTATCGATAGCTAAATATGTATCTTATCTTCTGTACGTCATGTATGTCAAATCCACTGTTGCTGCTCCCAGGGAGGGGCTGAATAATTTCTATCTTTGGGGTTTTACTAAATGCATTCTTTAATGCAGTTTAAGCCAACAATGAAAATTATTGAACACCCGAAATGAAGATTTGAGAAGGCACAGTTCATGGGTAAACACTCTCCCTGCTGCACCCATGCTGGCCCTTCAGTGAGCTGCCGAGAGTGAAGCCCTTCTGCAAATCAAGTCACTTTGTTGGGTGCCTGAAATAAAGTTTTCCTTAGAAAGCTTCATTATGCACCTAAGCTCATGCTAGACAAGAATATGGCTAAATGTCCTTCCTGTGTAAGGACTCACTGCCAACATGCAGGAAACTTGAGAAGGATTCAGGCCATTTTTTACTAGGTTGGTATCTGTATCACAAAAACCATGAGCAAAGTTGATCCTTTGATTTGCTCAGAGCTACATGAATATGAATTAAAATGACTACTCCATCTGAAACCATTTGTTACTAGAGAAAGTTAGACCCCAAAATAGAAAATAACCCAGTGTGAGAATGAGTAATGAATAGAGTTTATAAAACCTCTAGGGAAATGTAATAGAAAATACATGGTATTTTATCATAAAAATCCTACATGATGGCATTTAATGCCAAACAAAAAACAACATTTATGTTAAAGCCTGAGAAAATGAGGACTTAGTAAGCAATCAGTGCCCAATTTCCTTTTGTCATAGAGTCTGACTACATATGACAGCCTAAAACAGGCTTGTAGCAGCTACAGAGCTAGGAAAGTTCTGTAAAATTAGTGAAATTTTGACTGTAAAAAAATAAAGGTGCAATGCTATGGTTAAACCAGAATGTCTTTGGGAAAATCACTATGGTAAAGGAAGCACTATAAGTATAGTAGAAGGGACTTCTCATGAAAATGCAGCTTTTGACAGCAATGTGGATTATACTCTACAAAACAACAGGTGAAGTAACTAATAGTGCAAATTGTATATGATCATATAATTCTTGAATTACCCAACATCAATTGATTGGAAACTGCTAGCAGTCAAGGTCTGAACAGGGTGGAATAGTGATTTATTTACTAAATGGTCAATGAATCAACAGGAAGCGGTGGTGATTTGGACTCTGTTTCAGTGGGTGTGAAGCTCTTGCAGAAAAAATGGCTGTAAAAATAACTGTGGAGAGGTTGAGTTCTTCATGTTAAATTGCAATATGAACAAATGTAAATCCGTAATTCAGTTAGAGCATTAGGGCTTCCAATTTCCATGATGGAAACAAAGCTTAGACCATTTAATGTAATAAAATAGTGATCGTGCCCCTGTACTCGGCACTGGTGAGGCCGCACCTCGAATACTGTGTTCAGTTTTGGGCCCCTCACTGCAAGAAAGACATCGAGGTGCTGGAGCGTGTCCAGAGAAGGGCAACGAGGCTGGTGAGGGGTCTGGAGAACAAGTCTTATGAGGAGCGGCTGAGGGAACTGGGACTGTTTAGCCTGGAGAAAAGGAGGCTGAGGGGAGACCTCATCGCTCTCTACAACTCCCTGAAAGGAGGTTGTAGCGAGGTGGGTGTCGGTCTCTTCTCCCAAGTAACAAGCGATAGGACGAGAGGAAATGGCCTCAAGTTGCGCCAGGGGAGGTTTAGATT
>NW_008795125.1:3565345-3567492 GCF_000699145.1 Aptenodytes forsteri | reverse complement strand
GTGGTGAAACATTGGAACAGGCTGCCCAGGGAAGTGGTGGAGTCCCCATCCCTGGAAGTATTTAAAAGACGAGTAGATGAGGCACTTAGGGACATGGTTTAGTGCGCATGGTGGTGTTGGGTTGACGGTTGGACTCGATCTTAGAGGTCTTTTCCAACCTCAATGATTCTATGATTCTATGATTCTATAAAATCCAGGAGGTAGGAAATTCCTATCCCAGACCATTAAAAGAACTGGAATGTGAAATGGCAAGTCCAGTAGGAGGAAGTTAGTGAAACTGTAAATGTTGTCTGGAAGGTTGTAAATGCAGTGCCTAACTTCAGAGAAGGAGGAAAACATGATTCTGAGCAACACCAGGCCTTTTAATGCCTTAGAGACTTTGACTCTGCAAAATTTTAGAACAGATTTCGGAGGAATGCATAAGTAAGAGTGGAGAGGTAATAGAAAGTAGACTAAATGGCAGCATGGTTTTATCAAAGATAGCTCATGACAGACTAATCTAATGTCTTTTTTTTATAAAATCAGTGATTTCCCAATCAAAGGTAATGCAGCAGATAGAATCTAGATAGATTTAAGTTAAGCATTTCTTACGACACTTTATAGGAAATTAGTATTTGAGTTGAAGATATTAGGGATTAATGTGAAGTGGATAGAGAGCTGTTTAAGGAAAAATTTGCCCTAAGTCATATTTAAAAAAGAGTTATGAGGATGGCAGAGGTTAGCTGTCTCAATGATCAGTATTGGGACCTATGCTGCTTAATACATTAGTGGCCAAGGAGGCAGAATCAAATTACTTGCTAAAGAAATTTGCAAATGACACTAAGTTGAGAGATATTATCAACACCAAGAAAGTAGAGGGTCACAAGAAAAACTTTCTGCACAAGACACTGAAATACTTTGTTTGGAATATCGTGTTCTGTTCTACTCACCTATGTTCAAGAGAAACAAACCTAAGTTGGAATAAGAACATAGAAGGCTTTGGAAAATGGAGTATCCATTTGATGAGGAAAAATGAAAAGATCATGGCTTATTTCACTTTGGCAAATGAAGGTTCAGAGGGGACTGACAGTTCCTCATATTCAGGGGAAATTGTTAAAAAGGGAGAAGAACCATTTAGATGAAATTATAATACTGGCCTAAGACTGAATGCTATAAATCAATAATCGGTATTTATTAGCATAGAAATTTAGAAGAAGACTTTTAAACATCTCAGGAATTAAATTCAGGAAGAGTTTTCAAAAAAAACCTGACGAGATCCCAAGTCTGAACTCATTTTAAGATGGAATCTGGTAAGCTCAGGAAACTGCTGTTTGGCAACCTGAAATGCCTCAAGATGGAAAATGAAGCCTGTGATATTAGTCTTTTGGTACTTGGTATTTTGGTATCTTCAAGAAACGATGAAGTATGTGTTGCTGTTTGTTTGCATCATACTTATATTGTAAATTTGTACATGACATACATGACATGGTATATATCATATTTAGATTTATTTATGAGGATCATTCTGAGTAGGAGAAAGGAAAATGCTGTTATCCTTGCTAAATATAATTAGACTTCTGAAGTGGAATGAGTGAGAAAGAATATTTCATATTTTTATGAAATTCTAGATGTTGCCCAACCCAAGGGACTGTAAATAGAAGACAGTGGTGGTTGTAGTGTCATTAAATTCTTAGGTGATTGATTGGTATATCCTGTTCCCATCCTCAACACTAAAACAACTACCAGATTTGGGGTCACACTGGTGGTCTGGGGAAATTGGGGCATTGCTCTTTCTTCTGTCCTCTCTGTAACACAAGGTAGTAGACCACTTCCTAGCATAACTTAAGAGTTTTACTTAATATTTTCCTTCCAGGGACAATGATGAGGTCCTTCAACTATTCTATTTTTCCTATGGCCCATTATAATGGAACTTTTCATTCATCTAATATAGACTTGAAATTTGTTTTAAGATAATGGGATGCATTCTTATACATTAGGGTATAGCCTGGTGTCGATCATAGAATCATAGAATCATAGAATCATTAAGGTTGGAAAAGACCTCTAAGATCATCAAGTCCAACCATCAACCCAACACCACCACCCACTAAACCATGTCCCTAAGTGCCTCATCTACTCGTCTTTTAAATACCTCCAGGGATGGGGACTCC
>NW_008795125.1:3556992-3561967 GCF_000699145.1 Aptenodytes forsteri | reverse complement strand
GAGTCACCCCACCATGTTTCTGTGATGGCGACTAAGTCATATCTCTCCCGCTGCACAATGGCTTCCAGCTCCTCCTGTTTGCCGCCCATGCTGCGTGCATTGGTGTAGATGCACTTGAGCTGGGCTATTGATTTCACCCCCGGCATCGGCACGCCACCCCTAGGCTCATCTCTAGTGAGCCTGGTTTTATCCCCTTCCCCCTTTGAACCTAGTTTAAAGCCCTCTCAATGAGCCCCGCCAACTGAGGGCAGGGATGAGAAACTTTACAAATTAACAGCTGTTGCATGGTTTCCCCAACTGGACCAGACAGGACCGAGTGACCCATGTGGGTCTTTGTTATTCTTTGTTTCTTTGTCCCTCGCTTCTGCAATTGTACAGATGTTCAGTCAGTAGCAAGGGGAATGGGTGAGTGAGTTGGCTGCCATCCCAGAAATTGCTTGAGTTGTGTTCCTGTAATACCTTTTCAAGAGCCATTCGACAATTATGGCTTCTAAAGACATTGTACGAAAGACATTTGATACCTGTCCTAAGCTCAGAATATGACCAATCTCACAAACCAAGGCAGCCTTTAGGGAGGGTCCGTCTTCTTGAAGACTCCCCAGACAAGTGCCGTAGGCAGCTTGGAAGAACTGTGTATTAACAGAAGAAGCCTCTTTCCTTAAAAAGAGCACAATCCCCATCCACTTCTATAGACACCACACATAAATGTATAGATATCATTGGCACCTCTTTTTTGTGGATGAGAGACACTAGCCATGACAGGACTGGTTTTTTTTAGGAGAAGCATTCTCTGTGTGCAAGTGTTGGACTGTAGAAATGCCATTAAGTTTAGATTTTCCAAGCCTATGTTCTCTCCTCTGGACTTTGAGAAGCCATAGGATAAAGAATATATCCTAAAGCTGTAGTGGCTCCTGATTCTCAGAAAAATCAGATGTGACAAAATAAGAAGCTCAGATACTGCATTTGAACTCCTCTCTTACTGGAACATGGAGAAAGAACAGGCTGGTCAGCCTCCCAAAATTATGCAGATGTCTTGTGTATCCTGGAAAGCTACTGATGTTTTAATGCAGAAGTTTTTTCTTGGTGGACGGAAGTCAGCCTCTGCTATGCTACAAGGATATATAAACAATAGCCAAAGAAGATTATAGTGCGTCATAAGGGGATCTAGTAGAAGCGCTTGCCACACTAGGCACCTTCCATTCTGAATTTTTGGATACACTCCAGTTGTTCTTTGTCCCCAGACCTGTAATTATCAATGTTCTTAGCATGAACCCCACAGTCATATGCCAGATGGGTGCTGTGAGATGGATACCAGTTAGGCTAGTTGCATGCCAAGCAGCTTCACAGCTTTAATTATTACTGTAGGCTATATCCACGCAGATAGTTGCTGGTATGATAGTGAGAGAAACAATATTAGAAAGGTTAACAAAACTGGTCACAATGCTCATGGCATTATTACTGAGGTGGACAATTGAGAGGACAGATGTCCCAGACCTACTTATCTTAGAAATTGCTAATATGTGTTGGCAGTATTTCAGGACCAACCAGCTGGACAAAATTCAGTATCTTTGCCCTCCTGTAATATTTTGTACTCATAAATATTTATTCCAGTAAATGAATGCTCGGGTTTTACAAACACCTATTCTATAGAATAGGTCGTCTTCTACCCACAGCAGGAGGAGGTGAACTTCTGTCTCCCTAGGAGTCCATGCAGATTTTTGCTGGAGAATTCAGGAGCATAGAGTTTCTCTGAATCTTACATTCCTTTTATCAGCAGGAGGTCATATGCTCTGCCAATCCCATATTCATGTAAATCATGTAAATCCGTAAGCCTAAAGGGGGAGATTTACAGAGAAGTCTGTGAAAGCAACTTTGCAATACTTGCCTGGTTCTGTATCTTATTAGCTTCTGCAGGCAATGGGCCAATCCAGCTCATAGTTACTGCAGTATTAAACTAAATAGTGGTCTTAATAACATAGCGAAATATATTCAGAGCCCTATGGTGCAAAATATATTAGATTATTTCAAAGACAGGACAATCTGAGTCTCTGGAGAAAAGCAAATGTAATTAAAATTATTTCTACTCCAAAAATTCACTTCTCATTACAAATGTTGCCACAGAGTATTCCCAATGCAATTTTTATTCAGTTAGAGAAAGAGGTATTAGCCTTCCTGAAAACTGTGTTATCTTGAATAAGATAGTGTATGCGTTGCCTTGAGTGAAAGAGGAATGGAAATCAGATGCTAGATTGTGTCAGATGACTTTCAGTCTTCAAATTTATATGGTCTAGGTAGGAAATCATAGTATTTGCTGGGGCAGAGATGGAAGCCTTAATCACATGTGACTTCAGAGTGCAATTATATGGTATTAAATGCAGTTATTAAACATTTGTGGAAAACATTGTGTAGGATACAAAGAAATGTAGACATAAAAAGTGATGAACACTAAATAAAATCCTCAGGTTACTTACCTAACTGTGAATACTTTATTATGTGGGATCAGGGCCATCAGCAGCAGGTCATCTTATCTGACTTATCTTTAATTAATTTACATTTTATTTTCTTCATTTAAATGTTCAGAGAAAAAGAGAATGAATTAAATAGATTCACAGGGACTGTGAATACAAAACATATGCTTTTCACTGAGTTATAACAAAGGAGAGTGTTTGCTGAGGAAGAAATGTGCTTATACCTTTTACTTGGGCAGGCTATTTAGACAGCAGTAGGTAGAAGCACCACTTGAAAATATAGCTTTACAAACACTTAGTTTTGCTCCTCAGCAAATAATACACGGAGAGTTCTTCCTCTGGGTAACAGGAACAAGATCATGATTTCTCTAAAAAGAAACTAGAAAAGGGGATGTTGATACAGCAGGGAAAAGCTACAAGGCAATAATTACAGAACAGTTGATAAAACTATAATCGAAATAGTTAAAAATACTTTGCCTGTGGGAACTCTGAAAAGGTTTGAGATAGACAGATGGTTGTCTTTAAAAAACAAAACAAAAAAGCCAACTCTGTCATTTCTAGATAAGGCCAACAGGCTTAGATTTTTGATGCATAGCTGAAAAAGTGAACTATATCCAAACATACTAAAAATAACATATATTGATTCAGAGTGATGTCATACAGCTCCTCAATGGCAACTCACTGAGGGACTGGAGACAATCCAGCAGTAAATGTAAATATAGACATTAGCAAAAAGAATTGCCAGAGGTCAAACAGGGGATTTATATTTTCTGTTCCCCAGCCAATCTTGTCCAGTCAACCCCACCAGCTCTCAAATTCTACAGTCCTGCCTCTGCATTTCTTGACCTTTGTCATCTCTCTGCTAAGCAATGAGTAAGCAATGTCTGCACCCTCCCATATAGTTGTTCAAGGAGACTCATAGAAATGCTTCCCTCTTTTCCACTTCTCCCTCATTCTTCAAGCAGCAAGATGAAAAGATGCTCCATCACCCCTGTTGGCAAATGCCTCCCACAGATATTGCAGCCCAGTAAGTGCTTTGCAGTTCTACACTCCCGGTATTTCCATCCTCTCCTCCTTTCTGGAGGAAGAGTGTGAATGTGAAAGAACAGCAAACGAGAGCCCTTCACTGTGATTAGGAAAAGCTGTCTTCACTAACGAGCAGCATCCTTCGGATCAAAAGGATGGAAGGAAATATCACCCAGGCTCATCCAGCTTCTTGCAGAGAGCCAAGTCCCTTCTTGTAGGAGGATCAAAGCCTACGTTACTTCATGTTTAACTAGCTTTCTAATAGCTGCCATCGGACGGCTAAATCAGATAATCTACAAGGAAAAGATAGCCCAGCAGTTCCTATTTTATGTAGTGGAAGATACTCACCTAGTATCCCTTGAAAAGGTGCAGTTGGTGTTGCCCTGCTGTGGAAGGCACTGAGCAGGCACTCCTGGGCAGGGGGAGAAGCACAGACCCTTTTCTCCTGGCTGCCCTCCCTCTGTATGCTTGTTGCCAGACTCTTTCTGTCATGCAGTTGCTGTAGCCATGTTACGTCCGTACTTTTATGCATCTAGAATAAGCACTGTAAAACCTGGCTTTACCTTCTGTCAGGATGCCCAACGATTTAGAAAAAGAACATCCGTGCAAATCTTAAATCCATCTGCACCATTTCTCCAAAGTCTGAGAAAACCTTGAATTTCTGAACATTTGAAAAATAGATACTTACAATAGATAACATTAATCTTTCAACAGAGAAAAAGACCCATTCTGCTTATGTACTAAGCTGGAATGCAGGAAAGAGGCTCCAAGCCCTTTTGCTCATGATAAATGTGATACTGCATTGCTGCTGTTAGAGAACCTGCTGCTTTGTGCATTGTTGCTTTACGGCAAGTGGTGGTCACAGGTGAGTTTGCAAACATGGCAGGTGAAACGCTGAGAGACCTGCTTGTAGAAGAACATCTAAACCTTGCTGCAGAGAGCTCATACTGCTCGAACAAGATCTGACATTAAAGATGGGTAGAGTCATTGCCAGTCAGACCGAGCTGGCGACAGAAGTGAGCAGGTGATGCACAGCTCACGCTGTTCAAGCTGTAGGAGCAGTACAAACATGGCTTAAAGTATGGTCACCTCAGCAAGTTTGCAGCTGACACCAAGCTGAGTGGTGTGGTTGACACACCAGAGGGATGGCATGCCATCCAGAGGGACCTGGACAAGCTTGAGAAGTGGGCCTGCGTGAACCTCATGAGGTTCAACAAGGCCAAGTGCAAGGTCCTGCACCTGGGTCGGGGCAACCCCCGGTATCAATACAGGCTGGGGAATGAAGGGATTGAGAGCAGCCCTGCCGAGAAGGACTTGGGGGTACTGGTGGATGAAAAGCTGGACATGAGCCAGCAATGTGCGCTCGCAGCCCAGAAGGCCAAGCGTATCCTGGGCTGCATCAAAAGAAGCGTGGCCAGCAGGTCGAGGGAGGGGATTCTGCCCCTCTACTCTGCTCTGGTGAGACCCCACCTGCAGTACTG
>NW_008795125.1:3554881-3556819 GCF_000699145.1 Aptenodytes forsteri | reverse complement strand
GGGCCTGTTGCGACAGGACAAGGGGGAATGGCTTTAAACTAAAGGGGGGTAGATTTAGACTAGCTATAAGGAAGGAATTTTTTGTGCTGAGGGTGGTGAAACACTGGCACAGGTTGCCCAGAGAGGTGGTGGATGCCCCATCCCTGGGAACCTTCAAGGTCAGGTTGGAGGGGGCTCTGAGCAACCTGATCTAGTTGAAGATGTCCCTGCCCACAGCAGGGGGGTTGGACTAGATGCCCTTTAGAGGTCCCTTCAAACTCAAACTATTCTATTCTATTCTATTCTATTCTATTCTATTCTTCTTTCTTTCTTTTTCTGCAATACTTAAACCTGGGCCAATACTGATTCTTGGATGGATCTATTAAGATTTCAATTGTAAAAACAATTTGTGTTTCCTCTTTGTCCATAGACAAACTTTTGAATCTAACTAATTACACAGCCTTTTTGGACAATTGTTTGAATGCTTCTCAGAAATGGTGCCCATGTTTTTCAATAACTAGTCCAAAATCCAGTGTTGCTTGGATGATTTTTATTTTATTTTATTTTATTTTATTACTTTGCTTTACTTTATTCTAAAAGAATACAGAAGAACAAGCAGTAGGGGCACAGATCTTATACTGCATCAACTCAGCAGGACAGAAGCTGAACTTTGCCAGATGACACTTCAGATGGAGAAAGTAATCTTTTCTTAGGAATATAATTTTTCTATCAGGACCAGAATCTAATCTTGACATTACAAAGAAATAGTTTGCAGGTATCAAAGTTTAGAACTGCCAGAAAAATGACAGGCATACTGTTTATTTCATAGACTTATTTCTTGCATGTTGTTAAACTTTATCCTTATCTTTGCTTGAGGTGTAGATCAGCACCACTTCAGAGAATCTGAACCCTGCCCTGGGCGGACCTTGCAGAAACCCGCTGAAACAGTGAAATCCTGGATCATAAATAGCACAACACCTGCCTTATTTCATCTTGTGCTACTGCAGCTCTGATTCCTGATGCCTCAGACTATGAAGTCAGAGCTCTGCTTACTTAAACCCTTTGGGATAATAGTAAGGCCACTATATTTGAGGCAAGAACACTTAATAAAACCACGAGAGAGTATATTGCTGTTGAAAGACTCTTGTACATAAAAATAGAGAAACTACCCTTCAAGCCATGAATGCAAACTGCATACAGATTATTTTCTTCTGTGAACAACAGAAGGATTCAAATGAACAGAGATATAAAATGCCTAATGGTCAGTAAGATAACTTGAATTTACAGGCATAAATTCAGATCTTTACTGACATAAAAAGCAGATCAGAAACTGAACACAGGACAGATGTTTCACCAGTCTATCTTCACTAGGTGTCTACGCAATGACAAGTAAGTGTTGGGAGTACTGGAATGGTTAGTGCAATCATTTGAAAGAGATTCCTCATAACATCTGATCTAACAAAAGTTAAGTGGCTTTCTGGCAACAAGATGGCCTAACAATACTAAGCACCTTAATTTGAGATTGCGAATGAATTTTCCCCAAATGCAGTTGTGCAGTGTAAATTACTATCTTGTTATTCCATTAAAATGATAGGCAAAATATGTACAATTGGATCATGCTAAATCTCAACTCATTTTCAGAAGAAAAACCTGACAGTGGAGTGTGTATTGGATGCTCTAGTTCAAATTAATATGAAATATTTAATTACTTACAGAATTCCTAAGAAGATAACAGAGACAAATACGCTGCCCTTCCAGCCTGACTTATTTGGTTCAGCACGGCACAGTTGACATGACGGGCCCATGAGCTGATGCACCATTTAACTGCTGCTCTGCTCTCCTCCTGGTAGGAAATGCCCAGAAATAACACTAATGCCACAAGTTCCTTCAGCCACAACAACCCCATGCAACGCTACAGGCTTGGGGAAGAGTGGCTGGAAAGCTGCCTGGAGGAAAAGG
>NW_008795125.1:3543246-3554422 GCF_000699145.1 Aptenodytes forsteri | reverse complement strand
GGAAGTGGTGGAGTCCCCATCCCTGGAGGTATTTAAAAGACGAGTAGATGAGGCGCTTAGGGACATGGTTTAGTGGGCATGGTGGTGTTGGGTTGATGGTTGGACTTGATGATCTTAGAGGTCTTTTCCAACCTTAATGATTCTATGAGTCTATGTTGCACCTGCTACTATAGCTCACTTTTCTCTCTACTGTTTTCAGCCACGAAGAAAATCTCAGAGAATCAGTATCCGACCAAGGATCACAATTCACCGTCTTGGGATTTGAACTTCTTCTTAAGGGAGAAAAGCACGATGCAGGGGCATCACTGGAAGCTTAACTTCAGGCAAACCAGAGAACCTGAAAACATCAGTAGAATTTTGAAAGAAACTGTTAACTGAAGGAAAGCGGAAAAATCTTCACTGGAGACTTTCTATAAACGCTTTTATGGCATAACAGTACGAGCATGTCAAGATGTGGCTTGGCAAACATTTTTGAAAGACCTATTCAGCTCTCAGTCAATGAAAGATTCCTTGCTTCTGACATGGGGTGAACTCACCACGGGGCAGAAGGCCACCACAAAGCAGTATTGATAGCTTGTTTGGAGGCCTTATTAAAAGCACGTCCTTGCGCAGGCTTTCAGCAAAAGGGTAGATTTCATTTTGTGGAAGATAACTGCATCCTTCCATGTTTGTGAGATTTGCAGTACTTTTCTCACACCGTATGGACGTGTACTGCTTTGCCTTTCTGATACGGTGTCATCAGATAAGACAAGACACTCTTGTAAAACACGCACAACAGCAAACATCATCTATGTTGTGGTACAAAGCTTGTGTCTACATTCTGAAGCTAGTAAGTATTTAGCTCTAAAGGCTTTTTAGTGTAGTTGTGGAATAGGCAGAGTTGCAATACAGAATAAAGGACTTAAAACTTACACTAAGAAGACTTAAGAATTCACTCGGAGTACAAACAGCAGCAGCAATGGAGGAGCAGTTCAGAGCACAAAGAAAAAATGAAGCAGTCTTATGAGACAAACTGAAGGAGGCAGATGGCAATTAGGTGTTGGTAAGTTCTCATTAAAAGTGGATGGTTTCCAGACTCAATTAAAAGAAAAATCTTTGAAAAGATCTTTTGGAACAGTAGAGAGGAATAGGAGAAGCATTAAAACCCTTACAAGGCTGCTGTGTATTACAAAAACTTTTCTTTTGTTGTTGTTTGGGAAAAGGGTGAAAAAGTCATATTTGGAATCTGTAGTTCTGTCACATAATAACTCAGATTTCTGATGCTATAAGCTTGCAAAACAGATGTGTTCAAACTAGTAGAAAAAAGGGAATAAAGTGGAAAAATAAAAGTATAACTAGAACATTGTGCTTTGTTTTCTTCCTGTGTGTTAAAAATAATGAACTCATTACAACTTACATTCTTAAACATAACCTACAGTAGGAATCTTAGGAGAAAGCACAGATTTCTTACCTGTAAGACACAGAATAAAAGAATACTTTTGCCTGCTATCTCGGAGAAATAATGCTATGAAAGCCATTAGGCTCAGAGCTCAGTTCCTTACAGCCCTCAGTAGTCATGCCAGTCACACCAGCTCAGGCTACAGTTCCTTGAGTCGCGTGGGTTGAACCAATAGCATCCCCATGGCTGACTGCAGTTCATTCCTGGTCTGCACACCTGCGCTCACAACGTATTCATCGGGGCTGAGTGTGAGTCAGAACTGTGCCCATGTGCACCATGACCTCCAGCAGGTTTTACCAGCGAATGACCACACCAAATGCATCGCACTGCCCCGGCATTGGGGATGAGCATGGCCTCCAGCTACTCTGTGATGCACATGGGGTGGAGTGCAGGCTGACAAGGCTAAAGGCTACCAGCACCTTCCACAAAGGACTGAGGAGGAGAGGGCTGAGCTGTTCCCCGGTCTCTGTTATTTCTGGCAGGCATTTCCATGCAGCTGGGACAACAAACGGTAAGTACACAACTGCTGGGTGTAGTCTCCCTCCCAGAGCCCAAGAGGACAGTCACACCAGCTCCTGCTGGTCAGTAGGAAGCCAAACTGATGGAAAAGTCCACCACGAGGACTGTCAGAGATGTCACTGAAAGAATCTCAAAGGGCACCAGACACTTGTGTTTAGACAGCTGAATTGGTGCTGGAACATCTACACACCGGAGTCACAAACACCACTTGCATTTCTGGGCTTACTGCATGTTTCAGAGCTTCTCCACTGAAATGTGTCAGAGCAGGGCACTTGCAGATGCCTTCACCCAGTTTGGTACGGCACCATAATGTCTGCAAGGGCACTTAAGTAACGTAATGAGCCTGCAGTGCTGTCTGGCACTGCTGTCTTCCAAAATTTCCTTCTTTTTCCCTCTTCTCTTCTCCAAGGCTTCTCAGCAGCTCAGGCAAAGCTACTTGCAAAGATGAGCACAAAATAACTTACAACTTATTTTGTGCTTATCTTTGGGGTGGCTATGCTGGTTTTGGCTGGGACAGAGTTAATTTTCTTCACAGTAGCTAGTATGGGGCTATGTTTTGGATTTGTGCTGGAAACAGTGTTGATAACACAGGGATGTTTTCGTTACTGCTGAGCAGTGCTGACACAGAGTCAAGGCCTTTTCTGCTTCTCACACCACCCCACCAGCGAGTGCTGGGGGTGCACAAGAAGTTGGGAGGGGACACAGACGGGACAGCTGACCCCAACTGACCAAAGGGATGTTCCACACCATATGACATCATGCTTGGCATAGAAAGCTGGGGGAAGAAGAAGGAAGGGGGGGATGTTTGGAGTGATGGCGTTTGTCTTCCCAAGTAACCATTACGCATGATAGAGCCCTGCTTTCCTGGAGATGGCTGAACACCTGCCTGCCGATGGGAAGGAGTGAATGAATTCCTTGTTTTGCTTTGCTTGCGTGCGCAGCTTTTGCTTTACTTATTAAACTGTCTTTATCTCAACCCATGAGTTTTCTCACTTTTACCCTTCTGATTCTCTCCCTCATCCCAGCAGGGGGGAATGAGCGAGTGGCTGCGTGGTACTTAGTTGCCGGCTGGGGTTAAATCACGACAGTGGCAAAATCCAACTTTGCAATGGAATGGGATTTTGGGGTTAACGTAAAATGCTGGGTTAAGGAAGCAAAACGTCAAGGGATTGTGGGAGGTTTTATGGCCATACAGATGGAAATGGAAGAATTTAATGTCCTTCTCTCACTAACATTCCTCCATCTGACTATCAATTCTGCACTGGAGAAACCTCCTCCCCCTATCCCCAAATAGACCATGTTCACCTCCACATAACCATGGGGACAGAGAGAGACAGCAGGCCTCTTTGGCCACAGGGAAGCATGAAAAGGGGCCAGAGAGCTGGAGTGACAGCTCAGAAGAGCCTTGGTGAGCTGGGCTTGTTGCTTCTGCTGGGTGACAGTGAGAAAGGTGCACTTCCCCCAGAAACCAACACCTCTCACATCCCCATTCCCGCCCATGCAGCGGTAGTGCCTAAGCTCAGCATGTAGCTATGTGCTGTTCCCCAAACTGTTCTTTTCTCCTGCTAGGACAGGCAAATAATTATCACAGGGCATTATTTGGGTTATTTAACTACCCTCAGCAGCCTGTTACTTACCCTTGGCCTTGACAGCAAGAGCCATGCACAGCCACTTCAGCCAGTGTGAACAGAGATATCTGTTTTCTTGAGCTGTGGGTCAACTGAACCATGCTAGATATTGCAGTCGGATCTTCTCCTTGCTTCTACCCCAACCTAATCCAAAATAACGCCATTCACTCTCCTAGAACGATGCTTGTGGGTGTGAGAAAGTAGGAATTGAGGACTTGGCACTCCTAAAGCTTGTCTTTATTTGCAATCGTTAGTTTAAGTTAACACATCTGAATGACTTCATTTGTGCTTAGCTTAGTTTTAGCGGAGTGCCGGCATTCAGGGAAACACCACTCCAGCTACTGGAGTGATCTGATTAGCAGTGCTGAGTGATTAGATTAGCAGAGTGGCTGGACAGAGCTGTTAATTACTTGTTGTCATTCCAGCTGATGTATTGCCACTGCACCAGCAGCTCGACCTATGCATTTGCATAGATAAAACCTGTGCATGCTTATATCCCGTTGCTTATTTGTAATTTACAATCTTGCCTCCTGTCAGTGCTTTTAGTCCCTTAGCTTACATGGTAGAGGTCTGTACTAGGCTGTAAGCTCTGTTGTTAGCCTGTACTGGAGATCATTGTATGGTACGGAAAATGTCAGCGAGAGAAACTATTGGTTCTTTGTCATAACTCCAGCGGAGATGTATGTCAGATTCTGTGGGTAATGCTCTTTCTGGAGTGGTGTTTCTTGGCACACAACAGTGCCTCATTGCAGAAATACTATAGTTTTGTGATGCTGTTGCAAATAGCAGTATTTTTCACTCTCTTAAGCTCTGTTGAGTTCCACATTGTGGCAAAAAAAGCTTCCTAGGAAATAACCCTAGTTTTAAGGCTGAAGCTCCAGAGAGGTGGGTGCCCACTTCCTATTTGTGAGCATTTCTGTTCAAGGACAAATGAAAATAAAGCAAGTAGGCAGTGAGTAGGGTTTCTCTTTGTAAACCTAGTCCTCTGTGAGTTACATGTTTAAGCTCACTGGTCATCTGTGCTACTGCTGCTGTCAGGAGAGAGGATGACAAACACCTTCAATGAATGCTGCTTTTCCTCCCCTTGGTGACTTCTAGGAAACGTAGTCTTATTGAGTGCTTGATGCTTTTATAGATAAAGTTCAGTGAGATGAATCCTACCCTTCCTGCTCCCTGCCAAGAGGAAGCAGACCTATGCTGCTGCTCCTCTGCCAAGAAATAGCAGACGTTATGTTTGCCCATATGGAAGCAGTGCTCTGAATCCTTGTGCTTGGAATACATGTGGAATTCCCTTTCTATTAAAAAGCAAAACAAAACAATCTGCTCAGAAATAAGTGGAAGGCTTTTAGGAATTTGGAATAGGTGTTCCTTCCTGGATGCCAGGGACAATTTAATGTTCTGTTGGGTCACTTGTCTCTCTGGGTAGTAAAAGCATGCAAAGTACAAAGGGAAAACATAAAGTAATGCTGTATGAATGATCTCAAAATATAACACTGATGAGGAAAAGTAACATAAGAAAGGGGATAGGGCTGTGATGCTTTGCATTGCTGATGTTTGCATAGTAACAGCATCAAATGCTTCAATACTGGACCTACACCTCCTCTGCGCTGGGAATTTTCACTATATGAGGTATAAGGTAATGAAAAATCAGGGTCATAATATCCCACCAAGTTTCTGAGTCATCTTATTGCACTGCAATAAAAGCACTTTAGAAAATACAAGCCATCTGTGATGTTAAATGCAATTACCTGATTTGCCTTAATAAATGCTCACAAATCACCGCCAACCACTTGAATTTTTCAACACTGTTCTGAGTCATTCATAAGCAGGTAAAGGTCCTCATGCTAAGACACTATCAACGCTGATCATTATCAAGTTATTATTATCTGCAATAACACAATTGCTTCCATCCAAATCCAGCACATAAAAGATTTTTAAAGAGACAGTTTTTTTTTTTAACTCTGACCTTCTGATTACTCCCTGATCACACTAGGTATGTTATTACACTGAAGACTACGCAGTATTGATTATTACTTATAGCTTCACCCTACTGGCACTGAGGAAAGTGACAAACATTACCATTGTTAAAGGTCAAATCCCAAGCTCTATGCTCCAGGTTCCCCATGGCTGGAGCTTCTGTACATCAGGAATTCCCCAGATATGTCCTTTTTTCTATTTGCCCAGTAATTTTGCCCAAGTGTGATAGGGCCACAGTGATTGTCCAAATTAAATATTCTGCTTGTAAGTGCACTGTGCTCAGGATGTCACAGCCCTACTGTCCATACACAGATCATGTTCTAGATGGGCTCTGTACAGATGCATATGTCCCACACTGCACAGGTTCATGTATTTCTCTCTGGGGAGACCCAGAAGAGCTATGATAATGCTATCTAAGACTTTGTTTCTCAGATGTTATTTATACCTGCAACAAAAGCTACCAATATGAATTTAAAATCTATTTTGCATAAGTGTAAATGTTTCTAGCTGCCCATCAGGAAGAGCTGCATGCATGTGTGTTACCCAAATCTGAGCACACTGAGGCTCCCCAATCCAAACATCAGTGCACACACCAATCAGAGTCTAATGTGTGAGTGTATCAGGAGTGGTCTGAATGCTCAGCCAGTAAAAATCAGCATAGAATTGCCAAAATAAGGACCTTACAGAAGCAGCATTGACTTAGCTCCACAGCAAACCAGGATCCAGAGGTGCATGATCCTCAAAACAGCGGAGAAGACAATTGTTGTAACCAGGAGGAATACAGAAACACTGTCCAAGGACGCAGGGATTGTGTTAGGAAAGCCAAAGCCCATCTGGAGATATATCTGGTGAAGGACATGAAGGGCAACAAGAAGAGCTTCTACAGTTATGTCAGCAGCCAATGAAAGACAAGGGAAAATGTGGGCCTGCTGCTGAACGGGGCAGCGGCCCTAGTGACAAAGGAAATGGAAAAAGCCAAGGTACTCAATGCCTTCTTCACTTCATCTTTACTAGTAAGATCAGCCTTCAGGAATGTCAGGCCCCTGAGAGCAGTCGGAAAGTCTGGAGCAAGGAAGACATACCCTTGGTGGATGAGGATCAGGTTAGGGAACATTTAAACAAACTGGACATATATAAACCCACAAGACCTGATGGGTTGCACCCAGCAAGTGCTGAGGGAGTTGGCTGACATAATTCTAAGAAAACTCTCAATTGAAAGCTCATGGTAATTTGGGAAGATTCTTGATGACTGGAACAGAGCAAATGTCACTCTCGCCTTCAAGAAGGGCAAGGAGGATATGGAGAACTACAGACCAGTCAGCCTTGCCTTGACCCTTGTGAAGGTGATGGAGCAACTAATCCTGGAAACCATTTCCCATATTTAGGATGGGAATGCCATTAGAATGGAATCCATGGTAGAATGGATTTACACAGGGGAAATTGTGCCTGACTAACCTGAGAGGCTTCTATGATGAAATGACTGGCTTGATGGACAAGCAAGGCTTTCAACACTGTGTCCCATAACACCTTCTTAGAAAAAATTGATGAAATACAGACTAGATAAGTGGTTGGTGAGGTGGATTGAAAACTGGCTGATATGTTGGGCTCAAAGGGTTGTGATCAGCAGCACAAAGTCCATTTGGAAGCCAGACACTAGTGGTATACTCCAGGGGTCGATACTGGAGCCAATACTGTTCTGTCATCTTCATTAATGACCCACTGGGATGATAGGACAGTGTGCACCCTCAGCAAGTGTGCTGATAATACAAAACTGGGAGGAGTGGATGATATACTGGATGGTTGTGCTGCCATTCAGAGGAACCTGGACAGGCTGGAGAACATGGAGATACTGGAGTATGTCCATCAAACGGCCATGAAGACGATTAAGGAATTGCAGTATCTCTCATATAAGGAGAGGCTGAGAGGGCTCGGCCTGTTCAGCTTGTAGAAGAAAAGGCTTGGGGGGATCTCATCAATGTGTATAAATACCTGATGAGGGGGAGTAAAGAAGATGGAGCCAGACTCTTCTCAGCAGTGCCCAGTGAAAAGAAACGAGGCAATGGCCACAAACTGAAATACAGGAAATTCCATTCAGGTAGAAGAAACTGTGAGGAATGATCAAACACTGGAGCAGGTTGCGCAGAGAGGCTGTGGAGTCTCCACCCTTGGCAATATTCAAACCTCACTGGACATGAGCCTGAGCAACCTGCTCTAGTTGCCCCTGCTCTGAGCAGGGGGTTGGACTAGATGATCTCCAGAGCTACCTTCCAGCCCCAATGATTCTGTGATTCTGTGATAGCTGGTTACGGAGAGCATTGAATTGTTCCAGCCCACATCAAGTTGCAGTTCAGCAAATAATAGCAGAAGTTAGGATTGTTTAAACAAGTTACCCAACTGTTTGCCAACTGGTCACATGGACCTGCTATGGTAGCCTGTTTCTGGACCTGCTGTGGTAGACTGTTTCTCTAGCTCTGTTTACATATACATCCTCTATTAGGTATGGCTCTTTCATTTTCTATGAGGAAGGCTTATGCTGTAAGGCTCAGTGATTCACACTCTCCAATCAAGATCAAGGAGGGCACTCAATGCTTTACTTTTCTCTGAAGGGACCCAAGCATTTTTCAGGAAACCATAAATCTCATTAACTGCTCTCAGATCTCCAGTACAAACTCATCTGAGGCTATCACTGAAACAGCCAAGTTCTGCATTGGTGACACTGCCCTCACCTGCTTGTTCCCACCTCATACTGCCCAATTCCTTGAGCTGCTATGTGCGTTTGGGCAGTCACCAGTGAATGAACGCAGGTAACTGATGGGGGTAACACTCAACAGGCTTTGTGCCAGGTTAGTTTTCAGTACAAAGGAAGGCTGTTTGAGGCTAATGATAGCAGTAGAGAGCATAACGGTAAACCACTGCTTTAGATTAGATAGCAGTGCTAGCCCAGGGTAGCTAAAAGTGTTCATAAGATCACAGGATGATTCAGGGTGGAAGGGACCTCAGGAGGTCTCTAGCCCAACTTCCTGCTCCAAGCAGGGTTAGGTGTGAGATCAGAACAGGTTGCTCAGGGCTTCATCCAGTTGGGGCTTGGAAATCTCCAAGGATGGTGACTGCAAAACCTCTCTGAGCAACCAACCTGCTCCAATCCATGACTGTCCACCTGGTGAAACAGGTTTTCCTTATACCCAGCCCGAACCTCTTTTTTTTCAGTTTATGCCTGATTTCTCCCAACCTCCCACCATGCACCACTGTGAAAAGCCTGACTCAAAAAGTTGTTGTCTAAGGCAGCCACAGCTGTGGTCTATGCATGCTGCCCCACTGCTGATTTTGGATTGTCCTGCTGGGCAAGTTGTCACAAACTTGCTTCAGGAGGAAAATGTGTGGCTTGTCTCCACGTTTGCATAAAATTTCCCTTTAGTTTACCACTAAGCAATGAATGAAATAAACAACTCATCAGATCATTTGATGATGGCAAAAGTCAGTATCAGTCTCTGTGCATGACTTAAGACATAGGTGTTACTGGAGAGTGGAATTAACCTCACACTTATAAGAGGACAGACATTTGTACATACTGCTGTCCACCCCAGACATGTACAGATCATATTAACCCATCTGCTTCCCTTCCCCAGTTTTCCATCATATGAAATAAAACATGATAAGTTCTATGGATCTTCTGAGTATTTTAACACTCAAATTCCATTTTTTTCCTTGCAACTAAGAGCAGAAGACATTGGCTATTTAAGAATGTAATTTTTAATTAAAAAAATAAATCAATTACTGAACAAAGTAAGAGAAAACACCAGAAATTGCAACAGTAATGATAAAATACACCTTGAAGACACCCTGTGATCTTTTCTGAGTCTCCTACAGACCCCCAGATGCACTTCCTGTAGTATTATGGATTATCATGCAAGATATTTTTGACAAGGGAATCCAGTCTGTAAGATAAACAGTACTCTTATACAATAGTATAGACAAAGAATATTAATTATACAATATACTCTTAACAACAGTATTAGACAAAGAATATTAATTATACAATATACTCTTATACAATAGTATAGACAAAGAATATTAATTATACAATTACACTACTACATTATTAAAACCTGCTTTTCAGTGCCTTAATGGCATACTGTTGAAATCATACTACATATATTTTAAACATGTTTGTTTATTATATTTTTGGGCAGACTACAGCCTCCCTGTCTAACAGGTCTTCTGCAGTCATTCTCAGGCCCCAGAAAACTGCTTCTGAATATTAGTGTTTACGCTTTAACACGTAGCGTACCTTGGTTCATTCTGTGTTGGTCGGATTGGATCCACACAAGCATAAGAATCTGTTTCCATGGATCAGAGCATGGGACTTAAGTCTAAACTCGGTTTCTCCCCTTTTCTCAGTATATGCTTAGTTGAGTTATCAAGCACCTTTTTCTCTTAAAATCAAAGCCCTGCAGAGCACTAATAACATAAAGTTTGATACTGAAAAAAAATCAGCAATGTACCCAGCATTTTCTCCCTGTGCCTTTCAGGTATTTGCATGAGACTGAGCAGGTCTTCTCAGGAAATGCCACTTCCTACAGCAAAAAAGAGAATGCATAGAAACTCCCCACCCTCCTCCGCTCACTCCAGATCTGGCACCCAGTATCCCGGAGGCTGTTTTTCCAGCCATGTGGCTGGCTCTGACAAAGGGAGGGGAATTGGATGGGAATTCTCTACTTACCACTTTCACACCTGAATTTCCAGCTACCTCCTACACTGTAGTGTCCATAACATTTCTGCTGAAACGTCCTTGTTTTTCATTACCAAACCAGTGCAGCTTGCAGCCTCGGGTGTGTGCTGAGAGTGTGCCTGAACCACCATACCGCCCTTTCCTCTTCCTCTTCCAGCCCTCAGTACTGGCAGAGATACTGAAGTGGAAAACCCCACTTCTTCCCCATCAACATCAAATCTGTATAGTCCTATGCATGTTCCTTCCACACCTTCCCCCAATCTAAATGCACTAATCATTGGTTACCTCTGAAAAAATCCACCCATTTCCATGTACTGATATCCAGCAATACGCAAGCTAATGCGAGAGTCCAGACACTGAATTGTTAGGCAGGTGGGATGGTCCTGTGATAGAGCTATTTCTGTCACACTTGAGTTTGATGACAAACCTGGAATGGTTTTAATCTCACCATCACAGCCTAGGGCCATTCAGCTAAGCAAATCACAGCCAAAAATGTTCAGTCATGGCTGTGATGCTGTTCACCGCCGGAGACACTTAGTGCCTGACTTGAGGTCAATGATTTTCAGATGTTTCTTCCACTGTCCTTGAAAGATGGCTCTGTGCATGTGTTTGGGCACCCAAAATAATTAATCATTCAGCTAAGCAAATCACAGCCAAAAATGTTCAGTCATGGCTGTGATGCTGTTCACCGCCGGAGACACTTAGTGCCTGACTTGAGGTCAATGATTTTCAGATGTTTCTTCCACTGTCCTTGAAAGATGGCTCTGTGCATGTGTTTGGGCACCCAAAATAATTAATCATGTGTCCTAGTTTCGGCAGGGATAGAGTTAATTTCCTTTCTAGTAGCTGGTACAGTGTTTTGGATTTAGGATGAGAACAAAGTTG
>NW_008795125.1:3534618-3537841 GCF_000699145.1 Aptenodytes forsteri | reverse complement strand
ATCAAGCAAGCCAAGCGGTTAAAGCCTCTCTGGTGTGGAGGACGATGGTTGAAATATAAATATGGGGTGTCCTGGCAGACTGATTATATCACACTCCCACAAACCCGCCAAGGCAAGCGCCACGTGCTTACAATGGTGGAGGCAACCACCGGATGGCTGGAAACATATCCCGTGCCCCATGCCACTGCCCGCAACACTGTCCTGGGCCTTGAAAAGCAAGTCCTATGGCGACATGGCACCCCAGAAAGAACTGAGTCAGACAACGGGACTCGTTTCCGAATTGTGCTCTTCCAATTCTCTCCCCCATCCCACCGGGTGGGGGGGGGAGTGAGCGAGCGGCTGCGGGGTGCTTAGTTGCCGACTGAAATTAAACCACGACATCATGTTTGAAAATCCTGGGTCACAACAATATGGCAGAAGTACCTTGCTAACAAGGTCATCATATGAAGATGAGCGAGAATTTTTCTGTTTTACAGAAAGGACTTAAGAACACAAAGGGATGCTTAAAGCTTAATGACTGTTGAATTTCTACAAGGTAAAAGGGGAATAAAAAGGGAAAAACTATGATGGATGATAGTGAAGTATACAAGCCTAACATCTTGTAAACAAGACTTCAGAACTCTTCTAGTAGAGCTATGCTGTTGATGGATGTACTTTCATATAATGTTAGCTGGCAGAAGTCCCACCTAGAAATAATTCCAATGGCTAAGGAGCCTCTGGTCAGTATTCCTTATTTCATCTGGTGACCTAGGGCAAAGTACACAGCAAAATGACTTTGGCTGTGACAAATCGAGTCTGTTTAAAGGGAGTTTGCTACACTTTTAAGAGGAAAGTTTAGAAGAAACCTGTCTGGAGAGAGGCAAGGTAACAAGAGAAGCCAGAAAGTAAGGAAGCGTGATGATAGCTCTTTCTGAGCAGAGAAAGCTGGTCTTTTTCTACTGTATAATTTAGCAGGGTGTTTTTAGAAAGTTAGCTCGCTCTCACTGATGTTTTTGAAAGCTCTGCTCAAAACAGATTGTACTTTACCATAGATTAATTGAATCAATTTACAGCCTCTTTTCTCTAATGAATGACATACATTAAATTACAATTTGCCTAGTCTTGACCAGAATTTGAGAAGTTTCTGATGTTTTTAGATACTGTTAAATACTAGGTTTCACTAGCTATCATGTAACATTAGGTATCCAACACTACACCTTTTAACATCTGTCATGCCCTATTTGCCATCTAGTCACAGCCATAATTTTGCTGTTCTTCAGCAGGCACAAAGTCGTAATTAAAAACTACAGGGCTGTTTAAAGGGCTTAGGAAAATTGTACTCACTGGGGATGTCCTCAAGGCCCACAGCTGAAATGTAGTTACCAGTCAGAAATTCAGCGTACTAATGGGGATAGGACTCCAGCTCTCCACATCCATGCCACTTGAACTCTGAGCCTCGATTTATTCACTCTATGGCTTCTAACTCATTCTAACTAAGAAAGCACTGCTTCACATATGCAGTAGCCAGGTAATTACTCTAACATACCTCCAAATATTGTCATTATTAAATAAATGATTGATTAATTGAATATATCAGCTTAATACAAAATGTTATCAAAATCACAGAAGTTTACGTAGTGATGTTGAGAAGAAACTGCTGAAGGTTGTACGTGTGTATTACATATATTTGAAAACTGTGAAATCTAGGAACACCCTATTTTCTTGACAGAAAGTATGTGAATATCAGCCCATTTTACCCAGCGTATGGGATCAGGTGTGTGATTGTATTGTGCTTGGGAATACCAGTATATCCTCTCAATCGTTATTACTTATAATGCACTGTGAGTATGCCTACCACTTTGCAAACACATGAAAGACAAGGCTGCTGCTCCAGGGAGCTTGTATCTTGACTCATATACAACACAAAGGCTAATAGTTCAAATGCATATGAGAGCAAAGAACAAGTGAGGTCTTCAGGGCAAAGTTGCTAACAGAAGGCTTCAGGAAAGAGTTGGGCTTTAAGGCCATTCTGTATAGGCTCTGGTTTTCCTTAATAAGATAAATAATGAAGACCCCATTTTATTTTAATTACTTTAGGTATTTCAAGAATGTCAAAATTCCTGGGGTTTATGAAGACCTTATTCATTTGCACGTTGTATGTTCTTGCACTCTAATGTGAACTCATGGAGATTTGTTTTGCAAAAATAACCTGTCATGAATAACATTTATTAGCCGCAATAACCACTGCTAACAAACAAACAAAAAAGTGAAAATGTTTTCACGTGCTATCTGCATTTGCCCTTGTATACTCGGTCCCTCTGCTGCTCCTCTCGATTTTAGTAATGACATAACTTTGGTGAATGAAGGAACTCATAGACTCTTTCTGGGTAGGTTAATATTTGTTGAAACATTTAAAACAAAAAAATGGGTATTTTTGAAGGAGAAAAATCTTCAAAACTTTTTTGATACCTCAAAATGAAACTGAAAAGGGTACAAACCCACAGCTGTTTTTTGGACAGCAAACATTTTAGGACAGATCTTGAGGGTGCCAGGTTGTTTGGCATAAGATTTGTGAGGAGATGAAGTAAAGGCTCAGTTACCGTGTCCCTAATTGCCTTCATTTTCTGGATTTTTTGGACAATCTGTCAAGAGTTGGACAGGATAAAGATGGTGAATGGAGAAAGCCCGAGGGCCTCGCTCCGGGGTGAGGTGCTGATGGGAAGTTCCCGATGCTCTTTGTGCGCCTTTCTCCTTCCCCGCGGAAAAACCTCTGACTGCGCTTAGGGAGAGCAGTGGGACGGGCTGACGCCGGAGTCCCCTGGAGCCGTCAGGCTGGAGCCGCAGGGACTGAAATACCACGGCTGAAATATCCTGTGCACCTGTGAAATGGCGTTTTCTGTTGGCAGGGTACCTGCTCAGCCCCTTCTTCCCACGCCTCGTGGTGGTCACCATCCCTCCAGCCTCCCGCAGCCCAACCGACGCCACCGGCCACTGCCTGCCTCCCGCGCAGCTCTCCCTGCCCGGCGGTAAACGCGGAGGCGTCCGAGGCCGCAACCTGCGCCCAGAGGACTGCGGGGCCTCTCCGGCCGTAGGGGAAGCCGCTGCCTCGGCCAGGCGCTCAACAGCCCCCCGGGGATGGCGGGCCTGGGGCAGGCCGGCCGGGCCGGGCGGGACTACATTTCCCAGGGTGCCGCGGGGCGGACGCGCGGCCCCGCCCGCCTGTCAGCGGGAGCGCTGCAGGTTG
>NW_008795125.1:3526981-3534064 GCF_000699145.1 Aptenodytes forsteri | reverse complement strand
GCGCCGCCTCCCTCCGAAGTGGCCCCGGCGGCCCCGCTCAGCTCGCCGGGCGTCTTCCCCGCCCTGCGGCCGGTCTCCCGCAGGAGCCGAGGCGCCGCCGTCCCTCACTGCCGCCCAAATCCCCGAAGTGGCCTGAGGCCGTGCTACCCACGAAGCTCCAGCAGCCCCCGGCCGTACTCCCGCGTGGGCGCAGAGCTGTTGGCGCCGGAGTGTGCTCGGCCCCTCCTTCCCCCCGTAGGAGATGCAGAAGCCCAAGGGCCGAGGTGTCCGGCTCCTGGGGAAGTACCCGGTAATTGAGGTGGTGCCTACCAAGAGCTGGAAAGGTGGACGCTTTGCTGAGATCTTCCAACAGATGCTGGGCTCCTGCGGCAGTCTGACGTTGGCTGCGTGTTCCCTTTCCATGGGGCTTTCGGGAAGTTGGAGGAGAGATGTGACTAGGTGCATGGGAAAAGGCAAATCCACTTTCCTGCTCTCCGCTTCCAAAATTCACTTGGTTTTCTAGCACTTTAGAGCGAGGCATTGAGAATCCTGGGGTTTGTGTCCCGTCTTGCTTTCAGTGTGAAAACCAGTCATTTGACCCCTCTCCTGTGCTTAATTTGGGGTACGCTGGGTTTTTTTGGGTGCTCACCTTGAGACCGCCTTGAACTTTGTTTCTCAAATATGCTGAGGTCTACAGTTCCATCAGAGGCCACTTGCTTTATTGCTGAAAATCATGCTGAAGCTGTCTTTTGCTGGGTACCCAAGTGAGCAGCGCAAATGGTAGTCCAGCAAAAACTTGGGCTTACTGAAGGCAGCGGGCAGTTTAACATCCCTGAAAACCAGCTTCCTAGGCAAACTCAAATAAAGGTAAACAAAACCACTATGTCTCAAAAGGTGTTTGTGTACATTCAAAGTTGTCCATCCTAAGTTATAAGCGTCTCCATGAATCAAACAGATTTCTTTTGTGCAGGCTGCTATACTGAATGGCAGTTTTGAAGACTGTAATGATATAAAGAAGGCAGATAGTGGTCCTGAATAAAAGCATTGCTGCTTCGGTGGCAAAAACTTAGCAACATGAACTGGGCATGCGTGCCCGGTAGTGGGTAAGTAAATGAAATGGACTGCCATGCACCAGATGGTTCATATGCCAGCAGCAACCCCTGTTTCAGTGTGCTAACGTCATCCTCTGTTATTCACTTGAAGTCCTCAGTCTGTTTGCTAGATCTTCTCAGGTCTGTAATAATTCCTGTCATATCTTCAGTGCCTTCCATCTGAGAATCTCTAAAAGCTTTGTAAATATTAATGAAGGAAAGCTCTGTTAAAGCTTTGGAAAGCAGTGCCTTTCCCTTCTCCTGAGATGGGATTGTTTTCTTTAACTCCTTCTTCCCATTTCCTTCCTCCAGGATGCATCCCTGCTATGGTCTCGCAGAACAGGCTTTCTTGTCTCTATGTTCTACTTTCCTCCCATTTTGGGTTTTTCTCCCTCAACTTTCTTACCTTTGCATAATTCTGTTACCCTCCCACTAGCACAGCAAGATGACTACTTACTTTTTCAGCACAAGTAGCCATGTGGCTGTGACTACTTTGTGTGAAAGTAGCGCATGTACATTTAAGGCCTTTTCTTATCCATCATTTTCTGTTGGAACTATGTTTCTTTGTGTGACTGTGCTTAAAAGCATGCTTTTATCTTGATGCATCTTCTGCCGTATTGGAGCCCTGGGTGTGAGCCGTGTTCTTTTCATGAACTGTGACTTCTGGCAGGTAACGTGGCATTACAGCTTCTGTTTGAGAAGCTGAGAGGTTACTTGTCTCTCTTGGCTCTGATCACCACAGTGTGCGGATCCTACTCTAGTCAAAAGTAAAGTTGCCGTTGAATCTTCTAAATTGATAGTTTTGTAGAAAAATGCCAATTTGTTGAACTCAAAATGTCTTGGACTCAGGAAACACAGACTGCTTTTTTTGTTTTTCCTAGTTGTTTGATTTGTTTGTTTTCATTGGAAAAACGTTTTCCTGGTTTGCTGCTTGGGATCTCGAGAGCGTAACCTGCTGTACATCAGCTGTGGAAGCTTGGAAATAAGGAAAGCCCTGAAAACCTGGTTTAAGCTGAGGTTGTCTGGCCTTCCAGTCTCTGCGGTAGTCAGCTGGGAGCTTGGCTTTGGGTCTTCAAGCCTTTTTATAGAGCGTAGCAAGGCTTCTGGACAGCTGGGCCAACTGGCTTCTTGTGCGAACTCACAAGTGCCTGGCTCTGGGATGCAACTGGCAGGGAGTAGAGAGGTCCCTGGGGCACAAGGGAACCACGGATCCTGGAGCATGGGAGTTCCTGGCTGGAGCCAACATCCGCTGCCCCACCAGCTCCGCCACGGCTATTGTTCTGTGGAAACTGCCCGTTCGTCAGCCTCAGCCACGAACCCAGAGACTCTGTTTCTACTTTCAGAAATGCTCTGTGTGGCTAAAGTGAAAATATTTTGTAACTTATAGTTTGTGGAGAATCTTTGAAAAATTCTGATTTCATTTTATCTAATGAACTGTTGAAATCTTCCTCAAATTTGATTATTTTAATGCTGTCTTAGTATGGAGTGCTGGAGTTTAGTTATGGCAACAAACGTCCAGCAGTTTACTTAAGGAAGATATCCCAAATTTTTTACTGGGATAGCTGACAGCAATGGATTTGCAAATATGAAATAGGAATTTGGAGGATACTGTAGTTCTTTGCCAGTTATATATAATACCTGAATGTCCCAAAAGAGATTATGTGGACTGGGAGGTCCTTTGGGCCGTGTAGTACCAGTGCTTCCTGATTGATGGAAGGATTGGTGTGTGTATGGGGAAAGTGAGTTTGCACTCCTTAATATGAGCCCATCTAGATGGGAGCACTGCCAAGGTAAGTCTATTTTTAGACCTAACAGTTTTGACAATGTTCCTTTAAGTGTTTTTTTCCCCTCTAGTAAGAATGAAAGAACTAGGTCAGAGCCAGTAGAAAAAGGCTTTTGATCTCTGCAACAGTGTTCTCAAAAATTTTTTTCTTTTTGCTCTTGTGCAGCAGAAGTAAAGGGGAAGAGAGAAATGGTGATTTCTTCCCCCCCCCCCCCCCCCCCCAGTGTTTATTTAACAGGAAAGTGAGAGACTGACAGCACCCACCAGATAATGTATGCAGGCAGGTAATCCCACACAGTTCTGTCGGATCCCCTGCAGCTCTGACCTGTAGTGTCTTTGATATTCCTGAGCAAAAAAGTGCTAATTATATCATGGAGTTCTTTCATAGTAAGTGTTTAATGAAGTTTGGTCTAACGCCTTTCCTGCTGTGTATAGGCTTTGGAAAGTTCATAGATATTTTTGTTGCTGGTCTCCTGAAAGTTTATGTAAACTTCTACCATCCTATGGCTCTTCTGTAGTGTGCTCATGCTATTGAGACCCTGGATCTACCTACAGGAGAGTAATTTTTACTAAGAAGTGGAGCCTTGCTGACATAAAATGACAATGATTCTCACCTTACCCCTTGGAGCCTTGCTGACATAAAATGACAATGATTCTCACCTTACCCCTGAGTAATCATCAAGGGGACCGGAGACTCGAAGGAGGTTAGGGCATTCTGGTGTGTGGCATCAAGGTTAATTGCCACAAGACTGAAGTTATTTGCAGCTTGTAACCAACTTCTATCAAAGTGATCCTCTGAATTTCAGCAATGTGATATACCTGGGTGGAAAGCCTTCAGTGCCTAGCCAACTCCCAATGGGTATTAAATGCTGCCATGTGTTTCCTCAGAGACTTGAGATACGGTGAGCTCATAGATGTGCTATGCCAACTCTGCCAGGAATGTTAAAGTGAGTTCAGGACCATCCAAAGGACAGCTTTGAAACAGGTTTCAGTGTAGGTACCTATCACGCTGTTCCAGGGTGTGCCCAAAAGTACAACTCTTTTGACAGGTATTCAGTTATTCAACTTTGTCTTATTCCTACACCCACTCCGGGCTCAGACTAGATGTCTCCATATCTAAGTTTCCAGTGAATGTGATCTAATAGATGGGTTTTCAGCACACTTAATTGCCTGTGGAGCAAAGAAGTAACAAACCCTGTCAGTCAAAAATAGCATGTGCTTCCATCAATGCTCTCATTTTCTTCAGTAGTTTCCAACCACTCCTTAGCTTGAGGACATGTGGCTTGGAAAGAGCTGCCAGTTGGAAGCAGGGCTGAGATACGTCTCTACCTCTCCAGTTGAAATTGTCACATCGGGTCCTAGCAGAAGAGATGGATAAGACCAGTGGTGGAGGTGCACACAGGACAGATAGGACTAAGACCTGAACTCCAGCCTTTGGTCTTGCTACCAATTCTGTATGTTATTTAGTGACCATTTATTGCAAAAATGCATCAGCATTACGGGATTCCAGACTGGAACATAGGTCTTCTCCCATCCACATTCTTGTGGCAGCCTTCTTGTTGGACTGTAACATCTATACCCTTCTTGCTCAGCAACAGCACAATTTCAAAAGATGGGGCTTCTCTTCTTGACACACCACCACCGCTCTCCCACCCCCCCCAGTCTGCATACAGCTTGGTGGTAGCGTGTGCTCCTCTGCTTTGAACCACTGCTTAGAGCTTTCCTATCTAGGTTGCTACATTTGAAAAAGTCACAGTTCATTGCATCTGTCTTTAACAAGATAGATAGGCAATGATCCCTCTCCAAAGGAATAATGTAGCTATCTAAGGCCAGGAGTCTGTTTTGGACTGCAAGTTCTCATTTTGAACAGGTACACTACACTCCTCAGGCATCGTATAGGGAGACTGTGAGCTGAAGTTCAGAAGGGGCATTCCACTGTGGGAACTGGAAACTCCAAAATGAAGCCGTGGCAACGAAGAATGTCGCTGCACTGAAGTCTCTTTGGGTATATTCAGACTGAGTGGGGAGTGGATATGATTGCAGGTTATATGGTCATTTTCCCCTCCCTGCTTTTAGAAATAGAACTCATATTAGGCAGGAATCAAGATACAGTATAGACTTGGTGTGTCACTGCATTTCCCTTGGATGAAATTTGGTTGTAGGATAAGAGTGTACCTGCAAACTCGGAAGTGCTTTCAGGTCAGCCAATTTAGATACAATTCCATGAGTGTTTGGCTTTATCCTTTAAAATACTTGGAAGACTCAGAAGCCCAAGGAGGATATTGATTAATATAAATTGGCTTTTTCAATGCAATCAGATCCCATCATAAGGATAAAACTTGTCAGGTCATGTATGGGCAAAGGGAAGGAATGGTGCTTTGAAAGTTCATGTGCTTTCTCCACCAAGAAGAGAAGGCAAGTGAACAAATGACTTTTTAGATGCATTTCCTAACATACTACTGGAAAGTACTGACAAAGTCTGTAGGTTTTTTTCCTGAGATGTCCAAGCATGGCGGGTAACATCCAAGGAGGTTATGTAGCTTTGTTCCTCTTGTTTACAACTTGGTGTATGAGGCCAGGGCAAGCTGTTTGGAGCGTTTCTTGTGCTTCCCAGTATTGCTGTGTCACAAGGGTTACAGCAGGAGAGCAGCAGCGAGCAGCTCAGAGTAAGGCACTGTAGCCAGGTGGTGTCAGAGTTGCAGATTGGTGCAGGTTGTTCAGCTGATAACCCTGGCGAGGTTTCTGTCCAAAACATCATCTGTGTAGGCTTGCTAGTGAGTGCAGACCTAGGTATCTGCATAGCACCATAAGTTTTTGTTTTGCCCATTGGACTCTGAAAGTGCTACAGTGAGTTTGCAGAGGTAGCAGAGCTGTTGGAGGGCTACTGCTCAGTGCACTGAGTATGGAGTTTATGGGTTTGTTAGGGATACTGTGTCTGGTTCTGGTGCCAACTTTCCTTGCTGTCCTGGCTGAGACAGCTTTACCCTCTTGTGCCTTGTCCCATCTCTCTGGTGGCTCTCTTCTTGTCCGAACTGGATGATCTCTGAGGCAGACACTCCCCTTTCTGTGTGCAAGAGATACTCAGGTTTGGACTGAGGTGTTGTCTTTGAACGGATGCAGGTATTTACCCTTGCAGATTAACAGTTGAACAACTCAGCCCTCAATTATTTGCTCAAAGCATGCAGAGAATGTGGAGGGAGTAGTTCTGGAAGGTGCCAAAGGCAAAGGTGGAGAAAAGGACTAGAAAATGGAGTAATTTTGAAGTCTTCTGAAACTGGTTGGTGGTGGTCAAAATAGCAAATAGGATTTCAGGAACTATGAGGAAGAGCTCAGAGCAAGGCAAGAAAGATCTTCGTTTCTATATCATTGTATATTGTTCTTGTATTTTGAATGCTCCCTGCAGTTTTGCTTGCCACGCCCCAAAAACGGGACAGGACTGGAAAGAATATAGAAAAGGGCAGTTGGCTTGTCAGAGATGCGGTATGTTCTCTGAGGGCAGGTTACAAAGATTCTGATTCTTTAGCCTGGAAAAGAGATGACGGTGGAGAGAATCCTTAGACACTGATGAATGGTTTGGAGAAGGTAAAAAAGGAACTAGGTCACAAGGCAGAACAATGAAGCTGTAGGGTTTTGTGCTTAAAATAATAAAAGGAAATAGTTTTTCATGTAACACACAGTTCCCCAGGTGCAGCTTTCAACCTTGGGTCATTCCTAACCTGCCAAGGAAGGATCAATTCATGTATGCCCTGCTCTCACACTGTTTTCTTAAGCAGTGGCATAAAGGGCTAGACTTTTAGTCTGACCCAGCCTGATCATAAATTTGTATGACAAAGTCTAGCTCAGAGTCTAGCTCATCTAAGCTCAAGAAGTGGGCCTGTGTGAACCTCATGAGGTTCAACAAGGCCAAGTGTAAGGTCCTGCATCTGGGTCGGGGCAACCCCCGGTATCAATACAGGCTGGGGAATGAAGGGATTGAGAGCAGCCCTGCTGAGAAGGACTTGGGGGTACTGGTGGATGAAAAGCTGGACATGAGCCAGCAATGTGCGCTCGCAGCCCAGAAGGCCAAGTGTATCCTGGGCTGCATCAAAAGCAGCGTGGCCAGCAGGTCGAGGGAAGTGATTCTGCCCCTCTGCTCTGCTCTGGTGAGACCCCACCTGGAGTACTGTGTCCAGCTCTGGAGCCCTCAGCATAAGAAAGACAAGGACCCGTTGGGGCGGGTTCAGAAAAGGG
>NW_008795125.1:3511315-3526645 GCF_000699145.1 Aptenodytes forsteri | reverse complement strand
GCTGAGGGTGGTGAAACACTGGAACAGGTTGCCCAGAGAGGTGGTGGATGCCCCATCCCTGGGAACCTTCAAGGTCAGGTTGGAGAGGGCTCTGAGCAACCTGATCTAGTTGAAGATGTCCCTGCCCACGGCAGGGGGGTTGGACTAGATGACCTTTAGAGGTCCCTTCCAACCCAGACTATTCTATGATTGTATGATCTTGTGTGCATCCAGAACAATTCCACTCACCACAAGAGCTTGATTTGCATCAAGTAACTGAGAGTAGAACTTGGCCAGGACAACCCAGAAACACAGATAGATGGGGAACTGGGCACTGAGCTATAAAAACATTAACAGCCAGGGTCATGATGTATAAGATATGTAGCTCTCTTTTTCACAGTATGTAAGAACTGATACCGTTCTGTAAGAGGAACTGTCTGCTATGTCAGGTCAATGGGATTGGGGTGGAAGGAGGGGCCCCACATTAGGCTGCAGCTTTAGAAATGCCATCCTAGAAAATACCAGTTCCCCACAGCAGGTAGGGTTGGAAACTGCTGTACTGACCTGATAAATGAGGTGAAATACGGTCTGAGACACACCTTCAGGAGAGCCTGAAGCAGATTAGATCTACAGATCTCACCCTTAGTGACTTCTGCCTTGTGTAGGTTGTATGTTCCCTCACCTTTGCATAGGGTCCTTTTTCTCTCTCCAGAAGCGTCCTGTGGCAGAAGGACTACAAAGAGAATGATGAGGGAGTTGCTGTCAGTAGCTGCATGTTCTCCATGCAGCATGAGCTAAACTTGGCATTAAAGAGCAGGTTCATTACTCGGAACAGCAAGAATTCACCCTAGTATGTGCTGCTGGTGGATGAAGCAAGCAGGTGGGCAGGGGGACTGAACTTGGGCTGAAATGAACTCTGCATTCAATTACAGGATCTAATATGCTTGCAGGGAGTATGTGACTGAACAGGGAAAGGGCGTGAGGAAGAGACTTGGGGTGGATTGTAGCCTGTCTTTAGTGCAGTCCTATCCGTCTCTATATAACGTGGAACCTTGCTAGCTCATGCTCTTCAGCTGAACATTCAGATCATTACTTCTCTCCATTCCCCCACTCATTTGCTCTCCTCTGCCCTGTTTTTGTGGCTTTTTCTCTCCCTCCCCCCTCCCCCCCCCCCGGGATTTTACTTGAGTTAATTTGCTTCTCTGCAAATAACCTAGTAAAAGCAAGAAAGAGACTTTTAATAATGCTGTTTCAGAAACATAAAGAAAGAAGAATTGTAATGTGTGTAAATAGAAGCTTTCTCCTGGATATTCCTCTAGCAAAATAATTGCATGCTCTCAGCTAACGGTTTGTCGCTACACAAATCAGCTGGGGTACTAGAGTGAGTAGGATACAGTGGTATGAGTAAGCAGTAGGAGGTGAAGAATTTTACTCGGGGAAGGAAAGGCGGCGTTTCCAGGCTCTTCAGTTAAATGTGCAAGGGAAGGGGTAGCCTCAAACAATGATAAAGGAGGTAACTTTTAGTCAGCTGAGAGAAAGCCAGGACTGAAAACGGAAGTCAGCTGCCAGATTGCAAACTAGTTATGCTAGTGAGAATGAATAAATATATTTTCCTTTGCATTTTGATGACTTTGTGCATCATTCATGCAACAAGAAATAAAGCCTGGATCCACAGCTGAATTGCAGCCATTTCTGTGCCACATATTCAGCAGACACCAGCTTTCATGAGCAGGGCAGGGGCAGAGTTCTGTGATGCATGTCTGGGACAGTGCACCTCTGATGCTGTAATAAAGACTTTCCCTGTATGCTGGATAGGCTCACTAGTGTTTAGAAAAGGTTTCTGATGTAATGCTGGCTGATTATAGAATTGAATAGTAGTGCTATTAGGACTTGAGATGAGGCGTTCTTAGAAATACACTTTGTGGTGGAGCGTGACTAGCTCATCTCCTAAGCAGCGATTGCAGGACAAGTTTCTTCCAGGAATAGTGGAACTAATGAAGACTTGTTTCTTACCCAGGTGTGTTCTTTATCTTTTCTTCCTCTCCATATTCACTGTGAAATTCTCAGAGGGCAACAGTGGTACCTAGTCTGCAGTTTGCCTAAGTCAGTTGATGACTGACAATTGCAATTTATGGTGGATACTTTTCCTTCACAGAGAACATTATTTTAGGTCTCTTCCTCTCTATCTACCCGTTGATTTTTTTTGTTTTTCATACTACTTATCTCCTGTAGCACCTTCTTTGATTGCAAGTTTGTGCATCTCACAAACTTGAAATCCAGAGGAGTGGCTTCACTTTTCAGGAGAAGCTTTGTAGATGCTCGCACAAGCCTTCTTATTAACAGAGGATGAAATTAGTTTGTAAAACAAATTACCAACTATTTTGTACTGTAATCCATTGCTCAAATTATGTTCCTGTATATGTGTGATGCATGTTACTGACCTTTATTACTTTGTTCAGTAAGATCCATTTTGCTCTGAGCTAATTGCATAGCTCACTAGTCCCCTTCTTTGCCGGTATTCTCCTCTTCCTCTATACCTGTACAGGATTTGCGGAAGACCTGCCTTACTTATTCACTGAATTTGTCCATTTTTCAGTGAGCCTCTCTGTTGCTAGTGTGAATTCAAGAGCTGCTTGTACCAACTGTACGTTTATTAAAATGGAACGAGAAAATGCTTCAGAAATAATTTGGTTGTCCAGTCATTGTTACTGCTTTTTATCAAGAAATAGGCACAGCCTATTTGGAATCACTTAATGCTGATTTTTGATCCTACCAACAGAAGCAGATAGCTAGACACCAATATTACTTCAGCTAAGTAGTTTGGGACTTCAGCCTTAGAGGAGGTTTCTGATGAATTCATGTTATCTGTACTGAAGTAGAAGAGGTCCTGACTGATTTGGTGGGCTTCTTTGCTCTGTGTGAATGCTGCTGATTTGGTGGCCATTAGATAGGCAGATTCGAGAAACAGTGGGCAAAATCTTGAAGCTATTTCCTCAGCAGGTTGCCAGCAGTATTTACTAGGTGGCAACATAAGCAGCAGGTTGTATTGTATGAACTTTGACTTCAGTTTCAGGTGGCCCAAAGTGATGGGTTGGGGGAACTGTGCCGATTTACATTAGCTGGAGACAGGACTGTATGGAGAAGTAATTCCTATAGGCAAAAGCCAGATAGTTTGTCAAAACTAGAAACTGGTTGGTGAGGCAGATGAACCATCCATAGGAGTTACAGAAACTCGTTACTGTGGAAAAACTTTCTGCCAGATAAAGTAGTCAAAATAATCCTAAATTTTATGGTACAAATTAAGGTCATCTTTATTAGCTGTTTTTAATCTTGTTTTTTAGTATTGTAGAAATGGTACTAACTGCTCAGGTCAGAAATAATCTTTGAAATAATCCCATGTTTTCCAGGGATATTCAGAGTTACTAATGGAGTACAAGCTTCTGGAAATACGGGAAGGGCTTTGTAGTGCGGATCCTTCTTGCTCGGTTGGTCAGTATGAGCAGCCATCTCAATCTAGAACGAGATCTCAATGCTCTCAATGTGAATGTCTCCTCTCTGATCAACCCAGTTAAAGCGGGTTGTGAATGGTGGCAAGCAAAAAGCCCCAGGGATGTTATTTGACTACTTGGTACTGAAGTGCAGCATCTGGAAGTGTACAGAAGCCTGACTGAAAGCGCTGACTGCAAAATTTGATGTGGTTGGAGATTTGATTTGCTTTTGACTAAGAACTGGGCAGAGATGGAAGGAACAGGTCCAGTAAGAGCTGCTGTCCAAAGGTCTTGTAGGATCTCCTTTCCTGGAAATACCTGTTAAATCTTCATGACCTTCATGAAGACTTGAGATGACTGAAAAGATATTTGGATCCTTTTTATAAGGTCTGTGCTATGTCCAACCTGAGTTTGTTAATGTTCCAGCTGTATGGACTAACTTCTGTCTGTCTTTTTCAACAATGTGGCATTTTATGGTGGGAGCAGCAGCTGGATTGTATGGACTCATCTCTTATCATTGTGCAGCTAAGTCTGTGGCATGAATACATAAAATGGAGCTTGCATGTTTGCCAGTATTTGACACATGGAAGTCTTCTAAGGATTGTTAGGGGTTGGATGGGTATCTCCCATGCCTGCTTTTTGTCTCTGAATAGCAAAAGCTAGCACATGACTGTGATGCACACAGAACAGGGCACGTGAGTAAGAACATGCTATTTTTACTCGATCGCTTTTTAGAATAGAGCAATTGTTACTGTGTGTAACTCAAGTACTTGCCAAATATGCTTTAATGTAGCCTTAATTGATCTGCTTAAAATTTTAAGCAGCCAGCAGTATTCCCACTGAAACAAGTAGTTATGAAATGTTTGACACGGTAGGCAGTAGAGTGCACAGAGGTAGTGATTGATCATAGATTTGATCTGCTAAGCCTTGAGCCTACAGATGGAGAGACAAAGACTTTCCATCTGCCCATGCAAAACTTTGGATATATCAAGGCTGTGTTTTGAAGAGTGCCTTCAGGCTTTTCTCAAGACAGGATTGACAGAGTACCCTCTAGTAAAAGGCGAGGCTTGCCCCCAGATGCCAGTAACTTCCTATGGCTCTTGGTGACTTTTGTATACCGTCAAGCGTGCTCAGACAAGCTGTCTCTTGGCTGCTTGCCATCCAGGAGGCAGGCGTGTATGGGAGGGAAGTAGTGAGGGGAGTGGAGCATTCACGTTGCCCTGCAAGCTCTCCTTTTGAACTGCATACACATGCCGTCAGGGATCTGTGTGGGCACAGAGCTCGGCTCACATGTGTCAGCTTCTGCAGGGCAACAAATTCTCTTGCTCTGTGTACATGGAAAGGACTTGGGTTTCTGTTCTAGCATGTGGAAAAAATACACTGTGTATTGCATTAATTTTGTTCCTTCCCTAGTTTTTTAGGACAGACGTGGTCATTTTTCCATTTTGGGTGCTCCACTTACTATTTTCTCACAGAGGTTTTGACTCTCATAACTTGGCAGATCTCAGCAGTCTTTTCTTTAAAGTTCTGGAAAAGTGGATATTTTCCTGTAGATTCAGCTCTACCATTGAGCTAGGACTACAACAGCACTTAAGTAGCTTTGTTTTAAATAATCATTTGTTTTGTAAATGTAATCTGTGGATCTGTGTTACTGTGTCTGCCAGCATCATTCGTCATGTGCTTGTTGCTGTGCAGCGCTGTACAGAACATCCACCCTCCCTCCCCAAAAGAAAACAAGTTCCCACCACAGAAAGCTTTCAATCCAAGTTAAGTGACAATTGTTGGGGAGCGTGAAGACAGACATGGCATTAATCAACTGTTAGGTGGGGTTTTCAGCAGGAAAGGGTGAATGTAAGTGCTCTGAAACTGGATGAAGAGTTGTATTACTGAGACTTATGGATGATATATGAATATTGAAATTGTGTGGAAGAATATTGGGAGAGGTTCTGTTTCAAAATCTAATGATACTGCTGATACCTAGTGGTATTAGGCTGACGCTATCAGCTGATTTGGAGGTAGGATTTGGTGTCTTGATGGACTTTTAAAGTCTGGGAATGATGAAGTGGATTTAATTTGGTAGAGTGAAGAGGTGCTGAGACAGTAGGGATATTGTCGAAACAGTGGTGTGGGAAAATGGTCTGAATGCAGAGGGTGGGGTGAGCTAGCGTTAGCTAATACCAGGTTAATGAGAAGTAAGAGCCTGGACAAGTATTTTAGCAAGAAACTACTTTGTAGGTAGAATCTTTTCCAGACAAATGCCATTAAGTCCTGAAAGAGATTTAAGAAGAGTCAGCTAAGAGGGTCAGAGCAGTTGAGTTGTGATAAAGTTGGTGATTCCTGATTCTTTTGTAAGAGCTGCTTAGACTCAGTTCTACAGGATGTTAACCCTGAGTGCTGTCAGCCCCCCAGCCCCTTTAGTTTTGCATAGTCGATCCTGAGTTTAGAGCTGGTCTTATCTAGCTAAAATTATATAAGGTGCTGATTTAAGAAGAGAATATGTTATTATTGACCAAACCTTGACCTCTTTCCCTGCTTTTAACAAATCTTGAAAGGGAGCAATTATGGTTTATATTGACATTTAAAAGGAGGCAAGAGCTCCACCTCTGTCTGCCACAGAGATGGAAATATGTATTTCTGCATGGTAACAGGAAATAACAGGCCCATGCAAGCAAATATTCTTTCCTTCTTACCCTCTGTGTAGCTGAGAGTTGGAGGCAGCACTAGAGGGAAACAATAGAGCTAGCTACCTGAAGATGGCTCATGACAAAGAGAGATTAGCTTTGCCAAGTGACTGGGATACTTATTCTCACTTCCGCTTTTTTTTTTTTCCTCCTGCCCTTTGGTCTGCCTTCTCCCCATGCTGAGGCTCTTGTTCTAGGTGTGTCTTCCTTAAGGAATAGATTCAGTCCAGGTATATGGTAAGCCAAGACTGCTGGGGGTGAAGGAGAGAGATGAACCCTTTCCTTCTCCCTCTACCCTTCGGAAATAAAAAAAGGTGTCTTCCCCCCCACCCCTTCCAATATGAGCAACTCTGGAAAAGTCTTTCCTGAGGCAGCCTGTGTTTCTTTTAACCAGTCATCTCTTTTCAATAAAAAGGTAATGGGCATGTATGTAATTGCTAACAGCCTCTCAAATTTTTCTCTTTTGTATCCTGAAGAAGCCCAGTATAAAGCATTGCTGAAACATCACTAACATTCATTACTCTTGAAAGAATGATGGGCTAAGAGTCAAGCAGCATCTTGCCATGTGATTTATTTCTTTAAGTCATCCAGGTGATGCTTATGCTACCATGTTATCAGAAATCTGGATCATTTGCTCCCTGTAATGCATGGTAAATCAATGCTGTAACCCAGAAGGCTTTCCTTGTCCATCCCCTACCACCCTCCTCCCTAATCTGTATTGTTTGGGGGCACTGGGAAGGGAGGAAGTTGCAATCCACAGGAAGGTTGCTGCTAGCAGTGTTCTTCCAGGCAGTGTTAAGTCCCACTGTGCTTTGTGATTTCTCTCTAGTGAGCACTGGAAGGGGGCTGACAGCCAAAAACTGCCTGTTTCTGGATGCTGCTGAGGTGTGTTAGCGTTTCAAAGGTGTATGCAGGAGTCTTCCCATTCACCTAGATAAGATCCTTGCAGAAGACAGTTGGAGGGATTTTTATGGACCGCATTCTATACCAAGTGTCTTTCACTGCTGATTTCCAGCCCTTGCTGGAGCAGGGTGTGCTGGGAGTACTTTTACAGGTTGGTTAGGATATCTCCCATTTTTTGTGAAGGAGGGAATTAGTTTGGCTACTAACAGGACAGTTTCCATCCTCACTGGGCTGCAAAAAAGTCTGTCTTGGTGGATCACACCCATCTTTTCTGTGGTCTGGAAGATAAGCAAAGTAGTCATTAGTAATTACTTAGTTTTTTTCAGGTAGGTAAATACGATCTAGAGGAGATAGATAATGATAGGTGGATATGATCTAGGAGAGAGAGAATTTTTTTGGTGTCTTAAGACACACTGATGTAAATATAAACCACAAAATAATCTCTCTTTGAAACCTCCCATGGGAGCTTAAAAGCCCCAAAGACTCCCTTCATCATAACAGCTTGGCTGGTTCTGGATACCTCCCCATAATGGCCGTACAGCCAGAGCAGGTGAAGCTTGTTAGCTTCACTGCAGAAGTAAAAAGGATTTTGCATTTTCTCTGACACAGAAAGAGGTCCTGCAAGGGAAAAATCAAGCAGCAGCTGTGTTCAAGTTCAGTTCCATCGTAGTCTTGTAGCCATGACAAAAGCAAAATCCAGGAAGGGGTAGGTAATATTACTAACATTATTAAGGTTTAAGTATTTATGTTTTGGATTGACTCAGTGGCGTGGCTGGGAAAACCAGTAGGAGGAAAGGAGTGACTTGGAGACAGTCATCTATTTTTCCCTCCTCACCAGTGAGAGGCAATGCCAGAATGATGGGATTTGGTTTTGCATTGCCTTCAGCCAACCTACAGAATTGGTCTGAACCAGGGAAGAAAGAGACTTGCAAGTAGAAGAGCTGCAGCTAGACTTAGGGAAGAGCTCCTTAGAGTTGGTTTGAGAAACGAGTCTCTGTAGCAGCTCTCTAGGTATCAGGAAGAAATTGCAGATGCCTGTCCTACTAAAACAAGACAGAAAGATGACAGATAAGAACAATAGCCACACAGACTGCTGCAGATCCCTTTTCCTTATGTGCTTTTTTCCCTATTAAAATTTAAAAAAGCTCTTGTTTTTGAGAAATTGGTGCCTGAAGGGGAAACCCAGGAGTTCCCAAAAAACTTGTCAGAGGGTTTTCAGTGCTTTTAAAGCAAAACTACAACTCTCTGTGCAAGGCCTAAGCAGATGGAGGATCCCTTTTGAGAAAGAAGGGGTTTTTAGCTGAAATCCTTCTCCTGTGGTCAACCTTGGGGTAGCCAGTAGAAACCCTGCCTCACCTCCAGAAGTTCTGCATCGTTCACACCTCTTCTGCTTCCCTCCCCAGAAGGAGGTCTCTGCAGGGCTCAGCCCTGGACACGATGTAGTCTAGTGATTCCTCCTCCTCTTCCTCTTGTGCTGTCTGCTAAAGAATTGACTATTTGGAGAGGGATCTCTCTCTTTTTTATGTACTTGTAAAAGTAGTCCAGGGCTGATCCCCTACAGCTACTCACAGTAAGACTGAAATTTAGTTCCTTTCCTGTTTTTTAGATTCATGTACTAGTTTTCTGTGGGCCAGTGGCATATTTTTCTATTCTTCTATATAAAATGGCTGCAATTTGTAATAAAACATTCTTTACTGCTTTCCATCACTCAGTATTGTTAATGAATTACCCTTCATAATGTTTCTTTGACTTGAAGATAGATGTTTCCATCCCTAGCTTGCAGATGTAGGTATTGTAGTACTTGTACAGATCACTTACCTTTTACAAATACTTGGATGTTTTTAAAAATCCCAAAGAGAAAAGGCCAACTTTTTGGCCTTTGCTTTAATTCTGCACCAAGGAACTAATGTAATTTAGGCTCAAAGTTTTCAGTTAAGACTCTGGGATTTCAGGTGAATGGATTTTCAAAAGGTGCTGTAGTTGAAGGACCCTTTGCCTTCTCCAGCTGCTTGAGCCTGTTTCCCGTGAGAGACTTTCAAGGGCTGAGCCGTAGCTGGTAGAAACTGGCAGTTTTCATTCCTTCTCCTGCTCCCCACCCTTTGCTTCTAAGCCAAGCAAGAGTAAAAGGGCAGCTTTTATTTTGGCTTTACATTGTGTTTTGGGTTTCTATTCAGGTCTGTCAAACGTTGCAGCACAGTATCTGAGAAAAGTTCTTTTGCATACAGGGGAAGTTGGGACCATTAAGAGCAGTGCTAAAAGTAGTGCAGTTACCCAGGAACGTGAATGCAAAAATCGGATAATCGCGTCAAGGGGAACTTGCCTCAGGGACCACACATTTTAAAATCACTATACTTGCCAAGAAGGTTGTTAAGGCTGCTCTCTATGTGAGTGCTGGAACTGTGAAATTTTGGACAGAAAACGATTAAACTACTGCCATAGGTCTAAATGTGCATTTCTGTGGTATGGTTTGCATTTGTTTTATTTTTTCCACCGGCTGCTTTCCTTATTCTGCTGTCATTAGTCCACACCTCATTATATGCTCCTAAGAGTACATCCCTCTTGCTTGTTAGGATGGTGTAGGTGGTAATTTGCAGTGGTACAAAGTGCTGAAGGAGAGATAATCAGCTGGGTAAGTCATTACTCTGTGCAGAGACTGACTTGCTGTGCGCAGGTTACTTATCCCACATCGTTTAGGACCTAGAGTGTTGTAGTTATTGAAAATGAAATAGAAAAACTTTAACTTGCTTGCCTAGAAAAGGAAAAAAGGTATGGCTGAATGATGAATACATGGGATATATTGTCCTACCCTAGTAAAAGCTATGAGTTGAGGGTCTTGAATGCTGTAGTGAATCCAGTAGAGCACGGTTCAACACAGTAGCCTGCACTAAATAGCCTTATACAGTGCTGAATTGCCTCTCTCTTTCTTTCTCAAATATCTCACCCTGAATCCATGTCAAGGTACAGACAGTTCTTTTGCCATGATCTGACATAGCTCTGGTTACCACATGGCACTTCTTAGTGCTTTGTGATAAATGTTTTTAACATTAGGTGGTTCTTTCCTAAGCAGTGTTTTCTCTTTCTCATATTTTTTTTCCCAGCTATCCATTGCAATCTGAATCCAAATGGTATTGATCACCCTGTCCCCGCAGAAGGTATTAATCTGCAACTTGAAGGTGAAGGAGTTGAATCGCCCTCTGTTAAGAACACTAGTACTCCAAAAGGGCCTGAGTCAAAAGAGACACCCAAGAGACAACAAGCGGAGCCAGAAATATCTAAGGTAGGTAGGACTGGGTTCTTATTTATTTTGATGAGTCTCAAAGAATCCAGGCTTGTTGAAGTCCTGGCTACTGCTTAAAAAGCATTTATCATCCTGTTAAAGACATATAAAGGTGCAAAAGTAACAGTCTGAGGAAGTGGGTGTTCCAGAAGCGAGGTATTGCCGTGGAGTTTTAGCCCACACACATCTTGGGCGTTGCACTATTTTTCTCTAGATGGAGATAATTAAAATAATGGAATCTCTCTTTTTCAGGCACTGTGGAGACTTTTTTTCCAAATGACTTGGGTAGCAGCCAGAATGGGAATAGATATGTTTTTCTTGAGTGTTTTTTTGTTTGCTTGTTTATTTTTTTTCCTGGGGCAGGTAAAGGAAGAGAGAGGTTCTATGGATATATGAATATATGGATTTTTATATGGGTGACTGGGTTTAATAAACTGTTAACTAATTTTAGGTAAAATACCAGGTAAATTCTTCCATGTCTGGTATGTCAGTGAATAAACATACTTCAGAGGCGAATTCCTAAAGACAAATGAAGTGTCTGTTCTCATTCATAAGCTGCTGTTTCTTGTTTGTGTGTAGCAGACATGACTACCAAGTGCAGGTGAATGTGTGTGCTCCAGACACTTTGGGTAAAGGACAATAATTTGTCATATTAGATAAGTTTTTAACTACAATGAAAAATAAGAGAATGTTTAAAAAAAAAAATTGAGAGAGATTATTTAAAAGCCTTATTAGTCTTTTTGATCTTTAAAGGCCTAAAATGATGGTTCTGGGAATGATTTCTGCAGCGTGGAAAATGGAGTTTTTACTGAATCATCTGACACTTTGGGAGTTAATAGAGCAAATAAAATGAGTGTCTTTTTTTTTTTTTTTAAAGGTCCAAAAAAGGCAAAAACAGTTAATTCAATGACTGAATAAGAATTTGTCATATTAGATTAGATTTTAACTACAATGAAAAATAAGAGAATGTTTAAAAAAAAAAATTGAGAGAGATTATTTAAAAGCCTTATTAGTCTTTTTGATCTTTAAAGGCCTAAAATGATGGTTCTGGGAATGATTTCTGCAGCGTGGAAAATGGAGTTTTTACTGAATCATCTGACACTTTGGGAGTTAATAGAGCAAATAAAATGAGTGTCTTTTTTTTTTTTTTTAAAGGTCCAAAAAAGGCAAAAACAGTTAATTCAATGACTGAATAAGAGTGTTTCCTACTGTCATCAGTACAATAAATCTAACAAATAATACGCATACAGTTGTGATGTATTTCACTTTTAGAATAAAATAGCATTAAACATTTTGAGCAGTAGCCTTGACGATAAAGTCTTGGTATGAATTTTCCATTCTGATTTTTATCTAAAATATCTAGTTTTAAATGAGTACAATTTAAACTCATTTCATTCTATCTTGAGTCATTGAAATAAATCCAGTACAGGTTGGCATTGATCAAAATCACTCTACTTGCAGTCTGTTTTGTGGCCAATTATCGAGCACGTTGCTGATTTCTCTTGAACCCTTGGAGAACAGGTGCTTAATGCTTTGAATCATTCATTTGGTAACAAGACCACCGAATTTTGGATGGGTTTTGAGACAAAGCTCAGCTAATAATGCATTTACCCAGACAAAGGCAAGCTAACCCTGCCTGTGTTTCAACATCACCAGATGAAAATCTGCCCTGTATTGAAAGCTAAGGGGGTATGTTAAGCTCAGAGGAGATCTTACAAGCTTGGATGTGAAGAAGCTAAAAGGACGCAATGGGGCTTCCAATTGGGAATGGGCTGTCATGTAGTTGACATGGAACACAGGCAGATCAAGCTTGTCTTTGCTTGCAAAAGACTCATCCTAGTAGAAAATCAGGATGAAATATATTGGTGATTTAATGTAATGGAGCCTGTTTGCACTGTCTGAGCCGTACTTGTTGGATTGATCAATAGAAAACCATTTCCAAGGTTGTCCCTGCTGGAGATAGCCGGGGAAAAGGGGAAGAAGCATAGTGCTCTCAAAGTAGTGAAATCAACTACTGGTTTCCTACATCTGATTGCAGTAGCTTTATTTAGGAAGTTGGGCATGCTTCAGATTTTAAAAACAAACAAACCAGCAAACAATACTAAACACTTTGCTTGATGGAATAAGCTGGCATAATAGTATCAAGCTAATGTTTTTCTGAATGTATTGCTGCCTTGTTAGTAACTTTGTTTTTTATGTGTGGTATTAACTTAGTGATGTTTTTCATCTGAATTCATATATTATAGCCTGAGGTGGCCTGTCTTTTCTGGCTTGCTCTGCCTTAAATTTAAAAATCATGTTGCTTTATCCTCTAAAATGTGAATATAGAGTTGGGTTTGTAACTTGTGTGGCTTTAGGAGTTGAATTAAGCTGTCATTATGAAACTTCATCCATGCAATCATATCTGTAGATTGAAAGATGAGCAGGAATAGAGGAAAGTATTGTAAATAAAACATTGTGGGCAGATCCATTTGTTTTTTATTTCCTCATTGCTCAGTTGTTTTTAAAAAGGTTTCTTTGCAATCCAATGTATTCAAATAATATTAGCACATACTTCATATCCACAGTAGTGAGACTTATATTGTACAAAGCAATGCAATGTATTGAATGCAATTTAAGGTACCCTATAGACCATCTTCTCTGCTTTCAGCTTTCTAATTTGTCTTCATTGGGACCAATTCCAGCACTTTAAACCCCTGGCTGCTTTAAGGTTTTGCTGTCCAAAGAAACAAACAAAATCTCTTTTCTAATGAAGTGTGTCCTTCTTTTTCTGTCCTCAGCTATGGACTTGCAGAACAGTAGTAAGTCATGGGGTACAGATAGATTTAAAGTTCCTTTTTATGCAGCTACTGTAATGGAAATAGGGGAGTACAAGTATTTGTTTCTGTATTTGGAATGCAGACAGCAGAAAGTGTAGCATGAGTGAAGGATCACTCATTTAGTATTCCATACTCATCAGGAACTTCTAATTTTTATAGGCTGACTGAGGTAGGATTTTAACGGAAAATGGAACAACGATCTTAGTCTCCCTCAGCTGGTTCCCTAAGGAACGACCTTGTTACAAATGTGAGCAAGGCCAGAAAAGGCCAAGATTATTCATAGCTAAATGGATATGTGTAATCCAGTGAGACTCTGATAATGTACAGGATATAATACAAATTAAGGAAATTATATGAAGTGTAAAAATACTTAGTTTTTTTGTTTTATATCTTTATTTTAAAGTGTGTATTTACATATAGAAATATATGCACTTTCTTGGTCAGTAATTGATTTTTCAGTATTCATGGAAGATAAAAAAATTCAGACAGTTGAGTGGACACTTTTACAGAGCAGAAGACTTCATTGGAGAAAGCAAGGAATGTTTTTAATATACATTTTTTATATATATTATTTTTTTAACACCTTCTACATCTAACCTCTGTTGTATGTGTTTTCTGGAATTCTTATCTTTTTTTCATTAAAATGCTACTTCTGGCTCTTATGTCTGGTCTGTTTGGTTTTAATATCATAATTATCTCTAGATAAAGGCAATGAGCCAAGACATTTAGAGTTACAGAGTACAGTTCTGTTAAAAAAAAAAAAAAAATTAACAGTTTTACTATACTTTTGAAGTCCTGTACTTCTCTGAGTATACACTTTAACAGAAGGTGACTTTCCTAACAAATCTGGTCTGTCACTTATTAGAAGAAGATTATTTATTCAGGGAGTTTTGATTCCTAAGTAAGGTGTGCGTATCTGGTGACACTCTTTGTCTCATTATGTGGTAGCAGCAGTAGCAAATAATAAAGGCTTTTTAATGGCAACCGCTACAGTTAGACTTTTTATCTTGTGTTAGCAATGGCTGTTTTTTTATCTAACTCGGAGGCAAATTAACAGTCCTTTAAAATGTACATGAAAACTATGAAAAGAAACTGGTAAAAAGTGAGAAGCTTTTTCTTATCTTGCCTTCTGTTGATAACTGCTATATAGACAGCAGTAGACTATATTTTTTGTGGCAGTGTAGCTCATTAATTCTTTTGGTTGCTTTTGCTTTCTTAAAAAACCCCTTTTTTTCAAAATGACATCGAACAACACTGATGGGGCTGACTGAACTCGGTAACAAGAGGATGAGAATTTATCTCTGCTTACTGGGCCCAGTTCAGGACTGATTAGAGCAGAAAGAGCTCCTCTGGCTTCCTGGGGAGTTCTGCTCTGCTCAGGAAGTATTTGGTGTGTGTGTGTCAAGTGTGTGATGAAATGTCCAAGCACAAAAGAGTGAGGCTTCTGAGTAATAAGGTTGTTACAAAACACTTTTATATTTCTAAGAATAATTTTATCCTTTATTTAAAAAAAAAAAAAAGCCCTGGTACTGTTCTCTAATGAGACACTAGGAAAAGTAATTTCTAGAAGAATTCTTCAACATTTTTAATTGGTGGCTTCTGCTTCACAGTGTTCATCCTTTTTGGTCAAGCTTACAAAATCAGTTGGATGAGAAAGACAGTATGCGCCAAGCAGTGGTCCTGGCGTTGAGTATGATGCAGCATACGTGTTCATCAGCATAGCTGCTTGGTATGCTAAGACCATTTTATCTCCCCCCCCCCTTTTTTTTTTTTATTTTGCAATTGGTTGAGAAACACCAGTGGCCACTGAACTGGGGCAATGAGGTTTTACCATTTTGCTTTGTCTTCCAACTGTCCCCCTCTTGTGAAACTTCTGGTGGCCACAGGATATGTGAACAAGAGCCCAGACTGGACTGGCTGAAGTTGACAAACGTTTCCGTTGTGTGGTAGGGTGGGAGGGTGTTTGAATTGCAGACTTCTACTTGTATCCCAGTGGAGGTACAGACCCTGGATGGCAAAATGTTACTTTACTGACAGAAAGTTTTGCTTTTCTTAGTTGATTTTTGTGGAGAAGTAGTTGACAGATTACTAATGTCCACATCAGGTCACCACAATGAAAGCCGATAGATACGGTGTGAGTGTGATTTTTTTTTTTTTTTTTAATTTTTTTTTTTTTTTCCCCT
>NW_008795125.1:3492505-3510880 GCF_000699145.1 Aptenodytes forsteri | reverse complement strand
TTTTTTTTTAAATTTTTTTTTTTTTTTCCCTACTTTTTGACTGCAATAGTGACAAAGCACCACTTACTGCATTGGGTCTTTTTTATGACTAGCAAAAATAGGTACAGAATCTGAGTGTACAGAATCTGAAGTGGATTTAAAAATATTTGGTAAATGTTAATATCAGCTGAAATAATTACACTTCAGGGCAATGTGCCTTTCTAATGTCTCATTCTGTGATTATTAGTAATACACAGTAATTAGTGTGCTCGCTTCTATCTTCATATTCAATAGACTTTTTCTTTCATGTTAGAAGTCTTGCTTTCAGGTGTCTAAATTGGGGGCTGAAATGTTTGGTGTTTGACTCTTCCTCGCTCAGCCTGTCATTTATGATTGTGACCTCTGGCTGAAGTCTGAAGTTTCAGAACCGTGCAGTGAACAAACCTCCTATCCTGAGCGGTGAAACAGGAGTGCTGGGTGACCCTGCACATTTTAAGCAGCTGAGGCTGATGTTTTGTTTATCATTCTGGGGCTTTACTGGTGTGAATGAAGTGCTGGAGTAACCCTACCTGTAGTGCAGAATATAGCTGCTTGGTTCAGAATTTACATTGTCACAAGCCAGGAAAACAAGAAACTTCTCTCTCTGTTGGGGTCCTGTAAGCCAGCTTATCATAGGAGGACAAATGCCTGATTCAGAATCCAAGTGTATTCTTGCCGTTGCATGTTTTTCCCCATTGCTATATCATCCATTCTTGTTATAAATAGTGTAATATGAAGGCCCACATTTTTGCAGCAAGGTTTTTACATTCAGCATAAAAGATCTGGCTTCTCCTGTTCACCCTGACTGTGTGCTTGGGGATTCTGAAATATCATCTGCCCTGACAGCAGTTGCGTGTAAGTGGGAGATCTTGCCTGAGTTAGTTTGTTGTGCTCTGCCCAGGACAGCGAGGGAAAAAGAAGGGCATCTGCAAAGGACCATTATTCGTTTCCTTCACCCCCATCACAAAGTGGGATTATTTTCTTATTGCTTCTCTTTTTTCTCCCTATAGGAAGTCAAAATAATTAGCTCAGACTAATACTTAGCTCTTTAGATGGGTATAAGTAGAACAGATGAAGTTTACTCAAAGACCACTATTGATTGACCTTCCAAACTATTTAAAGGAATCCTTTATGAAATCCATCTGTACAAGCATGCTCTATCTATGACTTCAGTCCATCAGGTGATAATAGGAAGAGAAATTTCTGTTTGTCAGGCTTTTTACAGTTGGACTTTCACCAAAAAAATCAATGATGAAAACATTTTCAGTGGTGGCACACACACAGTGCATGCATGTGAAGGAGGGCAAGGTGTTGGCCCGTGGGAAATGGTGCAGTCTGTGACCCTGCGGTGTGCTAGGGGCTGCACAAATGCCCAGCAAAGTGGTGGTTTCTGCTGCAGGGAGCAAATGCAGTCCTCATATAGGGCAGGCGAGAGCAGATGGTTACAAAGAGGCAGCTGAGGGAGCATAAGGAGGGAAATGTAGTCTGATCTGGCTCCTGTTGTCCTGTGAAAGCTATCAATGTGAAATTTGTGGTTTTTTACCATTACACTAGTGTGTAAAGGAGCAGCAATTGCAGTATGTATTAGCAAACATAAGCAGTAAAAAGCTGTGGTAGTACTCTAGAAATAAGTGGGATGTCTAATACTATAGACACATGTAGACACAGACACATTATTTAAAAGAACTTCTTCTTTTCGAGGAAAAAGAAATATAGATAAAAAGATGGAGCGGCTTTTAGAGGAAAAAGCAATTCCATACAGCGTGTGGATGCATAATGTACTTATAGTGCCAGTTCTGCTGCTTCCCTCGTTGTGAAGCTGCTCCACAAAGCCATCCAAACCCTCCGCTTTGACTTTGAAGCTACTTTAAGGGCTTCACAGAGGTTGCTTCAAAAATAAAGCAGTATTTTAATGGCACAGCTGCCTTGATCGGGAAGGAAAAGTATAGACTCGTGCGGTAAAGAAAATAATAGCATTGTGATTAGAGGGATTACAAAATGTATTATAGAACCAATTTAGCATTTAAAATGAGAAAGCAGTTTAATGTTCCACTGCTGGCACTGCAGGTTCTGCAAATAGTGCATCTCATCTGAGTTATAACAACAGTTTCATTAATCTGCCACGTGTTTGCTGGACACTTCTGACAAAACTGATTAGCAGTTGCTGTAGTCCACCTTTCTCTCTACAAGTGGGAACTTTTTTTTCTTTTCCATTTTGAAAAATGCCATAATTGTTGAGCACCGGGAGTGACATGTGTCACAATCACAAAAGGGGTGTGGGACTGTAATAGCCTTGATAATGTCTGAAGGGTGTTTCTTGTGTTATCAACCTGTCAAGCTTTCCCTCATTGCAGAGGTGTGTTAAGGAGGGAAGGCATTTCATTAGGAGAGTCTGGAAAAGGGTGGCCTGGGGCAGAGTGGAAGTCTGTCTTCCCCTCAGTTACAGTGGGTGGAATTGAGTTTGCTGATGAAGGCAACTTAAATTAAGTATCTACGTGTAAGCTAGGTGTCTAAACTCCTATTACATTTGGTGGAGATCTAGTCAGCATGCTCAGAGGAGCATAGAGAGGGATCAGATGCCATCTGAAGTGAGCACCACTCAGCTGAATCTGTCTACACTTTGGGGACTGCATTGACACTTGAGTTTAGGTATTCGGATCTCAAACTCAGTTCTGTCCTCTGCCTTACTAGCTAACCAGAATGATGTTGAAATGGTTATTAATGTCTGATAGAGGTGAAACCTTGCGTTAGGAGACTGTATTTCAGAAGCTTCAAAAATCATACTTCGAACACTTAGGATAGACTAGTCCCATGTATACAGCTACATTCAAGATGATCTTCTGGCAAGCAAATACTGCTTAATCTGAAAAAAAGTCTGTCTTTTGGATTAAAAGGAAATGATTGGAGTGTGTGTGTTTCATTTTTCCCCTTTCTTTTAATTGGTCTTGGACTTTACAAGCCTGTTGGTCTTCTAGTCACTAGAAGTGAAGTTCTTGCTCTGTGGTTCAGTTTTTCCAGCTGTAGAAAAATGATGATAATTAGGACCAGTTAAAACTGTTGTTTCAGTAGAAAACTGAGATTTGGAATAAATTCGCTATCAAAATTTTGTCTTTTGCATGTGTATGTATGTAAAATTGATTGTCCAAAAGCTCTGCAATGTGTCCCTGAAAACTGGAAAACATTGGCTTGGTCAGGCTGCCCGAGAGTAACAAGTGCGACAGCACATTTGCTGCCTGTTCCCGTTCCTCTCCATGGGACAGATTCTCCAGCTGTTTTCCGTGGTGGGTAGTGGTGAAGGCCTCCGCTGGTGCTTTGTGTCACGCCTCTGATTTTCACTGGAAGTATTTGGTGGATGCAGACTAGAGTGTGCATGGTGTTTGGCTCTGAGGGATATCTTGTCTCATTTGGGGCATCTAGGCACTGCAAAAATGCCAACAATAATGACCTCTGAAATCAAGGAGGCTTTTCAGTATGCTTTCATTTCACACTTTGCAAATACTAGTTCTTTTTAGCTATTTCTTAATGTGGACTTCAGTCAGAAGCGTTTCTGTTTTCTCTCTATTCCACAGTCAGCTGCAGATTACTGTGTAGCTGATGTGCCACTGCAGGGAGCAGGGAAACAACTTCCAAATGTTAAAGCAGCCATTTTCTGTGATGCTGTGTACTATCAGTGGGGCAAGCAGAAGGTAAGGAGAACGTCGTGTTTAATGAGAGACAATTCTTCCCGTTCCCTCTTCAATTTTTTGACCAACTGATTTGTAAGTAGCGTGGGGGTTCCTTGGCTGTGATGCCATTAAGTGAAACTTTGATGTAGTAATTCAGCCTGGGGATAGCTTTAAGTGTCTTGTGTCCTACTTCTAGTACTTCTGTGCTTCTAGTTATGTTGATAGGGTGCTTTTATACTGTCATTAACCACTCCGGGCATTTGCAGGGTTAGCTCAAAACTAAGAGTGATATCCAACATGACATATGACAGGCTCTTAAACTAAAAGAAGTGTTGTAAGTTTGCAATGGGAGAGCAGAGGGAGGGAGGGAGGAAGTACAACAGTATGTTTCTTTGAATTTGGGAGGTGTCAATGTTAATGTGCAACTGAGGCCTTTGGCACTTGGAAAAGACAAATGCTGTTGGTGATAGTGGCATCAAACATCACAAGTAATTTCCCTTTAAGAGATTAGGGAATGTGAATCCAACTCCTTCAACAAATCCACAGTTTAAGAAGAGAAAAAGATTACCTTTTGGTTTTAGGCTGTTTACTTATTTTAGCTTTTGAACTGTCTCTTGTTCTGTTCATGAAAATTGGTGATGTTTTCCTATTCTCTTAAATACACCAGCTGTCATCTTTGGTCTGCCAGCCCTGTGAGACCCTACAGACCAACACGTAGCCATCTTCTGCCCACCAGTTCAGTCTTCACTTCACCTGCTAAACTGATCTTGTTACCCCTAAAGCCTGTATCTTTTCTCTTCATCTACCCCCCTATGGAGAGCAAAGAGTTCACTAGAGTCAAGGAGTTAGCTATGACCAGTTAAGACTGATGTAGTATTCAATCTTGCTTCGCAAACTGTTGCCTGAAATGGGAGATGCTGATCCTTGTCCCTGTGGTGCCCGCCTAAAGCCTGCCTATGCCTGATTTAGACTGAATAACCAGCAGTCTGCTTAGGGCTTCCCACCAGTCTGACTACGAGTCTGCAGCAGGAGAAGCTCAACATGGGTTTCAGGAGGCAGCTGTACCCATCTTATGTCCCACAGCAGCTCACAGATGTGACCCTTCTCACTGCAACCTCAAGAGCTGCAACAGTAGAAGCGGCTAGAGTGTGCAGCCTGGGTTGTTGGGGAGAGGGAGCGAGGCCACCATTTTAGGTTATAGGAAGCTGTTAAATTGGCCATTTCTTACAACATAAAAATTGCATTTCCTGCCTACCTGGAGGTTGCCACACAACTGCTAGCAGTCATTAACATGGTGTGGAGTGTTAGTTCGTCCATCTCCCTTACCTCCTTGTTCCTCTACGAATCTAGAGATCGTAGTTACTACTGGTAGGGGCTGTTCTCAGAAGATGTACTTGGTATAATGAGTATTTCTAATTTTACCAATGTCTAGGAAAGAATACTGTGATGATGCATCAAGCTGCACTTCTAGGGTTAAATGTGTCCTTGACATGCATATCTAAAAATAGAAAACCTTCAGCTCTGAACAAGGTAGAATTACTGCATATCTTGAGGCCTTTTTTCTATCCTTAACATAGAGAATCTCATAAGTGGGTATTATGTTCTGCCTATTTTCCTTTTTTCTCTAATGTCTGTAAATGCATCCATCAACTACTGATGACTTTGCTGACCTAGACACCCTCTACTTTTTTTGCCTTTTTTTCCTTGCTTTAAACAAAAGCATGACAATAGAATCTGTATCTAATGGTTTTAGAGCTGCTATTAATTCATCTTTCATTCAAGGCTGATTGCTTTCAATCTTAGCAGTACACTTTAGATTGCCAAAGATTTTGTGAATGTGTGTTCATTATGAAAAGGTAGATGTGACTGAACTTCAGCATACCTATGCTGATAATACAGTCTTTTATCTAAATAAAGCTTGTGTATAGGCTTGAAGATGTATTTTTAAATAATCAATATCCTTGCAATTAAATAGTCTTTATCTCCAGAAAAACTCTTTCTGATCACAATTGTATGTTGTCCTTCAGATATAAGACTATCTCAAACTTACTTCTCTTTTGGTTACTCAGAATTTTTGCTTTTTTTCAGGTTTGGCCTAAAGAACAAATAGCTTAATTGTCAACATTTCCGCATTAGATGGTGATTTGTGAAGTTGATGAGGAAAATTGAGAGTGTTATTCCATGTGCTAAGCTTTCCTGAAACCTTTATTGTTGACTGTAGAAGAATCTGAAGTGCTTGTTAAGGTTCATGCTTATTAAACTGTCACTACTGTTTTCTTTTTCTGTAGGGAAGGCTACTTTATGGCTTGCAAACTATAGTTAATTGTCCATAGTAACTGGTAGCAGATTATTTCGGACCAATTTTTTTGCCTGAATAATTATCAGCTTTGTTTCTCCATAGCTGTTTCACGTTCCCTTACTCTCTGTTGAAATAATTTAGTATTGGAAGGGTTTCATTTTTAAACAGTACTTTTGAAGGGGAGAAAAAAAAATAAAGAACAGTGCCAAATGAAATGCTCAGATCAGGTAAGTGTTCAGCATGTTTATTAAACTCTCAAATTCAGATGAAATTCAATTAGTTATATGTGTCCATTAGTACATACTGCCCCTTCTGCCTTTTGCTGGGAGGAAAACAGTGTAAGATCTTACCCTTTTTTTTTTTTTTTTTCCTTTTCCTGTTGACTTTTTCTCCCCCATCTTGGTTTCCAGGTTCCAAAGGACACAAAAATGCTGATAAAAGCTATGCCTGATTTAGACTGAATAACCAGCAGTCTGCTTAGGGCTTCCCACCAGTCTGACTATGAGTCTGCAGCAGGAGAAGCTCAACATGGGTTTCAGGAGGCAGCTGTACCCATCTTATGTCCCACAGCAGCTCACAGATGTGACCCTTCTCACTGCAACCTCAAGAGCTGCAACAGTAGAAGCGGCTAGAGTGTGCAGCCTGGGTTGTTGGGGAGAGGGAGCGAGGCCACCATTTTAGGTTATAGGAAGCTGTTAAATTGGCCATTTCTTACAACATAAAAATTGCATTTCCTGCCTACCTGGAGGTTGCCACACAACTGCTAGCAGTCATTAACATGGTGTGGAGTGTTAGTTCGTCCATCTCCCTTACCTCCTTGTTCCTCTACGAATCTAGAGATCGTAGTTACTACTGGTAGGGGCTGTTCTCAGAAGATGTACTTGGTATAATGAGTATTTCTAATTTTACCAATGTCTAGGAAAGAATACTGTGATGATGCATCAAGCTGCACTTCTAGGGTTAAATGTGTCCTTGACATGCATATCTAAAAATAGAAAACCTTCAGCTCTGAACAAGGTAGAATTACTGCATATCTTGAGGCCTTTTTTCTATCCTTAACATAGAGAATCTCATAAGTGGGTATTATGTTCTGCCTATTTTCCTTTTTTCTCTAATGTCTGTAAATGCATCCATCAACTACTGATGACTTTGCTGACCTAGACACCCTCTACTTTTTTTGCCTTTTTTTCCTTGCTTTAAACAAAAGCATGACAATAGAATCTGTATCTAATGGTTTTAGAGCTGCTATTAATTCATCTTTCATTCAAGGCTGATTGCTTTCAATCTTAGCAGTACACTTTAGATTGCCAAAGATTTTGTGAATGTGTGTTCATTATGAAAAGGTAGATGTGACTGAACTTCAGCATACCTATGCTGATAATACAGTCTTTTATCTAAATAAAGCTTGTGTATAGGCTTGAAGATGTATTTTTAAATAATCAATATCCTTGCAATTAAATAGTCTTTATCTCCAGAAAAACTCTTTCTGATCACAATTGTATGTTGTCCTTCAGATATAAGACTATCTCAAACTTACTTCTCTTTTGGTTACTCAGAATTTTTGCTTTTTTTCAGGTTTGGCCTAAAGAACAAATAGCTTAATTGTCAACATTTCCGCATTAGATGGTGATTTGTGAAGTTGATGAGGAAAATTGAGAGTGTTATTCCATGTGCTAAGCTTTCCTGAAACCTTTATTGTTGACTGTAGAAGAATCTGAAGTGCTTGTTAAGGTTCATGCTTATTAAACTGTCACTACTGTTTTCTTTTTCTGTAGGGAAGGCTACTTTATGGCTTGCAAACTATAGTTAATTGTCCATAGTAACTGGTAGCAGATTATTTCGGACCAATTTTTTTGCCTGAATAATTATCAGCTTTGTTTCTCCATAGCTGTTTCACGTTCCCTTACTCTCTGTTGAAATAATTTAGTATTGGAAGGGTTTCATTTTTAAACAGTACTTTTGAAGGGGAGAAAAAAAAATAAAGAACAGTGCCAAATGAAATGCTCAGATCAGGTAAGTGTTCAGCATGTTTATTAAACTCTCAAATTCAGATGAAATTCAATTAGTTATATGTGTCCATTAGTACATACTGCCCCTTCTGCCTTTTGCTGGGAGGAAAACAGTGTAAGATCTTACCCTTTTTTTTTTTTTTTTTCCTTTTCCTGTTGACTTTTTCTCCCCCATCTTGGTTTCCAGGTTCCAAAGGACACAAAAATGCTGATAAAAGCCAAAAAGAAGAATAATTGGAAAGGAAGTTGTCTTAGCTTTTGATTCCAAAAAGAATACTGTAGAATGTAGTGAGCTTTCATGAACAGGCCTGACATTTGGGGAGAAAAAAAACACACCACAATGCATCCTCTTGTTGTGCTCTAAAATATTTTATGCAAATTGCAAGTGATTCTAAAAACACAGAATAAACTGAACAGATGAAACTGAACTTGAAAATTAAATTAGCTCCTGTATACATGGCACAATGATGGCAAATAAAACCGGGTCATTGTTGATGAAATTCTTACTCAAGTCTTTTCTGCATGTTCATCATCATCTTCCTCCCATACCCCCCTGGTTCCCTTCAGGATCTTACAAAGACTTCTACCAGGTTGGAGAGGGGGCAGGATGTAGTGGAAGTGTAGTGTGTCCTAGCTGAACTGAGCTAATGATGGAGCACCGCATTTAGTGGTGTATTTCCTGCGGCACGTTTCAGTCCCCAACCCCTACTTTCTCTCATTTTACTGAGTTGACTGCTCAGTTCTTTGACTTCAATGAGTTGATGATCAATTTATCATCCACCTGAATTATCTCACTCTGGCTTCTGTTAGTGACAGAGTACTCTGTACTAGTTGGTCAAGAGCAACCAGTGAGAACTGTCCCCTTTGGCACCATTTCCTTGTTAATTTGGCTTATTTTAATCACTTTGCCATGCTGGCAGTAGTTAGGGAGAGTATTGCTTTGCTGCTTTTGCTGCTGAGAGGAAAGTCTGTGGAAGGGCAGTCTAAATAGAGCTAGGGGAAGACTGAATCAGATTAGGAGGAGGAACAGAAGATACCAATCTAAAAGAGTAGTAACTTTAACCAAATGTGTTTTGATTTTACACCACTTCACCAGCTTTACCAAATGCTTCAGTTTGTCCTAATGTGTAAGAGATGAGAATTGGGTGATCTTACAGTGAAACAGGAGATTGCAAACATTTTTTGTGCAGAGAAATGTAGCAGCCCTCTGCGTCCAGTGCTATAATTACATGACCAATAGAATGGGGAGCAGTGATTTATCCATCTGGTAGCCTGGGATATATGATTGAGCTCAAAGGATCAAAAGAAAAAGGTGAGGAAGGCATAGGCTGCAGGGATAGTAGGTGGATGATAAAGATCAGGCAAAGTAGTAGAATATGTGCGGCAAAAGGGAATTTGACTGCAGAACATGAAGTATAGTGCAAAGGAAGAATAATTTCTAGGATGAGTCTGAATATCCCACTGTATTTATAAATCTTAGAATTGAGGAAGAGGTAAAAACAGAAAATTTTTGCTGCTGCATGCAAATACACTAGAAGAATAAAACTTTTGTGCTGACACAAGCAAGTAAGGCTATAAACCAAGGTAGAACTTGAAACTTTCCTACCTATTAGAAAGTTCCTTTTGTAATTTTATTAATGGATATTAATCTGCCACATGTATAAACAGATTGACTACAACCTCTCCCTTAGCAAAGCTCGTATCAGTTGTTTCTCTTTTAATTCTGTTCTAAATAGATTGACAAGGGTTACTGTATAAAACCAGTAAATTGAGTTTTATTGACCTTTGGAATCTGCATGAAATATAAAAAATTAAGTGATGAGCTTTAGATGTGTTATTGATGTTTTAATCGGTGGAGCAACACAAAGCAAAAACCATATGTGAATATTTCTTTTCTACTTTCACTTTCGAGATTAATTGTAACAAGTGGTTACTAACGTTTGTTAGTGAAGGCCTTTAGGACCAGTGAATTTTTACTGATTTGTTAGAAAAGTTATTCTAATTTACTATTTTTATTCTCTCCAAACTAAATAATCTAGCTCTTACTGTGTTGCAACACAAATCTTAACACAGTAAGTAATTGCGATAGTGCTAGGAAGTACATTCGAACAATGTGCCGTAATAGTTCAGTGCATTTCTACTGTGTATTATGCCTGAGTTTAGAAGTGATCAAGATGTTAAATAGCATTCCTAAAGGTTATTTCTGATTATACTAGGCAAGAGAATAGCATCAGAACCATTTGTGGATAGTGATAATATTTTCTTTTCTGTCAGGAAACAGCCTTTTCTTATGTGCATCTGCTAATAATTTTGTGTAGTAAAATAATAAAAGGTTATAGTACTGTGTTCAAAGAAATAAAACAGTAGGATAAAAGTGAGGAAGAAACCTCCACCTTCATGTAATCTCTTCCATGAGAACATAGAAAAATATTTGATCTCATGAAGTAAACCTTGAAGCTTTCAGTAATCATGAGGTGATTGCATCTCATCTAGGGACAGTTCAAAAGAGTTTGACTCCAGTGGAAAATCCTTGCTGACTAAGGAGGTTTTGGAAATGTCATCATAAACAGCTGGTAATAAAATGTTAATTTATAATTGTAAAATGGTGGTGTAGCAGCTGTGTACAAGGGGTGAGCAGCTCCATGTGGGAAGCTTCAATGACAAAGTGAAATGGGAGAGAAATGGGAAGAGCAGGAGGGGCCTGACTGCTAGAACTGTGCTGCTGCATCATGGAGCGCGCGGGCTGTCTCGTGAGCTGCGAGCAGGAGAACAGCTTAAATGGCACAGAAGAGACAGGGCAGGTGAGAAAGAAAATGTGAAAAGTACCACACATCTCCAAGAGAAAGGTGAATTCCTTAAAAGTTAGATTATTTGGAAGCCCCATGCAGTGCCTTGCAAAACTGTCTGGGTCTGTCAAAATGCTGTCTGTCAGTAGATGGTGCTCTTTATATCAGCTATTTACTCATGCTGCCTGTGTTTGGCTGTGTTTTCATGTAAAAGGTCTGGTAACATTCCTTAACAGTTCGTTTCTCTGAATTCTTATGTCTGGGAGACTAGAAAACGGAGGCTTTTGAGGGACTGCCAAAAAAAAAAAAAAAGTGTTGGCTAGATTCCTTTGAAACATCCTCCATCCTTGAATTTTTTCAACAACTTCTTTTGCTTGTGAACGTGTATTGTTTTGAACTTGGACAAATTCAGAAGCTTCCAGCATAAAAACCTTGAGCAAACATTGTGGATTGGAGAATATATAGCAGACTAATTCAGTTTGGCAACTGACCTGTAAGGCACTGCAATAACGTGGTCTAAAATAAAACTGCAGAGCAGATTTGGCAAGTCATTTGCGGTTCTAAAGTTTTCTTTTGCATATTAACTTTGCAGTTTTACCTGCTGTTTCTGGAAAGATAGGAATTAGTTTATTTTTAAATGTAATGCTTCTTAGAAAGGACTTAAATGAATCAATGCAATTGTGAGTTTTACCTGGAGTCATTTATTCATTGGTAGTTGGATGGATGTAAAAAGCTGCATAAAAATGAAAATTTCCTTATTAATGTGATTGAAGTATTATTGGACCTGCCTACATTTTTTATTATTCAGAAAATATGCCAGCTCTGGAGCAAAAAAGTTAAATGTGTTAATTGTGTAAAAATATCACTTGCCAAAGGCTGCTGTTGAGACAAAAGCCCTGATCTGGGCAGCAGAACAAGATGGCAGACCTAATGGGGAATTTGAGATGCTTAAAGTTGCGTGTGTCTTTATGCAGTGATCTGTGTATAGAACATCAGCTACTTAACCAGGAGTTAAATTTTGGCTTGTGAGATGAATTTGCCCCTGGAGTGAATCTTGAGAACTGCCTGCTCTTCACTGCCTGACACTACTGGTCTTTCTGCAAACAGAAACTGAAGGATCAGTGTGAATTTTTCATGTAATCTTAAACTGCAAGCAAATGATCCAAGAAAGAGAGGGGAACTGAGTTCCTTTCAGAAATGTGATTAAAATATGTCTAGTTCTTATTCAGGGCCAGTTGGTCTTCCCAGCACATTGATTTAGATATCCCTTCACAGATCTCTCTCCAGAAAGGATATATATTGTATGTACTCAACACATTACAGCAGATGAATATTGTTCCTCACAATGCTTAATTTACCTTCTCTCAGCCCTTCTTTCACATTCATCTCCTTATGACCCAAGTTCCTTATATTGAGGTCAGGTGGGCATAGTATTTTTGTTGAAAATGTCAACTCCACATTTCTAGGGACATCTCACAGCTGCCTTCCCCAGGAAGATGTTGCTGGGTCATTTTGGGCTGGATTTTTCAAATGGTACCTGGAACTGAAGATGCAAATCTTCACTTGACTGGCATACCTCCCTGCTTAGCCTCCCCATGTTGCCTCCCAGGATGTTCTTGGGAAAGTCCCATTTTCCCGTGAATGGCCTGATCTAGGAGATACATTCAGAACATGGCAACAATATTAAGCTCTGCCTTCCTTCCCCTCCCCACATCCTTGAATCTGGTCTGCCGAGTCCCATCTATATGGGCTATAAGCTCCAAATCTTAAGGTTTTTGAGCAGACACGGTGCTGCTGCCACATCCTTCTGTTTTCTTTTAATATAAGGACAAGCTTCTGACCTTTCTTTTGATTTTATTTGCTGCGCTACAAGAAGAGATGCTTCCTGTGAGTGAGAAGAGATGTCTCCCTTTGGCCTGGGCTGGCCTTGATGTGAATATGGGACTTGTGCTCTGTGGCTTTTTCTGTATCTTCTTGTTGGCTAACTTAGGCTGCTTCCTAGCCAGGAGGGGTTGGCCTTCATGAATCTCAGTTTGAGGCTTTTTGCTTTCTTTAATAAAGGGGATAAAAGGGCATTGCAGTGTTTAAGCTTTTTTTATGAATATAGGACTTCATAGGGATGATAAGAGAATACAGGAATTCCCTTATTAGGGAGAGAAGACTAGTTTCTCAAAAGTAATTAGCAAGAAATTACATTGATGTCAGAAGTGCCCTGCTTGTTTTGAAAAATACGTTGTGTATCTGCCTTCTAAGTTGAGAAATCCATTATGACCTTCTACACAGGCATTGCAATGCTATTGCATGAATCAGATGGCTGGGCTAATCTGCCTCTTGTATCAACATTTGCCTTTTTTCTCCTGCCTTTGCTGGAAGTGGAAGCAATGTCTTATTGGGAAGCAAGAGGTTGACCCATCAGCTGAGGCTCAGAGACCTTTTCTTATTCATACTAATGGACACGTCTAGCCTATAAAGTTTTTCTCCTCAAAATGTATTTGGCTCAAGAGAACATAGTTAAGAGTCAACTGGCAAAGATTTCTAGAAAACTTTGATTGCTGTTGGGGTATAAAATGCCTTGCATGCTGCACTTGCCTTCTGCATATGAGTGAGCCTATCCATAAAGGCTGAAAGTTGGCACGGAAAGGTTATACTACTTCTTACAGTACAAGCCTCTTAATTGGCACATCTGCTGGAAACAAAGGTGCCAAAAATATGATTCACTTGGAAGGAGTAAACCTTGTAAGAACGCAACCTGTCATTATTTAGTAGGAATTAAGATCCTCTCAGGATGTTAGATGTTCTCCTTGTACGAATGTACTGTTGTTGAGCTAATGGCGGAATTAACCTCACTACTTGCTAATGCTGAAGTAAGAGTTTCTTTTATAGCTCTTCTCATAAGAAATGCTTCACTGTCTGTCTTTAAGATCAAAAAATGGACTGTACCCTTTACCTCTGACATAGAGCAGCTATTAAAAAAAAATACCCAGCTACTTCTCAAACCCTAGGTTGTGACACGTCGAGTATCTTCTCGACAGAATAATGTAATTAGAAGTGGAAGGATCGAGGTGTGGTCTGTGCTGGACAGATTTATTATGTCAGGGTAACTCTACCAGTAAATCCCAAGAATAAAAAAATTCTGCCAGTGTCATTGATGACAGCTCCCCCAGAGAAAGGTACACTGCCTTGGCAAAAGCAATTTTATGCCATAGATGTGTTTTTCTTTAAAAAGCATGTCACCAGAAAGCACACAACGCCCACTGGCACTGTTAGGTACATGTTTCTGAGATTAGGCTTAGCCTGTATTTGAATAACCTTTTTATTAGAATATCCTGAACATTTAGAAACATAGGGAAGATTTTTTTTTTTATTTAATTTGTAAGTAGAAGGACTTGGGATTTTAGATAAACATTTACGTTGTGTTACTAGTGTTACCTGAAATATCTGGAAAGACCAGAGTACTGATCTGTACCACCTCTTCCCCCCCCCATTAAATAAAGACCTATTTGTATTATAGTAGTATTCCTAGTAAAGAAAACTAATTTTTACAAGCCTTAGAAAATTCTACCATTAAGCTACATGTCATAATTTTTAATTGACACATTTCAGTTCATATCCATGTTAGTATGGATAATGTGAATATGAAACAGGTACATTTAAAAGTCATGGTCCTGTCTAGTTCTCATTTCAAGGCAGCCTGTTTTGTGATTCTTATTGCTAACTATTGATAACTGAGCTGTTTTTGAAAGAATCCAGTTAAGTGACTGAAGAATTGCAGATAAGGCATCGCCAAATATATGTGCTTATGAGTCAGAAGCATTCTCATGATCCACAAAACAAATACAGGCTGACTAACTTCCTTTAACTCTTATTATTTAATTCACAAGTATAAAATCAAAACTTTGTGCTGTCTTTCAGATCTTTACATTTTTAGCTCTCATCTTTTGCTGTTGATTGTCCTGTAATTAATGAGCAACAAGATTTTCAGTGTATTATTGATATTTTCATGCAAATTAAACATTTTTCTAGTCTAGTTTGGCCAGTGGATTTTGTTGCTGCTACAGGCTGTATTTTAGCTAAATTCTTCTATGAACATCTTTAAATAAGTATGTGAGAAATTCCAAGAAAATCAGTGGACCTACTTATACGCCTGGTTTGCATTTATTTTAATGGAATTCCTGATAAGCAGTCTCTGTTTAGTTCAACTGTCGATGTAACTGCTGAAGATGCAACTTGCAGAGGTGCCAGGATTGGTTTAAAAAAAAGAAAAAGTGGCAATGGAGACTCCTTTGTAATTGTCAGTCTTGTAGTATAGGTAGGTTTTGGGTGGTGTTATTTTTTAATTTTTATTTTAATCTAGACCTGGAGAAAATATTTTTGACAAATACTGAACTTCCTCAGAAGTGGAATTCCAGTTGTTCTGATGGTATTTCTGAGTTCAGGACAAACTGTTGGAAAAGGGAGAGCTACATTTCATTGCTGGCTTAGTTATTAGATATTCCTGTTTGCTTTCCTACGTGTACCTGAATGGATTTGAACTTACAGCTTTCACCAAGATGGGGCACTCCTGTGCCTACACCCAGTCTGAATGGAGTATTCTGTGATGAAGACTCATGCCATAAATCTTCTTTGCAGTGGGTGTAGTACTTAGTCCTTAAGACAGGATAAAAGATGAGCTGACCTGCAAGTTATGTGCGCCATGTCGAGGGTGAACGTCTCAAATTTTTATTCTTGCTGTAGTGGATGGTTATGTGCAATAAAGAACATGTGCTTGTAATAAAGTTTAGTTAATTACTTGTTGTAAGTTGCTGTTAATACAGGGCTGTTAACTGAAATTAATTCTGTTTCTTCTTTGACTCAATAGTGGTAACAAGCAGGCTAGAGAAGTTCAAGGAGGAACCTTTTATCTTCATAGCTGCACAAGGCATGCTAGTAGGGCACCTGCTGTGTGAACAGAAATTGTCTGTTCTCCAGATCTATGCAGGATACAGAGTAGGTTTCTGTTTGTAAAAGCAGGAGGATTTGTCTTTACTTGTGAAGACTGTAGTCTGTGATATAAGATAGTGATAGTTAGAGCCCAGACTTGGACAGGTTTGAATTGTCTCAGGTAGAGAAGGGGAATCAAAGCCACATCAGTGAAGAAGTATCAAACAGTTGACGTATCTTGTGAAGTGGGAACCCTAACCCTCACAGAGCAACTCTTCCTCCCTGCGTTTTCTCTGCAAATATCCAAAAGCAAATGTTTAATTTTTGGACTGGAAATCTTCTGCACTGAGTGAAATGGATCTTTAGTTTGAAAAGATTAAAAATGCAGTGTTTTTAGATGAATTGAATTTTAAAACATTAAAATCCACTCTTTGATTTGGATTTGGCTGTCAAAACCTAAAATTGATTATGTTCCTGGTCCTACTTGTGATTTTATTTTAAGCATTGTTGGCCTGGCTGTCCTGGTTGTGGCTTTCGGGAGGTTTGATAGCAATTAAAATGATGTCAGGCAAGCTTCTTGACAATACTGAGGGGTGCTCTGTCTTCTCCTTTCTTGTCCCGACACTTCAGTTCTTCACAGTTTGCTGATAGTGCCACTGCCATTTATTTCAACACTAGCATCTGCCAGTCATGATTCTTGCTTTCAGAGTGTGATATCTCATTGGAAGAGAGTGCTCTCATGGGAAATGTGTCACCTTTTATATCCTTGCTCATTGTTTCAATACTGTCTTTATCCCAATCAGGATAATGCTCAGTGATTTTTTTTTTTTTTGACAACTTTATCCTTTCCTGTTGATGGTTATACTTGTGACAGCCTTAAAAGGGAGTTAACTCCCTCTGACAACTTCTTACTTTCCAGATCAATCTCATTATTTTTCATAATTTGTTTCCTTTCCCCCCCTTTGCAGTCTGTTTGTAGTACACCTAAGCTTGTGGCACCAGTACAGAAGGTATTGGATTGGGTCAATCCTGGTGTTGCTTGAAAGCCAGGTAAAACCTCCCTCTTCATTCATCGGTCTTTGAACAAGTGGTGGTGCTACACTGATTTGGGACCCTGGGGTAGAAGTTTCTGCTTGTGCAGAGCTGGCTTTAAGCACTGCCAGAGCAGTCTCTTGGTAGGGACAGCCATTTACAGCAGTCCACTGGAGGCAACAAAAAGAAGCCAGTGACTGACTTGGCCACTTGGGTTGTGAAAAGGTGAAGAGATGGGAGGCTGTGTAAGTGAGGGAGATGGGAGGCTGTGGACCACTGCTGCTAACGTAGGAGGGAGGCCCTTGTAGAAGCGGCATTTGTTCCTCTCCTTTTCCTCCAGAAAGTGGGAGGATAGGAATAGCGAATCTACTTTACAGGACCTTTTCCACTTCTCCTGTACCTTTCATGGCTTCCCTGCCGGTCTCCAGTCTTTCCCCTACCTGGTCCTTCCTGGAGAGGGCTGATGTGGCCCTGTTCACCTTGTGTTCAGAGCCGTAAGCTGGTGCTGCTCAGGTGCCCTCATCTCCCTCTTTAACTTTGTTCTCTCCTCTCTCCCTCACAATGTCAGAGGACTGTCCCCATCTGTTCAGTGGCTGGATTGAGGGGCCAGTGATCTCTCTGTGGGTCCGGTTTGTGTCTCTCCTTGGACTTCAGGTGTGTTTGAACTAGCTTGGAGTCAGTGAGGACGTGGTTCTCCTGGGGCCTCGGGTACCTTGTCTGGACTTCATTTGTGCTCCTATGAGACACAGCGAGCTGGCTGCACTGAGTTGCTTCTCTTAAAAAACCAATATATTCTGAGAATGTGGATTTTGGTGAACCAGAAGGTATTATAACTCTACTCTGATCCTTCTGGGGACCAGTGGTGGGAGATAACTCCCTCTTGTGTGTACTTGAACTGATCTTGTCTTTTGTGGGGTCCTGTATGTGGACCCTGATGTCAGGCAGCATGGTGAGGCCACGTGCCAGCAGACTGGACCAGGGAAGGAGGGACTGCGTGTGGGACAACATGCATGGGAGTGATGGGGGGAGGGCTGAGATGTGGGCTGGGTGCCGCTTCTGGCGGCATGCTTTGAGTATCAGGCTGTGTTAATAGATGTGAGTGCCCTGGGAGCTGCACAGCCTCCAAGTCTTGCTCATGGCATCATTATATGACTCTCTACCGTGCTCAGGGGGTCATAGATTAGGCTAACCAGTTGCATTTGCATTTTGCCATGTGGAGCAAGTAAGTTTGGGGCTGCAAATGTGAGAGACAGGCTTGCAACTCAGGGAATGCAAGGTGCTAGCTGACCATGCTTCCAGCACAATTTGGGAGTCTTGATAGGTCTCCCATGTCTCTATAGTTTTCATTCAAAGTGGACGTTGCATGTTGATCAGTCATAGGTCTATGACTTGCACAATACCTGCTGTAGTGTCTCTGGTTTAATCCTTCCTGGGTGGCATTAGGGTGTATGTCTTGGCTAAACCAAAGTTGGTGCAAAGTTGGCCTTTAAAGTGTGCTTTAAACTAAATTGCAATGATTTTTTTAAAAAATATATTTTATTTGCCATACTGATTTTTTGTTTTTCACAGTGACAAGTAATAAATTAGAATCATAGAATCATTAAGGTTGGAAAAGACCTCCAAGATCATCAAGTCCAACCGTCAAC
>NW_008795125.1:3473863-3490747 GCF_000699145.1 Aptenodytes forsteri | reverse complement strand
GACAGTGGCCAGATTGCGTTCTAGCTGGGCTTTTGCCTTTCTCATTTCCTCTCTGCACGACCTAACGAGATCCCTGTACTCTTCTTGAGTCGCCTGCCCCTTCTTCCACAAGTGGTAAACTCTCCTTTTTTTCCTGAGTCCCAGCAAGAGCTCCCCGTTCAGCCAGGCCAGTCGTCTTCCCTGCCCGTTCTTCTCATGGCACATGGGGACAGCCTGCTCCTGTGCCTTTAGACTTCCTTCTTGAAGATCGTCCAGCCTTCCTGGACCCCTTTGCCCTTCAGGACTGTCTCCCAAGGGACTGTCTCAACCAGCATCCTGAACAGGCCAATGTGAATGTGAACAGGCCAACAGGCCAATTAGAATGTGACTGTTCGAATTTCTGATCTAATTAAAGTTTTAAACATTCAGTCTTTTATCAACATAGAAGGGAAGGTGTCTTACAGTATTTTCCTTGTTTTTAGTTTGGGGTTTTTTTTTAAATAAACACATTTCCTTTGGTTTGTCATTTTCATCTCTTCTTAGTATTAAAATTCTCAGTAACACAGATGGGAACCCAACACAACGGAGGTTTCAGTGGTTTTATGGGTTTTCTGCTTATTACTGTAATTTTCTTTAGTCTTTGCTGGAAAAATCTGTAAGTATGACTATCTGACTATCTGAGAAAGTATATTTCTAAACCAAAATGTGTCCTTTCCAGATTCTTCAATATTTTAAGATATCATAAAAACACATTCACAAGCCTGGCTCACTTCTTCTGTTCTTTCCAGAACTGAAACTGGCTTTTATGTTAGTCATTGATTCTGAATTCTATATAGGCAGTTTAATGTTGAAGAATTGGAAAAATTTCTTACTGAAAGAGTGGTTAAACATTGGAACAGGCTGCCCAGGGAAGTGGTTGAGTCCCCATCCCTGGAAGTATTTAAAAGACGTGTAGATGCAGCGCTTAGGGACATGGTTTAATGGGCATGGTGTTGTTTGGTTGACAGTTGGACTCGATGATCTTGGAGGTCTTTTCCAACCTTGATGATTTTATGATTCTATGATAAGTAATTTGGAATATATGTAAAAGATTCTGATTTTTTCAGTTTTAGCAATATAACCCAAGCATGTTTAAAAAAAATCATGCTTTTGAATTTCTTACTGGGCATTGCTGCTTCTGCTGCTTCTTGTCATAAATGATGAAGATGATGCTGTTAGTCTTGCTTCTGGAGTAGCCTGAAAGGTTCAACAGTAACTTAGATAGCTTTTGGAGCTGTGTAGTTTTGGAGCTGTGTAGTTTGAGTTCTCTGCTATATGTATCTATATCAGATACACATAAAATTTTATTTTTCTCATTTTTAAATATAGCATTGGGCCTTTATAGTTTGCTTGCAGAAGACATTATGTTTTGATTTAACAAATATTTCCTTCTCAGTGTCACGCATGAAGTGATCCCATTTCTTTTCTCCCAGTCTCTCTCTCTGATCACAGACACATCAGTGGTTTTCTGACACATTTTAATGTTTCCTGCCCCAGCTGACTCTGCATTATTCTAGGGGTGACAGCCACCCATCTCACTCTCTTTGTCCCTACTAGCTGGCAGTGACCTTATTACTTCTTTCCTTTGCTCTTCCCATACCTCCCCTCGCAGCTATCAGCCCCCTTTTCTCTCGAATTGCCTAACTGGGTTAAGGTAATGGTTCAACATTGAGCAGTCGTACTCCAAATCTACTCCGTGTGAAAATTTCTTCATGTCTGAAACACAGCTGGCAGAGCTCCGCGCTGCTGGTCTGATGAATGATGGTGCTTCTCCTTGCCGCCTTGCTTTGCTTATGTCCTTTGACCAACACAGCTATAACAAAATTGGTCCTGCTTTGTTTTTTTCTAGTTAAACTGTAAACTTCAGAGCAGAGTCTCTCGTGATGTGTGTTGGAGCAGAATCTGCCTTAATGCTTTGAGCAGCGCCTTGTTTATCCATCTCTGTTTCATACAAGCGTTTTTTTAGGCAGAAACTGTAGGGTCTGACTTTGGATAAATTTGAATGTAAATATAAGCAAAGTTAATGCATACGTCAGGATCAGTATGTTGGCAAATTGGATGTTACAAAAGGTATCAGGCAGCCCTGTTTGACTGAGGACCCTGATGTCCACAATCCCTGGATTTTATAATCTGGGCAGATTTGTAAATGCACAAACTGTTTGGGTTGGAGAAGCTCTTTTAAATAACTTGGCTTATAATATGTGAATTAGTTTTAATAATGAGATTTAATCCTCTGTCACTCAAAAATACAGAAGCCTTTCTTTCTTTTCTGGACTAAAGTACAATAAATAAAGACAAAGAAATTCTGGTGAGTAAATTGACCTTCAAAATTGGCAGGCTTGGTAAACTGCACCTGGCAGGCTGAGGAGAGAACTCGTATGTCATTGCTTAGGAAGAGTGGGGCTTGGTTGCTAATGCTATTCTGAACACTGAAATACACTTTCTAGCAGTGCGCAGGCTGTAAGTTTGATTTGTTTGTTTGTTTATTTATTCTTGAGTTGGTGATTTTAAGTACTGTCTTCTCTGCAGCATGGAACAAAGACAGCATGAAATAGTGTCACGTATTAAATATGCTATTTTTTTTTTCTTCTTGGAAGTCATTTTTATAGTTTGAGAAACACATAGCAAAAACTGTGGTTAGGCAATTTAGAAGAAAGTGTTTGATGCAAAATCCTGAAGAAACAAGTTTTCCTTCAAGTATACAAGAAAAGATCAGAATACTGAAGACTTTTATTCTCATTAGATCTATATCTAGCGCATGAAGTTGGCATTAGCATTTGGCAGGATTAAAACTATTAAAGTGTTGCCAGCTAAAGGTGATCTTAGGATGAGTTTATATCAGGAAAATGAAAGGGAAGGCTGGACCAAAGATTTTTTTAATATATTATTTTATTTTAATCAGTATGGCCTATTGTTTGACTGAGCTGATAAACAGAAATAAAGTAAAACATAATATGTTTTCCACCTGTCTAGGTAGTTTATATATAGTTAGTCGCAGGGGACTCATTTGGTAGGTATGTTTATAGTAAGGGTAATTTTCCTTGGTTTACTGGCAATTTTTTTAGTGTAAGATCTGGCTTTAGAGCAGGGAAGAAACTAACAAATGAATTTGGTGGGAAGGAAGCACATTTTTTAATAGCCTTTCATTTAGAGCATCTGGTTGGAAAATATTTTGGGTATGATGTTCCAAAAATTAAAGCGACAACAATATACTTTTTATAACCATTGCTTTAAAAACTCTGTATTCCTCTCTCATCAAGTCCTTATAAATTAGAAAATTAAACATAACGGTTGATGGTGTCAATGTAAAAATGTCCTCTTTGGACTGCAGTTATAAGTTTAGTCAAACGTTTCAATCATAATTCTGAACACTGGACAGTAAAAAATCAGCATGTATGTTTGCTGTGCAGTGATCTGTATATTGCACAGCATAATAGCTACATTTGGAACTATTTTTCAGTTCTACAGGCAGAGAGGGAAATGTTAAATTTGTACTGTAATTGCTGATAAACTTGTTCTTCAGATATTTAACATGATGATGCGTAAACCTTTTAAGAGAATAGTTGCTGAACTGAAAAGAGCAACCTCTTAGTTAAAACAAACATTGGCATTACTTGTGTACTTTAGCTAGGAATAAATAGCTTGTAAATCTATAGCTAGCTATATATATTTGTATACAAATATTTGTAATTTAAGTATTTTTATGATGTACAAGAAAAGCCATTAACAATTTATTTTTCAAGGGATGACAGACTTTCCTCTAGTCTTCAAAAATTCCAATGCTCAAGAAGTATCTTTAAATTTAAGCAGGAACTCATATAAAGATACACGTTGAAGTCTTGACCCTGTTGTCCAGGGATTTCTATGGAATCAGAGAGACTGCTTGTGTTTATAGCTATTTTTACTTGTTTTTTTCTTTGATGTATTTGTGAAGGACACGCATTTATATATGCGTGTAATAAAAATCAGCTAACTGATACCATAATATCGGGCTCGTCATTGAAATTCAGTTTCTTCTTTGACTCAAACAGCAGTAAAAAGTAGGCTAGAGAAGTGCGAAGAGGGGCCTTTGATCTTCCTACTTGCATGAGGAACAGTTACAGGGCACTTGCTCTCCCTACAGAGGTTGCCCCTTCTCCAGACCATTTGCCAGACCTATGCAGTGTCCAGAGCAGGTTTCTGTATGTGCAGAAGACTGACGTGCTTCTCAGAAAGGATAGTGTTAGAGCAAGCGCTGTCCTAGTTACAGTGCACCATCAACACCTCTGGAAGTTTCTTTTTTTTTCCTTTTTTTGTGGACGCCGAGTCTGTCAGTCAGGCTTGTGCCTGCTGCAGGTTGGTGGGTGGCAGCAAAAGATGAGAATCAATTATTTGAGGTGGTTTGGTGCATTATTGTGATACCTCTAAACGTGGATGGTGCTTATTTGTGTGTTTGAAACAGGATTCATGTTTCTGGTGAGTGTATTTTTGTTCAAAACAAAAAAGGCTGAGCTAAGGGATGTGCATTGTATTATATATTCAACTATAATTTTCCTGCTGTTTATTTAACTTCTACCTAGGCAATGAAAAAGAGATAGGGAAAACTGGACATGAGAAATTCAAGACATGTTTGCCCGTTGGAATTTTAGCTCTGCCATATTCCCTGGCCCTAACTTAATGTCTTTGCATGATGTACTTTATGGACTTAATAGGACATGCAAAGCACAAGCTTAAAACTGCTTTGGTCCTTTGGGCTTCTAGTAATGAAAAATTTCAAAGCAAATTCGAAAAGGTCTGTCTGACAAAGTACATCTGCATAAATGCTGGGATAAACCCTGGCTGGCAACATCGAGGGAATCTGCCATGAGTCCTAATGGAGAAGAATGGTTGAGATAACGTTCCCCTTCACCTCAAATTTGTGCAGAAAAACTTCTCTTGAACCTTCTACACCACCAAGGAGCTGGAGGACAGGTATTCTGCATGCACAGTGTGGGAACAAACATACTTCGATTTTATTCCATAGACTCAGTTCTTTGACAAAATCATAAAGTAAATGGATACATTGGTGTTCACACCCACTAACATCAGCCATGTCTAATGTTAAACATTTATTGTCGGTAATAACCTCCCATCTATTTAAGATTTTCTTAGTCTCCTGAGCAGACTGTTGCAAAAAAAAGAAGAAATCACTTCGAATATATTTTCTTTTTTTTGTGATTTTGCCTACTTTGACAAGAGGCTCTAAATCTCTGCAGTTCAGGTCGTCTAGAACTCAGCATTTTTATATGGTTAAAAAAAAGTGTATGTGCAAAGGTGAATTGTTTGATTAAATTAAATGTGACTTTATACATATGATAATGCAATTGACTTAATTTACGAATGTTTTATGTATAAACTATTAATCTGTTCAGATAATCTATTATAAAACTGAATTTTCAGGAAAGTATTGAACAGTGGTCTTTATTTATAAAGATGCAACTGTTTTAAGCAGGAGTCCTACTTATTTCACATAATGACGACTGTAGTAGGGTTAAAGGTAAAAAGGAAGCAGAAAAACTAAAACTGCTTGTAAACATCACTCAAACTAGGAATGATGTCAGCTGAAATGCTCAGTATGAACAGGTATCACCAGCTCTACCTCCATTGGTGTGTAGTCTCCTTTTCCCAGGCAGAATTAGTCTTTAAGCTTGCTTGCACTAAAGGGCTTTGTTGCAAGATCTTTTCTAATTGTAGTTGAGAAACATGCCTGGCCTGAGGATACTCCTGGTCTTCCATGGTTATATCCAAACTGGGACACAAACGTACATACCTCTTGTGAATTTGAAGGCTTCAAAGGCTGCAACTATTGCCCTTCGGGTGCAGTCAGTCCCTTTTTAAACTGTTATTCAAGTCAGACATGGTGCAATATGTTTCTGTGATGCGAGGAACATGGATGCAATGCAAAATAATGTTAAAGAACCTTTCACTGTGTGCGATTCCTGCATGATGTATTTGAATAGCTGGGTCTTGTGTAACGTGCTTTTGATGTACAAGAAAAGCCATTAACAATTTATTTTTCAAGGGATGACAGACTTTCCTCTAGTCTTCAAAAATTCCAATGCTCAAGAAGTATCTTGTAACGTGGTGATTATTGGATATCTGCCAGTCAGAGCAGCTCCTATCTTGCATTTATTATTTTAATACCGTATATGGACGTCACAGATTAATATTTCTGAAAATTGTGTGTGGACTAAACATCATTTCTGTTCTTCATTTCTGTGTTTCTAGTCAGGGACTGTGAAGCTGACCAAGCCTGTGGCGTTATGGACCCAGCAGGATGTCTGCAAATGGCTGAAGAAACATTGCCCTAATCAGTATCAGATCTACAGTGAGTCATTCAAACAGCATGACATAACTGGTAAAGTATGCACTATCAGAAATATTTCACTTACTTAAAATGTGGCAGATTGTTGTTAACAGATTGTGACTGTGCACTGAGGGCTTTTTGTTGATTGTATGACTAGAGAGTTGCAAGGTTTAGAGCAGGGGGAATATACCAGCTTTCATAGGATGTGGTAAGTGATTTCCCCATCTCTCTAAAAGATAAATTTCAGATTATTCAGGGTTAATATAATGAGGAAAGAAGTCAGTCTGTATGTGGGTAAGGGCCACACTCTGTTCATTCCAAATAAATAAATAAGAAAACCCCCAAACATTAAGAAATGTCCTATGAAGAAGAATGTAAAAGAGGGTGGGGTTTTTTTCATTGAGGTGTTTCACCTTGAGTTCATATGCTTTTTTGCCTTTTTTTTTTTTTCCTTCTCTAAGTTAAACTTAAGAGTCCGTAACATGTAGGATGGGAAGCAAGCCCAACTGAGCCCCTCCCTAGGGCTGAAGCAGGATCAATACAGCAAGTTCATTTCTGACAGATGTTTGTCTAACTTTGTTCTAGAAAATTTGCAATGGAGGAGATTTTTACATCTCTCTCTTACAGTATTTTATGGTCCTTATAGTTGGTATTTTCCTAGTATCAATCTAAACTATTATTTCCAGCCAATGAAACTGATTTCTGTCCCAAGCGTAGCTCGAGTACAAACAATTGTTCTTTCTTGCAATCTTTCCTTTATTGGATAGGAGGCTTCCCACTTGCACATACTTTCCTTGTCTAGTCTAAAAAATACTTGTTTGTTCGATCGTGGTTTGTCCCCCAAATACATGCAGGATCTCCAAACCTTCAACACTTGGTGTCTTGTCTTAGAAGAATATATTAAAAAGCATAATTGTATTTTATTTTCCTATTTACTTTAGAAGCTGATATTGATTTTGTTGATCTGCTTGACTTGTTAACTCCTACTCAGTTTGCTGTAGCGGTATTTTAGCTGACCACTTCGAGCTGACATCAGTTTAGCAGAGTAACTGGATTAATATAAATACAGACGTAACTTGGGAGTTAAATAACATTTTTACTCATATCCCAGGCAGTAATTAATCTGTAAAAAGTTTAATGTGGAACACTAATTTGTTCTCTGAAGTGGTGGTATACAAAACTGGGAATTGGCATTCAGCCATTTAATATCAAGCGGAGATTTGAGTTTCACATAGAAACCTCAGTCTTAACAATAATGTATTGTTAACTAATGCATGTTTCAATCAGTGTCTGTTCGTATACTTTTGGTGTTTCAAATTTTCCATTGAATCCTGTTGCTATTCTTTCCTTTCTGATAATATATGAATGATTGCAAACATGGCAAACTAAACTACCGATATTTGTTTACTATGTAGCCATGAATACGCATACACACTTATATGTGAGAGGTGGTTTGTATTGGTTTGGTAAGTGTTGAGTTTTAGTACATAACCATTGTGCTCATTTCCTCTAAGTCCTCATCTGTTGAATGCAGTCCATAGGAAGGTAGTCTGTGTCTCCACCCATGTGTACAGAGCTGACTGCATCCAGAGCGCTACCAGAAAAAATTGAAGCTATTTTTAAATTTTTTCTGGTTCTGTTTTACTATCATATTGTCTTTTTTTAGAATTAAGGCACTGTGAGGTGAAGTTGAAAGGAAGAAAAAGTTGTTTTCATTTCAGCATAAACATAGATGGAAACCTTGTAGTTTCATTGCAGATGCACAAAACTTCGAACTTTATAGACCTCTATGAAAAAGAAGAATCAAGATCAATCTTTCTTACTTTACACAAAAGAGGTATACGGAAAATATTCGTACGAGTGTTAGAAAGTAAGTCTGCAGGAAAGAAAATAACTTCAATTCAGTAACTATCAAAGAAAAGAAGAAATGCGATCAATGTTTGTACGGATTTTATAAAAGTATATTGTGATAATATTATGAGTGAAATCAATAACTCGGGAGGATATTTCCAGTGTTGTTCGTCCCTGTGACTCTGATTTTTTTGAAATCTAATAAGGGGATAGAACAGTGGATTTGTGGCTCAAAAAAAGCAGAGCATGAAAGGAGCATGGAAACTAATGTGAAGATTAAGCCAAGGTAGTGTAACTGTTTCCAGATACAGCTATGGAAAAGTGATGTGATTGTTGAAAATTTCTCAGGAATTAAAGTGACTTTACAGGCTGCTTTGATATGGAAAAATATGATGGAAAAGAACTTGAAGAAAGTGGCATGAAAAGGATATTTAAATTTTATTTGAAGATAAAATCTAAGGCATGGTCATAAGCCAGGAAAATAGTCTTAGGCAAACATATCTAGCAGTTGTTAACCATAGGTGTTGAAAAATGTGGCATTTTACTTGGGACTGTTAGTTGCTGATTACCGTAGGGGGCAAAAAGGCAACCCAAAATGTCCTTTCCTTGGTGGACATTTTATACCTTTTTACTACTCCTGACAAAGAGCAGCTGCAGATGTATACCAAAAAAATGCTTATTCTGGTGATTTACCTAGTAAGAAAAAAGATCTTCATATTAACAGTGATCTTGAGGATGCCATGGGACAGTGTACTCTCATGAGATCTGCAGATGACACCAAATCAGGGGTAACAGTCAATAGACTCAAGAGTAGGGCTGCTATCCGTAGGGACCTAGGCATAGGGACCAGACATAGGCTGGAGGAATGTGTCAACAGGAACATTATGAAATTCAACAAGAACAAGTGCAAAGTTCTGCAGCTGGGAAGGGTGAGTCCCTTGCACCCCGTTCAGCCTGGGGCTGGCTGGCTGGGGAGTGGCTTTGATGAAGAGGACCTGTGGTCTTGATAGTCAGGAAGATGAAATGAACCAGTGCTGTGCTTTGGCAGCGAAGAATGCTAACAGAATCATGGGCAGTATTAACAGCAGCATAGCGAGCTGATCAAGGATTATTCCCCTTTACTCTGCGCTTTTTAGACTCCAGTTCTTGGATCTCCAGTGCTGGAACTTACACTCCAGTGCAAGTTCAGGAGAGGGCCACCAAGATGCTCAGGGCTGGAGCACTTGCCCTGTGAGCAGGGGATTGAGGGAGCTGGGCTTGTTCAGGCTGGGGAAGAGGCAGCTTGCTGGGGTGGGATGGGGGGACTAGCAGCAGCCCTCAGTGTGTAGAAGGATGTTATCAAAAAGATGGAGCCAGACCCTTCACAGTGATGTATGAGAGACACCAGACTTGAGCTGAAACAAGAGGCTGAACATAAGGAGAAACTTTTTCCCTATGAGGACAGTCGGGCATTGGAACAGGTTGCTCAGAGAGGTTGCGCAGTCTCTGTCCTGGGAAGGTTTCAAGCCCCAGCTAGATAAAACCTTGAGAAACGTGATCTGATCTCATAGCTGATCCTGCTTTGAGCAAGAGGTTGGGCTAGAAATCTGCTGGGGTCCCTTCCAACCTGAATTCTTCTGTGGTCCTGTGATTCCCTGAGCACTTACTGAGTACCTCAGAACCAGTGAAATGCATTTTGCAGCCAGTTGGAATTAAATATGGAAAGGTCTAATATGAAATTGGGAGACTTTTTTTTATACACAAAATCCTTGAGTTCGGGGAGTGGAGCATTTGGTTGACTTACACAGCAGCAGGTCAGAGGTAATTTTCATGGTGTTGGACCCAGAGCCAGAACCAAAAGAATTTGAAGGACTAACACTGAGCGAGGTCTAAAGGCACCTCACAGGAATTAGCAGCGGTAGGAAAAATAAGGCAATAAAAAAGGGGGAACAAAGATGACAGTGGCCTGTACAACCACGAAAGCAATGTAATAGTAGGGCCATGTCACCAGAGGCTCTACAGGTGGTGTTGGCATTTACACCAGTGTGAGGGACATAAAAAGTTGCTCTGACTGGCCAGCTTTTTATACTCATTTTATACCAGTATATTCCAGGGGGCAAACCTGAGAAATGGACCTTGCTTTCAGTGTGCGTTTGTGGCTTTGAATTTGCCAGGCAGCAATACTTTTAAATGACTAGAGAGTTCTTGAGAGATGCGTTGTTCTTTGATGTTCTTATCCTGTACCATTGAAACAAATGAAGATTTTTGCAATGTCTCAGCATTAACAGGAGCAAGACTGGGCATAAGATGACTAAGGAATAACCATTTGGGGGAAAATGGTCCATTGACAAAGTAATAAAGAAGATGTCTAAGTAACTGCCTAGTAACTGATTTGTTGAAAGAAAGGAAGGAAGGAAAGAAACCCTGCTTCATCTCTTGTTTTTATGCCATGTTCCCCAGCGTGCTAATGCATGTCTTCAGAGCATGAGGTTTTAATGCTATAATCATTAAACAAACCTCATTCTGTCAAAGTAATACCCAAGAGGTACCTTGGTCCAAGTCAAGGAATTTGATAGGACTCAAGCCTTTTTAAATTAAACTTTTAAGGAGGAAAGGAACAGGACTCAAGAAAACCTCTTTTTAGTTTTAGAAGGGACCAGAACTTACGAATATTCATTAAATACCAAAGGGCACCGCGGAAAATGAAAAATGAACTGCTACTGGAAACCAGCTGCAAATAGCCTTAAAATCTGGCTAATTCTATAACCTCTAAAGATGCTCGCATTAAATCAGCTATATTGACATATATTTTTATGAAATTAATATGAAAACTTGCCTTTAAAATCTGAATTGATTTTTTTTTTCACTTCAATAATATCTTTGCAAATGTAAGGGGTTTATCTTATCAGCTGAAATGCTCAAGTTATTTAATGTGTTGGTGAAGGGATGGTCTTGTGGTTTAAGATACTACACTGGAATTTGGAGAAATCTTGGCTCCGTTTCAGGTTACTCTGGTATTCTTAGGAAGCACACTGAATCCTCAGGGTCTAAGTTACTGTCTCCATACAGAGAAAGGGCTTCTTTTTCTTATCAAAGTGTTGCCAGATATCTTTCCAATTTCCAGAACATATATAGTTTAATTATGCCCTTTGTTTCATGGAACTCAGCTGAATTTTGTGCTGCAACCAATGTAGTGACTTGGGGATGAAAGGTGTGCAGTGGAGCGCACGAGGCCAGGGTTTCATTCCTACCTCTGGGGCAGGAAGAGTGACCAAAACCAGGTGGCTTTATTCACCATGTTGTGACCTCCTGATTGTGTTCATCCTCCCCATATATGTTTTGGTGTCTGTAAAACAGAGATAGATACTAGTGTTGTTAAATGTGTTGTGGTATGTGTATAAAAGACATTGTTTGAGCCAGTTGAGTCTTCCTGTTAACAGGTCCGTTTCATTTGGAACAACTTCTGCTCACTTCCTGATCCCTCCCTTGCAAATGATTCCAGTTTTGTTGTCCTTCATCCTTCCATTATTGATGAGTATCACATTGACCCAAAATCTCTCGCGCGCCAGTGACACACCATACCTAATGTGAGGCCTGATGCAAGAAGCAAAATGAGGTCTTCGGTAAGGTGACCTCAATAGGTGTTCGCCCCAATGCTTCCCCGTCTGTGTTACCTGACACCTGGCCCTCCAGAGTCTTCTCACAAATCCTACTGTAGTTACAGTGCAGAAGACTACACAAACCAGCACCTTTTCTTAGCTTATTTTATTGGACATTGTTTTATTGTCCCTTATAAACTGGTCACAACCTACCCTCTAGGTTGTTATTGGTAGAGGACTGTTTTAATGATCAGGTGTAGGACTGGTACCAAGTGAAGAAGATCCTGGGCCAGGGCAAAGTATTGTAGGAAGTACTTTAGCCTCCTTTAAAGGATTATTAAAGTTTTGCTTACCACACTTTTCTCTGTTTGGTCCCAAACCTGTAGCAAGTTTTGAGCATTCCACAGCACTGTCATGTATCTCAGAAAGCATCTAGTTTATTCACAGAAGAAAAGACTTTTTTAGTAGAAACAAAAAGAACCTTCATTGTGTCCAAATGGAGGGTATTTCCGATAAAATATTATCTTCCTTGTTTTGCATGTGACAGTGCTCTTCAGCGCAATAGATATCTCCTCCCAAGCAGTGTACATCTGGTAGTGGTGGTGTAGAAGCAACTTCCATCTCCAGCCATCTCTGTGAAGCCCTTCCCTTCTCCGTGGTGCAAAGCTTAAGCCAGCCTTGCCCATGGTCCTTATTTATGCCACTTTTCCTTGCTCTTTCTGTGAGGTCTTAACAGCAATGTTGGGTGGTGGGCTGTCAGATCAATCCTGACTACATCCATCTGCGGTTTAAAAAATAAAATAAAATCACTGCTTCACCCTGGAGAGAGCTTTTATCCTGCTGCCTGGATAAGGTCAGACTTACTTGCAGGATTCTTTGTGGAGCTGTGATTGGAAAATGTGAGGGACTAAAGAGTTTTCCCTGTTTCATACTTAGCTGCTCTCAAATTTTTAATGTGGAACACATCAAAGAGTGACGGGCGTTTGGATAAGGCTCCTGTTTGCATAATATGTGGCAACTGTTCTTTTTGCACAGAAAATAATATCAGAAATATATTAATGTAACCTTGTGTTTATATAGCATAGAATTGAAAGAAGTTGCATAAGCCAAATAGTTGGAAAGTGGAAATCTTTTTTTAATTATTCAACCTCTTGCCAATAAAGAAAATTTTGCATGAAAGTAACCTTCTCTCATGTCTCAGCAATGGCTACTGGGTCTGGCTTTTCAGTCAGATTATAGCTCATGCAATATATAGTGAAATCCCACAACAGGAGGCAAAACTGTAATGGCTCATGAGAGATCTGTTATGACCAGGAAGGCTCATCTGCAGTTGAGAAGGGGACAGTGAGGCACTTGAACACTTCATGGAAGTTGTAACTTAAGTATTAATATAGTTGCTTATTTTCTGATAAATTGGCTTTTCTGTGAAAAACATCTGTGGAGTATTATGGCAGAAAGTAATCTTTTTTTAATGAGGGTTTTTTTAATTGATCTGGAACAGGAGAACGTTTTCTAACTAGCTGCCATGACAAAGTCCTCATTGCTAAACCAACTTGCTGCTTGTGAATAGGAGAACTAGGCCCTATATGCGTAAGAAGAAACGGAGTCAATTAGTCATGAAGTGGAGCTATCTTCTCTTCTGTGTGCAAACCAGTGGGGAGTGTTTAATGCCATTATTTGTTACATAAAATCCTGTGTGGAAGAAGTGATATTATCATCTGTTCTGTTTAATAGGAAAGGGAACTTGCTGAAGGGCAGTTGAGGCATTTTTGGCCTTGCTTGCCAGCGACATATTAATGTTATTGCTTTTATATCTGTCTATGCTCCTGCTCTGTTATCAGCTATGAGATCTGCTGTGCAAGTAGCTGATGAATGTTTTACACTTTTTCCTGTCTTATTGGATATTTCTTGGGTCTGGTTGCTTTTCCTTGGTATGCTCTCTCCAGTTGTAACTACCTGGGAAGATCTCTCATGGTTTCAATAAATGATTGCTCTACAGCATACTCAGAAGTGAATTGCACTCTAGCTGCCTCTTTTTCTTTACTCTGTCGCTATATAAGAATTCAGTAAGAGCCATGGTAGCCAGATGTGCTGTAGCTTTTACTTCTACCTGATGTGTAACACAGAATCCAAATCATCTTTGAACTGCAAAGTATAATTCCTGTCCTTTAGCTTCAGATTTGAAATTCCCTGTCAACTTAGCTTAGATAAGTTCTGTACCCTTAGAGTGTGAGTATTTAGGTGACAGGAGAGAAATGTATATTGCTCTTCATTTGAAGCAGTGTTTACTTGCTCCTGAGTACTTACTCCTCAAGTGCTGTCAGAGCACTGCTGTTGGGGAATTAATGTTTCAGTTACATGCAATGATAATTGGATTATTCCTTCCCTCTAACACAAGCCTGTTTTTCATTTTTAATTTAATCTTGTTCTATTTATTTTAGTCAACTTTTACTAACTAGAGATCTTATCAACTTTTACCCTTCTCCTTGAAAAGATCTTTGTTGTACAGTCTTTGTAAACCTGATCCACTGTATTCTCTACAAAACACTGATTCACATCAGTATCCCGTAAAACTCACCCCCAGAACCTCACCATAGCAGCTGGTTTCAAAATCAATTTCTGTTTCTTACTCGGAGGGGAGCTAAAAATGTGAATTAGGGTAAGATATGGAAAACTGTATCAAATGTCTTAGCAAAGCCTATTTCAGGAATTCTCAAACCATATTGTAAAGCTTTGTGGTATTTCCTAGTTTGCTGATAAGGCTGCGCGGTGTGTCTGCAAGAAGAACTGAACACTGATTGTGATCTACTGACAGAACCAAAAAGGTTAGGAGCTACTGATTTAGCCTTTGGCTGCTTACCCTATCTGTCTTAGGTGACTCAGGCATCCAACTTAAGTGGGATTCGTAAGACCGAGGGTAAGAGAGTAAATTGCTGAAGTGACCAGTGGAGGGGTGAGGGATGCCTCCAAACAGATGAATTTAGTGGACTTAACATAGCTAAGAGAAGATGTTACGAAAACACCCCTTTTATGTTCACCGTTTACTTTGTCTTTACCTTCTTTTGTTCTGTGACCTTTCACATGTTCTTGACAAAGCATGCTTTTTATCAACTATTTTTTCTTTAGCTGCTTTACAGGGGTATTGGTTACTTTATTAATAGTTCTAACGCTTTGCCAAATACTGGAGCTCTACCCTCTCATTTTGTTTCCTAGGAAGTTCTTTTTCTACAGGTTTTTGGAACCATCACCAACTGTTAGTGATTACACGATTACTTTACCATGTTCCTTGATTGATCACTAGGCTGCGTGATCCCATTATCTAGAAGCTAGGCAGGGTGAAGCACTGTTGTTACTTGGAGACCTCCAAGGGACAGCTTGAATCCATGGAATGTAGAATTGTTAACCCTGATGGCACTTCTTTATTTCCTTTTTTTTATTTCCCCACTTGATTAATACTGATGAACTACTTCAATATGGTGCGTAACAGCCTGGAGTCTTTCCACTCAAAGGACAGGGTCCTTAGTTTAGAACTGGCCATTGAATATTTAGGCCTTCCTATGAATTGTGATGATTCCAAATATTGTGCCCTGACCAAAGTCTCATTAAGCTGTAATTCTGTGTTGCTTTTTAAAAACTTCTGCTGTATCTGTGGAGTCTGGAACTTATTTTTCCAGCTCAGTTAAACTGCTGGTTAGTACTGCTGGCCTCTCATTTCCCACCACGTCAGGCTTTCCTGCAGCGCTTCACAAGTTCTGGTTCCCATTCTGGTGGGAATGGGAGGTATTGGAGGGTCTCCTTTCAGATTACTCGTGCTATTGTCTGGGAAGGAGTATTTGTCGTCTTTGCTGTACAGACATGAAGTCAATTTTATGGCTCAGTTGTAGGTAGGGAAAACTTAGATGGGGAAAACTTCAGTGATTAAGTGGAGGAGTTGTTAGAGGACCTTACAATTCTTTACTTTGAAGAAGTGAATTAATTTGCTGCTTAGTGGGTGTGTGTTTGTGATATCAGTGAGCAGCTAGAGCTTATTCTTTTTATTTCAGCTTGTTACTTGCCAGCATGTGCTATTCATGATATGGGGATTTAGTCTTAGTGTAATCTTATAATTATTTGGCAGTGTGCCCCGGTCTAATAACACAGCTAACCTAATGATGAAACGCAGAAGGAAGGTCTCCTGAAACCTGAACCTGGAGGAAGCCGCGGCCGAGAGTTTGATTTCTGTTTTGTGACACAAACAAGCGAGTGCATATGTAATCTCTCTTAACTGATTGGTCTGCAATTCGTTGTGTTCCTTCTCTCACCTCCAACTCTCACCATTGTCTAATCCCCCTGTGACTCTTCTCAAGCCAGATGCCCTCTGCAGATTATGCTGTGGCTCCAGCTTCTCTGCTGTGTCTATATTTTTTTTTTTATACATATATATATATGTAGCCAACAAATCCACTCTTGCACCAAATCTCTAACAAATGGATTAACTCATATCCTAAATTTTGCCCTCTGTCATGGCTCCGTGTTCTCAGCTGCTTTCTGCTTTCTCTTGCCTGGGCCCTTTGTCAGGACTCACGGCATTGCCAACAAGAACTGGGCTCGCCCTGTGCAGGTGCCCGCGCCCTGAATTCCCCCGCTGTGGCTGAGCAAAGGCAAACAGCCGCCTGCAGTCTTCAGTACTTCCCAGGTGTCGCCGGGTTGGTGTTTAGAAAGAATCGGAAACGCGCTTGGGAAAACAGTGGCTGTTTACCTCTTCCTTTTGCGAAGCCCGAAGAGAAGTTCGGCGCCGCTGGCGGGGTGCAGTACCGCTCGGCTCCTCGGGGGGGAGCTGGCACCCAAGCTAACCGGCCGCCGGCTCTGTCGCGGCTGTTGGCAGCGGCGCTCGCACTGCCTGATGCCGGGCCGGGAACCTGCTTTCTAGCATGAAGCGACATCGTAGCAGCCCCTGTAAGTTACTACAGGAGGTTTTATCCCAACAGAGTATCAGCATTTGTGTAATCTTGTGTAATCAGTGACGACTAGAAGGATGTTGAGGTGCTGGAGCGTGTCCAGAGAAGGGCAACGAGGCTGGTGAGGGGTCTGGAGAACAAGTCTTCTGAGGAGCGGCTGAGGGAACTGGGGTTG
>NW_008795125.1:3466500-3473615 GCF_000699145.1 Aptenodytes forsteri | reverse complement strand
TTGACGGTTGGACTCGATGATCTTGGAGGTCTTTTCCAACCTCAATGATTCTATGATTCTATGACTACTCTCAGGAGGGTGTAAGACAAGCCAGTCCTTACCCCTGGCTTTCAGTCTCTTCTAATTAGCTTGTCAGTTCCTAATTTTTTCATGTCTCTCTCTGAAAATGATCTTGGTTTTGGAAATATCAGCCCAGCCAGCTGAGCCTTTTACAGAGAGCAAAGAGACTGGAGGAAAAAGCACTCCTCTCTTTCCGACCTCCCCCCTATTATAATAAAAATAAAATCCAAAGCTGCTTTTTTTTGAACCACTCAAGTGCTAAAACAGCTGGCCTCCGAAAGTCAAGATTTGCCAAGGGAATAGCCTTCAGTAAAAAAATGCTTCCCAGTGTTCCAGTGAAAATTATTGTTTGATTTGATATAGTTAATTGAACAGGTTGAAAGTCTGACAGGGTCCGGTACAGTGCACTTGACACTGAGCTTTATCCTTGTTATCGTAGAATGCACAGCAGAGGGAGGTCACAAATACCTGGCTCTTTTAGCAAAGATATAAGGACCCAGCTCCAGCATTTTTCTCTGAATTCAGTGGAAGGAGCTCTTGGAACAAAAACAAAAACAAACAAACAAAAAAAGGCTGGATTCTGTTCAAGCCCTTACTGCATTCAGGAATTGATTTTCAGCCCTTCAACCAACAAGGATCTGTACACCCTGTGAAGTGTTTCTCTGATTCCTCAGATCCTAGTGGTGATCAACACTTAACTGGTGCAGGAGAAGGCTTTCTGTCCTTCTGTGTATAGCCGGAAGAATTGCTTGCTACTCAACAACAGGAATCCACTGTGAGAAACTTGCGTCTTTTAATTGATTTTGTTACCTGTGAACAGAAACCCTACACCTACAAATGTGAGCCTAGACACATGAAAAAGTAGGATCTTAACAAGCCATTTTGGTCTGAAACATGGACATGTAGATTAATCCATGAACCTTCTTAACAAGGTGCACTAAAGGCATGACTCCTTAAAAAAACCCAACAAAATACAGTCTTCCCTCCCCTGAGGTTTCATTAACCTTACTGAGCCCCAGAGTACTTCTCAGAGGCAAACTCTGTTATACAGCAATCACTATTAAGTGGTTAACCTCAGATGAAACTTGGGGGACTCCTGTTCTAATGGCTTATTATTACCTACAGCTACTATCTAACATAATCCAATATGTGAACGCATACATTTGAGGGCTGTGTTGCTGCTGAAAATCAGGTGTTCTGTTCCTACTGAACTTCAGTGGCTGCTATTACAGTCTGCTGTAGATTTTAGTCTTTCAGGACTATGTTGCTGCATATTTACAGCAGAAGCAGGGTTAAAGGATGAAAAAAACCCTAAACAAACCCAAATAAAAAAAACAAAAGAAACCCAAAAGCCATGTCAGAACATGAGCTATCCCACAGAAGTCTTCAGAACCTGAAGAGCCTGCAACACATCAGGCTGTGCAGACCTCACCCTGTTCCTCAATAGCTCTGCTTGAAGCGCAGCGGAATTCCTGCCCACTAGGCTGGTAAGAGAAGCCTCCAAGTTCCACAGACAAAAATGTTGCTTCTTAATCACTGACTAAAAAATCCAAATGCTCCCCCAAGGGGAATCTGAGGTTTTGTTCTGTTTTGTGAAATGTAGAACAATGATACCCTTGAGGAAAGGTGTATCTTTTGTCAGTGTGCCGTGTATTTGAGGCAAGCCATCAATGTAATCCCAGTCCTGTCAGCTGTACTGACAGGGCACCTGCATTACACAGGGCCTGGTGACATTGTGCTGTGATTACAGGGAAGTCTTTTACACAAGTGTTTGATCCCCCAAACAAGTTTATGTGTATAAACCCCAGTCACTTTCTCTGCAGATTCTGTTGGGTGCAGTGAATTGCAGAATTGAGATTACTGACCTGCGCACAGGTCAAAATCACCAAATCCTGGAGTTATTTAGGTTGGAAGGGTCCTTTTGAGATCATCTAGTCCAACCCCCCTGCTCAAGCAGGGTCAGCTAGAACAGATTGTCCAGGACTGCGTCCAGCTGGGTTTTGAATATCAGCACAGACATTCTATTTAGTCAAGGTTTTCCTTGACTATCATTTTGAATGTACACTTTTTAATGTTTGTTTTGCATAGGTTTTGTAGATTTTATCTTGCACTGTGTGTTCTTGATCTAAATATAACAGCTCAGAACCTGAAGATGGATTAATAAGGTTATTCAAAAAACAGTGCCAAATGTGGAATAATCCCAAATGGCCTATAAGGAAATGTTTGTTACGTGTTCTAATTTTTTGTTGCTGTTGTTAAGTATAAACACTGTCTGGAGAAATGCCAGGAATGTGACAATCTGTTATGAGCATATCAAATCTATGAAGTACTGCAATCCAATCCGCTGTCAAGCACTAGTTAAATTGCAATGCTAAAATGCTTGTGTCCATTGGTTTATGGATGTTACATGCATGTAGATAAAGCTTGTCATATATTGGCTTATCAAAAACAAACAAAAGACAGCTTGATTGTGATGAATGTCACCTGTAACCATTATCCTAAGCTAATCTACTTCTGAATTTGCCATTCACAGATGCGTACAGTCCTTTTTTTGTCACATTAAGCCATATTCAGACCCATATCATACTGACTCATTCCAAGTCCGTCTCATGGAGAAAGCTTCTTTCTGTTAAAAAATGATGGTCTGGGACTTTTTTCTTTTTATTACACTCAACACAAGGAGCTACAGACCTGTTAGCCTCTTGCCAATTCTGCCAAAATAATGGAACAGTTAATTTGGGTTTCTGTCAACTAAGAATTGCATTGTATAGTTAATACCAGTCATCCTGATGCCCAGCCTGTCAAACTAACCTGGTACTTTTTTCTTTCTTTTTTCTTTTCCGTTGGCAAGGGTACGAGTTTAGTAGTTAACAGCTACTGTGCGGAATACAGTATGTTTTTCTGCCCCCAAAGCATACAGCTTAGGATCACACGACATCTTAAACATGTGCCTTTTAAGTCCATATGCTGCATGCTGGAGTCAGGCTGGTTCACTGACAGATGCCCGTACGCAGTAGGGAGACACTATTGAAAAGGGCCTTTATTGCTGTCCCCTGGTTTAGCTGGTTGTGCAGCATCGTTCAGACTTTCTGTGTTGGTTGCCTAAGTGTTGCGGTTGATGTGGTAGCAAACAATTAGCAGGACAGGTTAATGGTACAAGTGTGGTATAAATAATCTAGCTAGATGGTTCTGGCAAAATTTGTTTTATTGTAGCGAAATGTTGTGCAATAGATGAGAAATCCCTACATCCCGCAGGTATGCCCTCTTCTCCTTTGGAAAGCAGGCTGTCAAAGAAGAAAATTAGTTGGGAGTTATTGTAGGTAGCCACGTTACATGTACTCTAATTGCAAAGCTAATGGGACTAATGTAATCTCTTGTTATAAAAGTTGTATTGAATAGCAGGGACTGTTGTAACATACACGGTTCAGGTCGCTTAAGTCTCCTACTAGGATACTGTGTCCAGTTGTGATGTTTTAATTCTAAGAATAGCGTAGAAGTAGATGGATAGGCAGAGTCCAGCCTTTTCCCAAGCCTGGAAGATGAGCCTTGTGTTGTCATGTTACAGGAGATGAAGCTGCTGAAAGGGAGGTTGATAGGTGACTTGATAACTGGGTATAGGGACTTAGCAGGACAACAGCATGCGTTCAAAAGCTGAAATTGGAAGCTTGAGTGATTCAGTAGTCAGAAAATGAATCCTGGCTTTGCAGGTCATTCAGCAGTGGAAGTGCTCACTAGGAAAAACAGTAGATGCTGACAGAATCGAGTTTTTAAAAGGTGTCAAAGGGGGGTGAAAAAATACATGGTAAGTATGTGTACATGCAGCACCCGGGCTGCATGGTCACAGTGGTCCTTTAGCAGAAATACCTGCAATCTCTAGATTCCGGCATACTCTACAACCTCATTGTGAGAATTTGAGTAGGGAGTGATTTGTATTTGCGGATTTGTTTTTCTGCTCTTGAGAGTCTAGGCCTTCAGAAGCAAAGGCCCCTGGGAAGCTCAAATGAGCCTTGAGATAGGCACCCCACATAGCGGGAGAAACTAATTAGCAAAACCACAGATAAAATAATCTGGCAGTTACCCAGCTGTTCTTCCTGTACTCTACACATGGTTTTTCCTACTTGTTCAATCAGTATGTCAGACGAGGTCTAGGGTAAAACTTTTGATATAAGGGCAACTTATCTTTGTATTCCCACTTCAAGCTGGATGTGAGCAGTTCTGCATGCTACTAGATGTACCCCTGTTGTAAACATCACATTTGGGGTAAGTACTTGTACTTAGGAAACTACGTGGTAAGACTAGTTAGTAATTTGTATGTGTAATGTGTATTTTCCCCGACATTTTTCTCCTAGGGTTTGAATCTATTATATTTTCCTGTGTTTGACCAGAGAGCTTGTTAGGCTGGATTCATGTAATATAGAAAGTCTAACTCTGAGATTTAAAGTCCTCCTCTGTCTTCTTTTAGAATTCCCCTGTGACTTGGATTTTACAAATGTACCGAATGTGACATATGCAAAGATGATGTCTGTAAACAATCTATTACACATTTCTCATGAATCCAGTGGGATGCTGATACATTCTCACATACCTGCTATTGCTTTAATTTTCTTCTTAGGCATCATTTCTGTACAAGATTCCCCACATACCCTATTAATACCATCTGTTTTCCATGTCTATTTATACATTCTTTCTAGATCAGATAAACATTTGTTGCTTAAGCTGCATGTGATGCTCTCTTTGCTGGGACAGGTACCAGAACCTACAGCCTGGTAGGAGACTGACTTCTAGAGCTGTGCCTGGGAATTGCTGTAAAAAGCACTGTAGGGCAGATATCTAATTCTTATGTCATGCTATGCATTTCCTTATATTTGCAACATCAGAAGTGGCTCTTGCACTGTCATAAAAATGATAATGAAAATAACTATTTGAAGACACATTTATTCCAAAGGCATAACACTTCAGGTATTTTTTCTGATTCAGAAATGCGTGGCCATCGACTGATGTAGCCTGGATCAGATCAACAAAAGGATTTTAACTGTGGAGCTATCTTTGGCCTCTGTACGCTACATAAAGTAGTGCCATAAGGTTTCCTGATCTAATGCTGTGTTGCTGGGATGGGACTGCAAAGTGCAGATACCAAATCAATCTAAAGGAAAGCAGGGTTCACACTGTTTATCCCATTTTTAGGCAAGAGTATATTCTACTTGTGCAAATGCCTTAGCAGAAATACCTGCAATCTCTAGATTCCGGCATACTCTACAACCTCATTGTGAGAATTTGAGTAGGGAGTGATTTGTATTTGCGGATTTGTTTTTCTGCTCTTGAGAGTCTAGGCCTTCAGAAGCAAAGGCCCCTGGGAAGCTCAAATGAGCCTTGAGATAGGCACCCCACATAGCGGGAGAAACTAATTAGCAAAACCACAGATAAAATAATCTGGCAGTTACCCAGCTGTTCTTCCTGTACTCTACACATGGTTTTTCCTACTTGTTCAATCAGTATGTCAGACGAGGTCTAGGGTAAAACTTTTGATATAAGGGCAACTTATCTTTGTATTCCCACTTCAAGCTGGATGTGAGCAGTTCTGCATGCTACTAGATGTACCCCTGTTGTAAACATCACATTTGGGGTAAGTACTTGTACTTAGGAAACTACGTGGTAAGACTAGTTAGTAATTTGTATGTGTAATGTGTATTTTCCCCGACATTTTTCTCCTAGGGTTTGAATCTATTATATTTTCCTGTGTTTGACCAGAGAGCTTGTTAGGCTGGATTCATGTAATATAGAAAGTCTAACTCTGAGATTTAAAGTCCTCCTCTGTCTTCTTTTAGAATTCCCCTGTGACTTGGATTTTACAAATGTACCGAATGTGACATATGCAAAGATGATGTCTGTAAACAATCTATTACACATTTCTCATGAATCCAGTGGGATGCTGATACATTCTCACATACCTGCTATTGCTTTAATTTTCTTCTTAGGCATCATTTCTGTACAAGATTCCCCACATACCCTATTAATACCATCTGTTTTCCATGTCTATTTATACATTCTTTCTAGATCAGATAAACATTTGTTGCTTAAGCTGCATGTGATGCTCTCTTTGCTGGGACAGGTACCAGAACCTACAGCCTGGTAGGAGACTGACTTCTAGAGCTGTGCCTGGGAATTGCTGTAAAAAGCACTGTAGGGCAGATATCTAATTCTTATGTCATGCTATGCATTTCCTTATATTTGCAACATCAGAAGTGGCTCTTGCACTGTCATAAAAATGATAATGAAAATAACTATTTGAAGACACATTTATTCCAAAGGCATAACACTTCAGGTATTTTTTCTGATTCAGAAATGCGTGGCCATCGACTGATGTAGCCTGGATCAGATCAACAAAAGGATTTTAACTGTGGAGCTATCTTTGGCCTCTGTACGCTACATAAAGTAGTGCCATAAGGTTTCCTGATCTAATGCTGTGTTGCTGGGATGGGACTGCAAAGTGCAGATACCAAATCAATCTAAAGGAAAGCAGGGTTCACACTGTTTATCCCATTTTTAGGCAAGAGTATATTCTACTTGTGCAAATGCCATTGCTTCTTTTTTTCTGCGCTTGTGGCTTCTTTGGGTTTAATAGATTACCTAATCTCAGGGTTTGAGATTTTGCAAAAGCTCTTGGGGGATTCAGATTGTGAAGTTTAGATGTTCTCTGGTGTCCATTCAGAAAAGTAATTCAAGGACTGTAGGCTTCCAGGAGATTTTATCTTGGTGCATGAATTTTCTTTAACAAAAGCAGAAACAGTTACCTACTCAGGTCAAAAGAATACATTGGCCATAGAACTGTACAAGACTTTTTTTTTACAAGGTGTCCTGGTTTTGGCTGGGATAGAGTTAATTTTCTTCCTAGTAGCTGGTACAGTGCTGTGTTTTGGATTTAGTATGAGAATAATGTTGATAACACACCGATGTTTTAGTTGTTGCTGAGCAGTGCTTACACTAGTCAAGGACTTTCAGCTCCCCATGCTCTACTGACTGAGAAGGCTGGAGGGGCACAAGAAGCTGGGAGGGGG
>NW_008795125.1:3450292-3465239 GCF_000699145.1 Aptenodytes forsteri | reverse complement strand
AGGAGTGGCTGAGGGAACTGGGGTTGTTTAGCCTGGAGAGAAGGAGGCTGAGGGGAGACCTCATTGCTCTGTACAACTACCTGAAAGGAGGTTGTAGCGAGGTGGGTGTCGGTCTCTTCTCCCACGTAACAAGTGATAGGACAAGAGGAAATGGCCTCAAGTTGTGCCAGGGGAGGTTTAGATTGGATATTAGAAAAAATGTCTTCACCGAAAGGATTGTCAAGCATTGGACCAGGCTGCCCGGGGAAGTGGTCGAGTCCCCATCCCTGGAGGTATTTAAGAGACGTGTAGATGTGGTGCTTAGGGACATGGTTTAGTGGTGGACTTGGCAATGCTAGGTTAACGGTTGGACATGATGGTCTTAAGGATCTTTTGCAACCTAAACGATCGTATGATTCTATGATTCTGTAAGTTCAGATGTTCTCTGGTGTCCATTCAGAAAAGTAATTCAAGGACTGTAGGCTTCCAGGAGATTTTATCTTGGTGCATGAATTTTCTTTAACAAAAGCAGAAACAGTTACCTACTCAGGTTGAAAGAATACATTGGTCATACAACTGTACAAGACTTTTTTTTTGACAAGGCTAAATCTTAAACTACTGTGTGAATGGTTCAAGGAGAAACACTGTCACTGGATCGTCCAGGTCTAATTTCCCGCACTTTTAATATCGCTTTCATAATTTGTAGATGTGCACTGTTGCAGCATGACACAGCTTTGCCTGAGCACAGCTCTCAGGCTAGATGAGGGATCGCGTGGAATATTCATGAGCAGTCTTCTCTCCAGGCCATGAGCGAGGTAGAGCCTTATGAGGGAATGGTCTGTGATACTGTAATGGAGGAATACATATTTCAATGCATGTGCACCCACAAACTGCAACTTTAACTCACAGTGCTGAACTGCATTGATTCCCACATTGCTCATCACCAGAGCTGAATTCAGTGGAGCTGTCCCTGACTGCTTATGGCCATTATAGATGTATGTGATGGTTTCTAATCTTCTACAGGGACCAGTCACTGGAGGACAATGAGAGCTTCATTTTGCCAGTGAATTTCACAGCAACTGGCTGACAGTAGAGGAAGTCTTGAGTCTTCTGTTTCAGGTACTGATGAATGTCCATTCAAAAGACTGCAAATTCAGGCTCTGTTTTGGTCACATCTAACTGGGACCTTCCATCATTTTCTTGCCCTAGTCTTAGTGTTTTTAAAATTTTTTTCTTCTGTTTTCAGATTTTTGGTCCTTCTGTTGAACAGTCGTCTTTTCCAGTAGTGGAAACCTGTAGAAGTACAGGAGGGACAGTTTTCTTCTCTTACTGTATCTGGCTCCACAAACACACTACCTGGCTTGCATGACTCTGTCCCTTAGCCTGGGGTTGGAGCATGCACAATCTTTTGAAATGACTTTTTGAGTGGGTCTGTTGAGTGGTTGCAGACTGAAATGCTTTAAAGGTTCTAACATGAACAAGTTGTGGTTGATCTTCATGAAGACGGCATGTTGGCACAAAGGCTTACTCTCAAGTTGTGCTTTCCACCTAGAAACTGTGGGGTTTTTTTCTTCCTCCCCATAGTTATTTAATTCTTTTAACTGAACTGCCAGTCTTTTCTCTGACCTTGTATTGAAAACCATTGAAATTTTGGCAACAACAATTAAGCCTACCAAAATCAGTCTGATGCAAAATAACTTGCATGGAAATTTTCAGCCTCAGTGGTTGTGGTTCAGCAACACTTGATGATTATGAAAGGTGTCAAGCGGCTATAATCATAGTCATCAACACCTGTGCTGTATGTGTTTACTGAAACATGTATTTGGTCTCCTTTGTTAGGAATATATGCAATGCCTAATTGTTATGAGTTTCTATATTGGTTCTATTGCACGTTTCTCTGTGCAAAGGGAATGTCTGTTTAGAGGGGCTGCTGCTATTCTGTGAATCAAGAGTATACTTTCATTTTCTTCTCTTACTGCTTTATTTAAAAACGAATTTTTCAAACTAGAATTACAGTATCATTTCCTGTATAGAAGGTAATTATCAGTAAGTTTAACTTCTTACAACTAATCTGTTGTGTATGCAGTTTCTATGTGTTGTAATGATTTTCATGGATTCTCAAACCTCAGTACACATGGTATTCAAATATATTTTGTATGCATTTTTAAAGCAGCAAAATAGCTGTGATTATGAGTATGCTACATCAGGCTGAAGGTGCATCTATCTTAGAACCCTCCCTTTGCCCAGAAGTAGCACTTAGGGAGGAGTGTGAGTACAGGACAAGCATATTTCCTCCTAATACCCTCCTGCCCTCCAGCAGTTTGTTGTTCGCAGTCTTCCGCAAGGTAGGATAACTCATGTATTTGAGCAGTCACTATATGAACACATAGCCGAAGTCTCTGTGGAAATATGTATGAGTAAAGGACAGAGATAAGAGTGCTCATGCAACCTGAAAGCTGACATTTCCTCATTTCTGAGATCTGAGCAGCACAGCTTTAATACTGACTTTTCATGTGCTCAGTGATGGTGTTGTGTTTTATACTAGAAGAGATGAATATTTTAAGATGTGAGGGAGTAATAAGGGTATTTTAAAAAAAAACCACAAAACACAGAAAACCCCTACCAGGCTGATGGAGTAGAAAACTGTGTGTGTCCTGAGTTTGCAGTTTTTATTGATACTTAATTAATATTTCAGTTGAAAAATGGATTTTCTGGGTTATTTGGTGGCACAAATACTTCTGTGTCCAGAAAATGCAACCTAAATGAGCACAATATATGCCCACATGAGTCTGTTTCAGTTTTTGTACATGATCCAGACCTGTAGTGTTTGAGATATTTCTGTCAACATTGATGGAAGTCTGCCTTGAAAAACTTGCAGTATTTACTTACAGATCCCTACTGTTGCAATACAGTTCTGACCTTCAGAGACACCACTTCTGAAGAACTCACAGAGCCTTTTTATTTTGTTGAATTTGATGAATGAGGCCTGGCTTTCATTTCCCTGGCAGACTGTTTATTTTCACCAGGTGTGCTTCAGGACTGACCCTTTGTTTGTTTGTTTTTCCCCTTTATTAGAGAGCTAGTTAGTTGTCAGTAAAATAACAATTACAGTGTCTGAGCATTTATTACTTGGTTCTGGAATGCCAGATGTCAGAATACAACTTACAGGAAAAGATAGAAACTTCATCTCTTCTTAGTCATAGTAGTCTTGAAAATTTAAGGCAAAGTAGAACATGCTTTCTTACGTCCCATCTGAGTGAATCCTTCAGTAGTAAGCAAGTATTTGCATACTCTTTATGTAAGCAAGCTCTAGGTAAACAGCATCCACTAAATCTTGTACAGTCTATTGCTGACTTGCAGAAATTGCTGGGAACTGTTACACCAATATGATCATCCATCTGGCAGAAAAAAATGCTGTAAACTGTAGTGTCATTAACACTTTTGTATGGCAAAAGCTCTGATGTGCTGGATCCATTCTGTACCTCAATGAATTACCCACAGTAAAATAATAGTATAAACAATCGTAGTCTGAAACACTCACTTGTACCAACCTGCAATTATAATTGGTAGCAAAAGACTGTGGGAAGCAGTATCTTTTGATAGTATCTCTCAAAAATATATCAAAATGATTAAATGGCTTTCCCAAAGAAATTGAGGACTTGCTAATTCTAGACTGATACGTGATTTTTTGAAAAATATGGAGCTTGCTTTTTTCCAATAATTAGTGGCTTTCTCTGAGTGCAGAAAAGTGAAGTTGCCAAATTTGTCCTTGGACCAGAATCATAGCTGGAATATTGAACTTTTTTTGTTTTGTGTAAGCCACAGTGACCAGTCATGTAATTGTCCTCTGCAGGAGGTTATTGAAAAGCACTGGAACTGATTGCAACTGCAGTGGCCCAACATGGACAACAAATTAGTTTGACTCAATTTCAAATTGTTTGCACTAACATGCCTTGTGTCCGTAAACTTTGTTTGTCATCTGGTTGTCAAAACACATTGGAAGTGGGTTAACTTAGAAGTGGGTTGGATTTGCCCTCAACAAAGTAGGCGCGGATGCCCTTGTGTCCTCTTGCAGTTCTTCCAAGCCTACTAAGTTTTCTAAGTAGTTCCTTATAACTCATAGAGCCAGTAAAGCAGTATCTCTTTGTGGACTGGTATGTTCTCTCCTGCTCCAGAGGCATCCAGGCAGGATTTAATCTCTAGTTTTAAGTATTGGTGTGCGGCTGTTACCATCCTGTGCAATTTTAGTTTGTGGGGAGATCACATATCTTTGTCCCGATTACTCCCCAGTCATGCCTCAGGCAACTGTACGGTGGTCATGTACTGGAAATGCTCAGTGTAATTGACCCCTGGAGAGGGGAGCTTTATCTTTGCCAGCTGTCAGGCAGTAGCTTAACAGAGGTATAAAAGCAGGAGTCAGGGCAGGTTCCAAGTAAGTGGACAACGAGGGCGCTCTCCAGTGCTTTTGTAAAATGGAATAGCTGTGGTCAGGCTATATTGTATTGACTATTGCCTCTCAACTATATGATGAGAGGTGTGATGCTTAAACATCTTCTGCATATATTGTTAGATGTGCCGCATTGCTTTCAACGCTTGTGGTGGTATGAATAATATAATTCATATCCAAACCCAGGTCCTGCTAACCCACTGAACCAGGTGGAGTCATAGAAATCTTCAATGAGTCTAAGCTAGAACAAGAGCAGAAATCTGGACCATAGATCTCCACCTCAACTGATCATGTTTCCAATTCCGGTAAGTATGTAAGACTATGTAGAAATAGAACTTAATGGAAGGAGAAATAATGTACTTACCGCCTTCCTGCCACATCACCGCTGGACTGAATGTAGCAGTTAGAGATGGTGCAAATTCTTTATTCCTTTTTTAGGGTGATTAAGAAAGCTTAGAAAAATTACACTTATTTTTCTTTCCACCTGTGTGGGTTTTTACCACAATCCAAAAATAATAATAAAGAAAAAAAATACAGTATCACCTGACTAAAAGTTTTAAGAAAGGCACTGGAGATAACTTGTGTGCTTTATTTTCATTGTAGTATCAGTGTGAGAAGGTAGAGGGAAACTTAGCTGGTAGAGAAGCAATTTAGCCTCCTTAAGCAAATGCTGTTCTAGCTTTGCACAGCCTTATGACTCTACAATAAAAATGCTTTAATGTGAACAACTTTCATCTTGGTATACTATTGAGTTTTTATTATTAAAAATAATAAATAATATCCTGAAATTTCATTGCATTTGTCATTTGATGGCTTTATACTCCTCACTTTCTGTTTTGATGCCATAACATCCAGGCAGGCCTTAAAACAAATTCAGAACAAGGACTATGTGAAAATAACTTTGTAATAAACAGCTTATTAAAGTGGAAGATATAAAATATGAATGAGAGCGTGAATGCCTCAGTTATGACTAACATTTTGCATGAGTTCACACTCAAGTAGGTAAGTGTATATGGGACAATATTTTACTTTATCACACAAGTAAAATTTCTTATCTAAGAACATGGATTTCCCACAAACTGCTCCTGGAGTCTCTCTCTCTCTTTTTTAAATCACTTCATTTCATAGAGGCTGTTTCACGTAACTGAGATGTCTGATGCTCCATATTGAAGTGCAGGTCTCTCTTGCTTTCAGAAAACCCGTAACAGCATTGCAGAAGTCAGTCGCAGCAAGAAACATTTCCATGTTAAGAGCCTGGTTAGCTGGGTGCTGATCTATCCTTCAGCTCTCTAAAAGCCAGTCATTCTGGGACTTCTTAAGGCAGACTTGAATTGATTCTCTTTCTTAGGCAAGTGTTTAGTGAAAGGTTTTGCAGGCTTGGGGACTGCATTGAATGGCTGGCAATTCCAAAATGCTGCAAGTCAGGATTCATCTCAGGAGATGCTCCTCTGTAGATGCAAATGTTCCTGTTGTCAGGATATGCGTGGGTATAAGTCAGGACCTTTCTAAAATCTTGGCATTGTGGTTCTTTCTAACCTCTTCCATCACCTCTCCAGGTAAACCTTTTACAGTGGTCAGTACAGTGTTTTAAAGCCTGATGAAAATATCTACAGTGAATCTCAAAACTTAGAGTGGGAAGTAGCAATGAGAATGTTTCTTATTAACAGCTTTGTACCATTCAGGAACCCTAACAGTACGCACCATTAGTAACTGTCTTCATATCGACCACCTTTGTGACAGCAGAGTAGTCTTCTTGATACCTGTGCATGCTTCTGTTACAGCAGTGTGGTAGCAGCTCTGCTACTACCCAGCCACCCTGCAACAGCAGGAGGCTCTTGACTAGCAACAAGCAGGTGCTTTCCCATGCTGGGGAAGTTACTTCGCAGAAAGTGTTCAGTCTGCAGAGTTGTAGAAGGTGATTTACTTTTATCATGTGGTGTTTATCCCAAGTCTGGAATGATATCTTATCCCATTAATTATTGTGCTTAGGTAAAGACCAAAACCTGGTAACTATCTTTAGAAGTATTAGATTTTTGTCAGTCTTCCTTTCTTTCTCAGATGCTTTTATTGCCCTTGCTTTAAAGCTGTTCATGTGGCATCTGGGCCAGCAGTCTAATTGTACTTGCAGGTGGGAGGAGACCAATATTCGTTATCATTCTTTCTATGTGACCTGTCAGTGCTTCAGAAGCAGCACTGGCTTAGAGGTCAGGATTGCAGAACACATGAAGGGTGTGCCCAAGAAATGCAAGTGAACTGACACAGACATACCCTACAACTATAATTCATGGTACCTGTGAATCAGGCAGAAAATATGTGTAAAAATCCTTGACAGCTCTTCTGACTTCTGCAATGTGATATGCAGCATGTTGCCCTTCAGAAGTAATCCAAAATTGGACTTGAGTGTACTGCTTTTTGGGCTCTTTTTCACACATTGTCTCTTACAGGACTTCACAGAAACAACGCTCCTTGAAGAAATGTGTTGTTGCTTTCCTCAAACACAGTATCCCAGTCATTTACATCTCTTTCTCCTCCTCATTTCCAGCGTTTGGAAATGTTGGAACACCTTTCTCATGTGGCATAAGTTAGAGCTGAGACAGGTCTGAAAACAGCAGAATCCTTCAAATGCTTAGAAGCGAAAATTAAATCTTAAGTAAAATTGCCATAGTCACTGAAAACTTAACCAAACATCTCTTTCCCATTGCTTTTCCTCATTTCCACTGTCGAGAGAACTAAGTAATTTAATAGTTTAGAACAGGTAAGAAACAGCGGAGGAAATACTTTCCAACTGCTCTGACTTGTGCCAATGGACACATAGAATTCACAAGGGAGGAAATAATTTTGTCTCACCTCTGAATCTGATTTCTGAGAAACCAGCTTATGCTTTTACTTTTCAGAAAGAGACAATGAATCCTGGAAGCCCTCTTGTTTTTTAAGATTGAACAGACCCTTACGTAACAGATGTACAATGCTAGTAGAGTTAGCTTGGTTTTGCCAACAGAACTTGTGGCTCTGTAATGTTGCTGTGTTGATGTCAGTGATGTTTCCTCAAACATCTTTTGGCACTGAGGCTAAGTGGCAAGGAATAGCTCGTGCCCATGCTGCTAAGGGCTTTTACTCTTCAGGACAGGATGTCTGTGCTCACACCGTCCGTGGGGAACAGCTTCCAGTCTCTGCTAGTTCCTGAACCATACCTGGGAGTTTCTGGGGAAGTGTGAAGTGGCCTAGGCCAGAATCATCCCAGAAACCGTTGGGGTGATTTGATAGTAGAAATGACTGAGTTCCAGTGCCTGGACAATGGTGGCACTGATTAATTTGCTGGAATGGACAGTGGTGGAGAATGCACATTCTTGGAACGAGCCGCAGCCCTGTTTTCAGAGCGTGCAACATCAGGTGAGCTTCAAAGGGCTGAAAAAACCCATGTTTTACATGCTTAATAGCCCCCATCCTTCTGCCTTTCTAACCTTGCTAGTCGTAACACTTCTTTTAGAGAAATCCAATGTCTGGATGCTCCTACTGAGGGATACTGCAGGTGGTGTACACTAGTATACGAACAATTTTGAGGGAGGTTCCAAGTAGCTAGGTATTTTTTCACCTGTCTCCTTGGTTTGCACATTTCAATTGAATATATTGATATACAAATTATGTAAGACTCTCGTATTCAGTAGCTGCTAATTGTGACCTTGCTAACTGTACTGAAGTGCAGACAGCCAGATTTGCTGCTCTGTACCTTCATGGAATAGAATCAGAGAGTCATTGAGGTTGGAAGGCAGCTCTGGAGGTCACCTTGTCAAATACCCTGCTTAAAGCAGGGTCAGCTAGAGCCGGTTGTCCAGGGCTATGTCCCCTCAGTTTTGAGTATCTCCAAGAATGGAAACTCTGCAACTTTTCTGAACATATGTTCTAGTATTCAAGCACACTCATAATAAAAAAGGTTCTTCTTTAAGTTTAAAAGGAACTTCCTGTGTTTTGGTTTGTGCCCATTGTCTCTTTACTCCTCCTATCAGGTATTTACGCACATTGAAAAGCTCTCCCCGAGCCTTCTCTTCTCCTGGCTGAGCAGTCTCAGGTCTCTCAGCCTTTCCATATCTGACAGATGCTCCAGTCCATTAATCATCTTCATGGCCCTTTGCTGGACTTGCTCCAGTATGTCCATGTCTCTCTTGTACTAAGGAGCCCAGAACTGGACACAGTACTCCAGATGTGGCCTCACCAGGGCCAAGTAGAGGGGAAGGATCACCTCCCTTGATCTGCTGGAAATGCTCTGCCCTACTGCAGCCCAGGAGGCTGTTGGCCTTCTTTGCTGCAAGGGCACATTGCTGGCTTATGTTCAACTTGGTATCCACCAGGACCCCAGGTCCTTTTCTTGCTAGCTGAATAACAAAAATGTTTCCTACACCACTCTAATGGACCTTCTGCGATCTCCTCCTTACCATTTAAGTAGCACCTGGCTGCTGAGAGCAGATACAAGGTCTTGAGGACATGACTGGGAGTGCCCGTGGCTTGCTGTAAGTTGCAGAAAGAATCTTGGCCTGCCTGTCTTCAAAGGCCATCAGAAAATTGCTTGGGAGCAGGTTAGAAATAACTTGATTTAGATCAGCTTCTTATGCAACTGTGCTGAAGGATTTGTAGTTGATACTTCAATCTATAGACAGCTGTGATCTGACTTACCATCCAGCCGATTTACTTCTGGGGTATTGACAGGATTTCACACTGTCAGTGCTCACGTGGTGCACACATATTCCTTAAGCAGGGAAGCTTTGCGGTCTGAGAAAACTGCAGAAGATAACTGTTCCAGTGCGAAGAAAACAGAAAAACTCTGGTGAGGAAAACCAAGCACAACGTGTATCGCAAAGAGGACTCGAAGGAGAACATTACAGAAGAAATATAAGTGAATTGAGCAAAGAGCATTTACATATCAGGATATTTGTTTTAGAATTTTAATTATACTGGAAGATGAAGTAAATAATTTCTTAGTATCTGTTGTCGCTTTTTGGGTTTGTATTGCTGCTATTCAGATCTTGCTAAGTGAATATTGTTACTTGCTAGAGTTTCACAAGACGTGTGTCTACAACCCAGGAAAGAGTGTTAAGCCTAAATGTTTGTTTATTATGTAGAAACAAGAAATTTTATTTCCTGCATAACCAAAACTACATTTGAAACTAACCCTAAAATGATTTGGCTTTTGTATTGAAGACTGAGTGCAAGCTAATGAATGGAGATGAAGATAAACAATTTAATACTTGACTAAGGATTAAATTTGTGGCTCAGTGTTAGTACTCAGAAAACATTCTCTAGACTCGTGGTTTAGGAAAGTTTTGCCAGGCTGAAAAGGATGTATTTCTTTGTTCAGTGTGTGTGTGTAAACCAGTGGAAGAATTATTTTGTATATTTGTGTCTGAGCTCTGATATGAGTGGGTGCATCTTCATTGAACCCGTCAGAATAGTCACTCTTTGCACCAGGGAAGTATCTGGCCCTAGACTTAACCAGTGTGTCACTGACACCTAATGCATGTTCTGTAAATAAAAACACTGTGCTTAAACAGTGTGTCATCTGCTCTTTTGGTCCGCTTAGAGAGCTAGTCTTCAGTATTACCATAGGAAATGTCTGTGATGATAGTTTCCAGTCTTCTTCCTCTGTATAAATTATTATATGCAAATTGCCGATAAGGGTTATAATACATTCACTAGCCACAGTTGTTGCTTTTTCTCTAATCTGATTTTATTGGTTGATTAGTGTTTGTTCAACTCAGTGCCTCTTTAACAAAAAGACTTAAAGGTGGATCATGTCGTGTTCAAATGTCCTCTCTCTTTTTTAAAACCAAGGTGTAAGTTAAGATTCATACATAATACAGTGCTTTAACATATGTGGTTCTGAAGTGATGCAGACTCTCTGAAAGAGAAAAAAAATTATTTATAGTAGAAAGAAAACCCACTGAAGCTATCAGAAAGACAATGTAAGATAAAGAAAAAAAAAAACTATTTCCTGACATTTGGGAGTTTACTAGTACTTGTTTGGTTTATATAAATTTCTTTTTCTTCCTCTTATTCTTTCCCACTTTGGGAAAGGCCTTTTCCAAGGCCTTTTGGAATGCTGGATCTCATGCAGAAGTAAACAGCCCCCCAGTACTGCTGCCTCCCTCTTGTACAGGCCCCAATAACCTGAGCTCTTCCAAAAACTTCATCTGACAACCGCAAGGACTTGAGAATCACCCATTGCACTGCTAGGTGGCTCTAATTGTGAATTAGCCTCATTGCTGAACTCATTTCTCATTTTAATTAGTTTAGGTTTACATTGCAGCACTTGTTTCCTGTTTTGCCCCTTCCTGCTAGATCAAATCACATTGGGAATGGAGAATTGTTCTGCCATTTTAAGATGTTGGTGAGGTTCCTCTCACAAGCAGCTCTAAGTATTATAGACTTATTCCAGTGACTATAGTCACTGGAAGCCATCCACTGACCTTAGGCTCAGCTGTAGCTCAAATTAGCCAACTCTATTTTTGTTAATTAGTCCCTAAACTACAAGCTTTTGGAGGCTGAGAGAGTATTTTGGGAAAGTGTTGTTAGATTCTTGCATTGCTCCCAAGCTCCTTTCTAGGCATCTGCTGCTGAGCAGCCAGAGAGTGAGTGACATGCACAGATCCCATTACGCCTAATGCAAGACCTAGGTGTGATGCTCTGGATTGCAAACTGAACTCCTGAATTATCATCCAGAACAGTCCCTTGTGTGGTTGCTGAAAAAGCCTGTAGGTGTCTGAACATCTTATTTCCCTTTTTATTTTAGCTATGAATTTACCTTGGTGCCTGGAGTTGCTTCTTTATGCGTGCCCAAAATTGTCCCACTCTGAGCAGAAGGGAAAATAAGTCTGGCTTCCCCCTCAGCCTGAGGGCTTTCAAATCCTGCCTCCAAGCTAACCACCTGCCTGGGCAGTTGGTGCTTTCCCTGGTGTGCAGGGAAGGGAGGGCTGTGTAACGCTGCCGACGGGATGCTCCCCCGAGGGCTGGAGTGGGTTCTCTGTGTCTGGTCTTGGAAACAGGCTGGGAGTTGGCAGAGATTTGTGCCTTGCGTCTTGCATACAGGTTCCTGAGTGCATTGCAGCAAGGTCAGTGCAGCCTTTCCTCGGGAGTCTTGGGGCCCCTGGCTTGGAGGAGGAGATGGGCTTCGGCACGTTCCCCTGGGAGTTCGGAGATGAGGCATCTCCCTCTTTTTGGGAGAGTTTCCTTGCTCCTAGCTACAGTAGTTATTTTTATAAAAAAGGTCACACAATGTCTTCCTGCCTTCCTGCACCTTGTAGGGGAAAATGAGCTTTTATTTTTCCCTGGGAGAGTGAGACCCAAAGCCAGAGCAGGGGTCTGGGCTGCGTGTTCCGTTTGGACCACAGTGCCAGGCTGCAGCCTCTGGTAAGGCTCCTGTACGTTAGTGTTATATTATTATTATTGTTATTGGTTCTGCTTCTGTATGCATGGTGGAATGTCTTGCTGAGTCAAATGCATGGGGTACAGGAGGCAGAATTTCAAAAAATAAGGTCTGGATTCTGTTATGGTTGCTTACAAATTAGGTACAATAAGTCATTGTTTAGGTATCTGTTTTATTTCTGATCCAAAATTACTATAGTCTCATAGTCTTCTACAGGTCGAGTGCAAGTATTAAATAGGAGGAATAGGCCAGCAGAATAAAATCCTTATGTCCTGATTCTCCTTGCAGCTACAGTAATAAAGACTGCAAGAAATGCAAAGGAGCTCTGCAAAGTTTGTTGTACTACTGAACCAGCAATGTAGCAACAGATTAGTGTCTGTATCTGTAAGACTGTGCATATAGTTGAGTAGAGGTGACTCTTACAATAGGAAAATTATCTTCCCCTAGGTTATAAAATGGGCAGCGTAAACTGTAAGTCAAGGGCCCATCAGAGGTGGTGTGGGCAGCTTGACAGGTGCTAGGCTTCTAGTTAAAGCCCCCAAAGAGAAATGGTAGAGCAAAAAGTGCATCAAGAGAGATGTGGCTGATTCTTCCTTCAGGTTAGGAGAGTTGAAGCAGTCTGCGGTGCTTAACCTACGAGCATGCTGCTTTTAATTTTCCATTTTTATTAACATTAATTTTTAACATCATTAATATTAACACAAAACCTTTCTCAATTTCATTTTTTATTAAAAAATGAAGGGTAAAGCTGGTACAGGCATGGAAGAAAGCACCACTGAAAGCTGCTTGGAGATAACAACGTGGAGCAGGAGGGAGCTGGGGTACAGATTGGGAAATGTTGTAATACTGTATGTAGCTCAGCATTGGAATATGAAAGCTATTTTTAATATTTAATAAAGTTTTAATTTTGCTCTTTTTTTTTTTTTTTAAACAAAGCAGGGATTGGAAAATCTTACTAGAAAATGTAAGTTCTCAAATTCTGGTCCGCTGGAACCTATGATGGCTCACAGAGCTTTCATAATGCAGTACAGTAAGCTGTCTGGTCACATTATGTAGGTCCTCCTTGCTTCCCACAAGTTTGGCATGAAAAGAAATTCAGAAAATGAATTAAACATGTTCCAAATACTACTTTGTGTAGGTTTTTGCCTGAATGCTGTATGGCAGAGTAATCATGAGGAAGAAGGGACGGCTTTCCCCAGCATCGCAGAATGAGTGAGATGGCCCCCAAGGTCGCCTTCCGAGGCATTACAAAAACACGAAAGACATTGCATATAAATGGATTGTCTTTCCTCATCCTTCCATATATGGCATACTGAAGAATTGTGTCCTTGGTTTGTATTTTGTGGCGTAGCACCTTTGGGTTATTGATTGGATTGATAAGTAGCAACTTAGAGCAAGCAGCAATATTTACTGATAATTTCTGTCCCTTGGATGGGGGAGGCAGGCTCTCAGAGCCTGGTCTTCAGCCACATGAGTGTTTCATACTAGCGCAGTTCAGAGAGCTCAGTGAGTACGTTTGTCTGTAATAGGAGCAGGTGTTCTTCCTGACTTAATTAAATGGCAGCTTTTTTTTGAATTCACATGTGTACTTCATGGGGCTTGTCCCCTTTGCTGGATGCACACACCAGTTCTATTTCTAGGTAGAACTGCAGAACCCCTTTTGCTTTAGAGGTGTCAGAAGGTAAAACAGTCTTCTGTGTGATTTCAAGGATTTCCCAGTTCCAGTTGGGTTGGGCACTTCAAGAATGAGTGTTTGATTTTTGTGTGTGTGTGTGTGTGTGGTTATTTTTCTTGTGGTAATAAATGATCCCTTTTTTTCTGATTTTTGTAAGGTCCACCATTAGGAGTTACAGGAAAGGCTCTTGTTTGAGTTTGCTGTAAAGAGTTCAGTCGATTGTAATGCTTTCTAAATTGGCTTTCCCTTTCCTAATCTGTTCTGTGTAGAAGCTGTGCATTATAATGTATGAATGTGTGTTTACTCCTGAATAAATTAACAGGAGTTTTGCCAGCAGGCATGATCTAATGTTTTTTTTTATTATTATTAATAAAGAAATGGGATATGTAATGCATAATGGGTTGCACACTGAGCGACAATAGATTAATGAGGAATTGAAGAACCGTGTGTCCTGCTGATGGTGGACAAAATCAAAGGTGTTGACACATTCACTCACTTCATCACAAACAAAAAAGACCTTGAGGTTGTTTATTTGAATAGGGGCACCATAAATCTAGCACACAGATACCAGCAAACAATAGTCCTGGATTTTGTTTCTTAAAAAATACAATGTGCAATATAACAGAAGGCCATTATTATATGTCTTTATATCTTTATATATAGCTGTAGATAATATATAATTTTGTATGGCCAGGAAGTAGGTTGGCAAATGTATATACAACAAGCAATGTGGATTTATAGGCTGCCTGCTAAAGGTTTACATTTATCCTTCATTTACTTTGTGGGTCCTATCGGGTCCTTCCTGAGAGCACTAAAAATGTTTGTCTCACATTTTACAGTACATTTGAAAAGTGGTGTAATATGATTTGTGCCTGAATTTATATTTCAGAGGGGAATATTTCCTCCTATTAAAATCATCAGGTCCTGAATATGTTCAGCTGAAAAACAGGACTGTCTAACAGTCTTTTACTCAAGACTTGTAAGGAATCAATATAGTTCCCATCAGTACAGTAAATTACTTAGTGAACCACTTCCAGTAATCACGATGCACAATTTCTCATTAACTCCTTCCATTCTTTGTATAGAACCAATATTGTCTTAGAATAAAGTTATTTTAGAATATATCTGTAAATCATTAGACACTAGAGTAATTAATTCAAAATTTGATGACTAAGCCTCTTACATATCTGTAACAATTCTGTTTCATATCTATCAATGACCTGGATGAGGGGATCGAGTGCACCCTCAGTAAGTTTGCAGACGACACCAAGTTGGGCAGGAGTGTTGATCTGCTCGAGGGTAGGAAGGCTCTGCAGAGGGACCTGGACAGGCTGGATCGATGGGCCGAGGCCAACTGTATGAGATTCAACAAAGCCAAGTGCCGGGTCCTGCACTTCGGCCACAACAACCCCATGCAGCGCTACAGGCTTGG
>NW_008795125.1:3426694-3449244 GCF_000699145.1 Aptenodytes forsteri | reverse complement strand
AGGGAAGTGGTGGAGTCCCCATCCCTGGAGGTATTTAAAAGACGTGTAGATGTGGTGCTTGGGGACATGGTTTAGTGGTGGACTTGGCAGTCCTAAGTTAATGGTTGGACTTGATGGTCTTAAAGGTCTTTTCCAACCTAAACGATTCTATGATTCTGTGATATAAGGATATGTGGTGCTCCCACTCAATTAAAGTATACAGTTAAATACTTTCTTGAAAATGTGTGGATGAGTCAAGGAGCAGGAATTGCTTCCTTTATTTATGGGAGGATTTGGGAGTCGGGAGACTCTTACTTCCGGAGAGGGATTTTTGCCTTTAGCGTGACTTTTCAAGATACCTGGACTGTTTGGAGCTGCTTGGGTGGAAGAAAGTATCTACGAGGGAGAGAGTAAGGGTACTTTTAAAATGCAGTCCCTAAAATGAGTATTCAAGATCCATGCTCTGTTAACTGACTGTCTTTTAGTACTTTTACATGACTTCACCATTACTGCAGGTTTGTTGTTTTCTTTCAATGGCATAAATCCAACATTGTTGTGACTGAAGAGATGGACATGCTTGAGCCTGTGTAGCAGGGCATAGGAGCCCCAAAGTTAGTGGTGGCTGGGGAGGAGCAGCTGGCAGTAGCTAGCTGGGAGAGGTCCTTGGGAAGAGCCAGGGCAAAACTGAGTGCCAGAAAGACATCTCCTAAGTTGGTGCGTTTTCGGAGACCATTGTTGAGCTGGAGATATATAGCTCAAAGGACTGTGTCAGAGTTAAGAGAATAGAAAATGACAGCATTATTTAACGGAATATGGAGGGAATTGGGAAAGGCAGTGCTAAGGTGAGAGGAAGCTATGCCAAACTAAGTAATCTGAGTTAAATAGCTTCCCAGATATATTACTGACCACTTAATAAGTTTGTCAGAAACAGACAAATTTAGAAACAAAGTCATGTCTTGATTGTTGCTAATTTTGTATTTGAAAATGCAGCTAAGTTAAAGATTGTGTTGTTACTTTTCTTTCATATCCTGTTCGTGATTGCGGTTCAGAAGTGTGGAGGAAGGGCAGAAAGGTGCAAGAGAACTGTGACCTGAGAGGGGTTTTATAGGTTATTGTAGATTTATTGGCAGCAGTAACAATAGTCATCACTTCCTCTTGTCAGAACTATAAACAGACATGATGTGAAGACAAAGGATGCAGATAATATTTGGAAAGTGCCTTTGTTTACATAGCTGTTTTTCTGAGTTTGATCAGACATTAATTGATCAGTATGACAGTGTTTTCTTTGAGAAACTTTACTGTACAGCTGGCCTCATCCAGATCCAGCAAATAATGAGTGAGAAAGAGCCAGAAAATAATCATATTCTTCTTTGATGATGTTAACAAATAAAGGCATGTCCAAAGCTAGTTTGATACATGAGCAAATGTCTTCCTGTGCTTTCCTGTGCTTCCACTGGAGCCATACTAGAGTCATGGGCCTCTCCCATTCCTGTGACTTACCAGAAAGTAATTCCTACAGCTCCATGGAGTTTTGCTGCATTTGTTAACAGGATGAGAAAGCACAAGAATGCTGGCTCTGATGATGGAGAACTTCCTCAGTTGGACATCTCTGATATTCATCAAGGTTAAGCAGTCTTCTTTGCTCCTTCTGGTCCCTATTGTTAGAAACTATTGTTCCCTCTGCTTTATTTCCGTACCAGTATGCCTTGTGTCTCCTATCTGTCTAAGCTGGTCCCCAGTTGAGTGTCATTCATCGTGTCAGAAGTACCAGGCAGCTACCAATAGCAATTCTGGGAGCTAATTCTTTGCCTAGGCTGGCAGCTGCCATTATGCTAGTAGGTAGACCAATAAAGTGTTTGCTGCGGTGGTGAGTCTGATGAAAAATGAATCCATTTTTACTTTTGAAGCGTGAGTCTTCCCTGATTAGTGAGATATTAGATAGCTGAAGTGGGGCAAAGAGGGTGGTAATGCAAGCTGCAGTTTACCAAGAGTCTGCACCAGTCTTAGGACTAAAATGATGAGTAAGACGAGCCAGAACTAACTGCTTTTGCAAGAAAAGCTATAGATTTGCCACAAGGCATTGATGACAAAGGGGCTGATGTGTCTGGTTGATTAGTGATGAGACTGGCATGAGAAGGAGAGACGTGCTCTTAAATTCTCATGTGGAAAGCAGAAAATCTAGGACTGTAGAAGATCTGATGGGTTATCAAGAACAGTGTCATGAAGTCATATCGAGTTTGCTCTGAAAATTTGATTGATTTCTGGATTGTGCTGCTTCTTTTACAAGATGTTTCTGAACCCAGCGTCGTCAATTGTATTCTTATCCATTTGTTCTCTTTTCAACGTAGTTCCTTAGTTTAATAGTTATTCTCTTTGCCTAATGTTCATCTTCCTCCACTGCCATCGTGAGGCCGTTTTCATTCTGTAGGTGACTATTCTTTTTCTTGCCTCCTCTCACAGTTTCACCATTCCTCACTATGAAGTCATAGCCTCTCTCTCTGCCTATTCTTGTTTGAATTCTTCTTTCCTGAGTATATCATGAGAATTTTATACTTGTGTCTCACCAGCACCTGAACAATGATATTAATGTCTGTGTCTCTGTCATGGAAATGTCTTACTTGATAAGTCCTGGGAGGCTTGTTTTTAAGCACTGAACTGAAAAGAAGCAAACAATCAGCCTATATAAGCAAGAGGAAAGCTGTGATCAGACTATTTCAAGTAGTGAAATAGTTCACCCAGTGAACTAGAATTATAAATATGTTTGTGGAACTAAAGAGGTACATGCAAAAGCAATATGTTTGAAATTGTTCTACTTCAAAACTAGAGAAGCACATTATTATCAATTAAGTAAGAATATCCTGTTGTGTCAACAACAATTTAAAATGGTGCTTGCAGCATTTAAGTATGAACTTGAAAAGTTTTCATCTTGCATAATTTAGGGGCTTAGTGAATCCCATGTTCCTGTTTTTCTAGGTTTGTCAGCTGGATCCATCCAGAAATATGATCAAAAGGCATATGACTGAAGTTTACAAATCATGGAAGCAACAGATAAGCTGAATGTTGAACTGTTAACCAAATACTGCAATGCAAAAACTAGAGAACACGTGAAGCAATTAATAAGAATTCAATATAAAACAGACAAAAATGGGCAGTGAGCTTCTGGAATTTGCTACCCTGGGAGGCTGCAGAGGCAGACAATATCAGGAAGATCAAAAAGACAAATTTATGGACATCAGGACAATAAATAGGTGCTAAAAATGCCATATTCTCTAATAACCCTAGTATAACAGTTCTGGATGCTAGCACGGTACAAAGGGAATGACTTCAGAAAGTAGCCCTCCCAATAGCTCTCCTGAAATATATCTCCTATTGCCACTCTGAATACAGGGCTGGGTGAGCTGTTGGTCTGGCATTAGGGCATCTTTTAATGTCCTTGTGTTCTCTGCCCTGTTCTTTGTTTCCTAGATTCTGTGCCCCATAGTAAGTAAACTGAATATCTTGTCTTGACATTCAGGTATACCTATCATATTGTACTCGGGAGACAAGATCACGTTTCTTGGCCGTATTTCGCACACATCATTTGTTCCCACTAGTGGTTTATCATTTTCATCAACTTTAAATTAGTCATAGTTTTCTTCAGGGTTTTGCATGAGACCAGCCTCTTACTAACTATGTGCTCTCATTTCTCGGTATTTCTTCAGTTCTTTCTACACATTTAATAAGTCCTTTCTTACCTATTCATTCACCTTCATTACAAGTGTACTTTCAAGGCTTCTCGCGTGGTGTCCCTCTAGATGTCTGTGAACTGGCAGTTGGCACAGCTTCACAGGCTCGGGGAGAAGAGCAGTAGGCTATACCAGTGCAGGGAGGTACAAGCATTTCTGATTAGGTACATCAGACTGTGCCACATTTCTTGCTCTAGGGCCAATGCCAACCTCATTGGACCAATGCTTATACTCATATTAATGTTCTGTGGCATGCAATGTTTCTCCCTCCGTTCAAATTTTCATCTAATCCCAGCTTGATCAAATGAGATCTGCAGCAGCTAAGTCATATTAGAAAAAATTAGGCCATCAATCCATTATTAAGCTGGAAAGTATTTTATATTCTGTGTCTGCCCTCGGGGTGTCTCAGAACATTCCACGGCTGATCTGTCCTGAGTATGAGAGGGCTGGGGTTTAGGTGCTAAAAGATGTGTACAGGTACTGAGGGAGTTGTGGGGTTTTTTAAGGCATTTGGTTTCCAGCCTTGCAGTTAGCTAGAGCCAAGGCCTAGGTATTTGTGACTGCGATCTTTATGGTTCTATTGGTCAAGGTGCTTTTGAAAAAAATCTCCTGATCTCTTGTGTGCGTGTAGCTGCTGCATCTAAGAGGTAGCGCCAGTTCTGTAGCGTTGGGAAATTTTCCTGAGATGTAGGTAAAGTTCCTTTACTTGTGTCCTAGCAAAGATCAGTGTACACTTTTAGAAAATGTTACGTTTGTTGCATGTTCTGCTCTTGACAATATATTCTATCCAGCACTCTCTGAAAACTAAAAGTCTATCCCCAATTTTTACTGTATAGCTGTCTCTCTGTTTTAAACTGTGATGCTTGCCAAAATGACTATCTTTTGTGTATGCTTACTAATTTCCTTCGTTAATCGTCTCTTTTTTAAAGAAAATAGATCTTTATCTTGAGATCCTTCATGCAGGTTGTTTCACAGAATCATAGAACAGGTGATGTTGGAAGGCACCTCTGGTGATCATCTAGTCCAATCCCCTGCTCAAAGCAGGGGCAACTACAGCAGGTTGCTCAGGACCTTGTTAGTCAGGTTTTGAATGTTTCCAAAGATGGAGACTCCACAACCTCTCTGGACAACTGGTTTCAATGTTCAATAAACCTTACAGAATTCTTAGCGCCAAATGATAACTCTTTCAGATATGTACGGTACAGGAAGCAAGACACTGAAGCATCCGAAATCATAAGCTGATTGTCAGGACGTTGGCCTTAGTAACTAATTGGCTTTGGTGACTGATCCAGGCATTAGCGATATCTTTTCAAAGGCATGACTTAGTACTAGAATAAAAAATTATTCCAGTTCTGACTTGGATGTTGTTGTTCTGAGTGTTGAGGGGGAAGAAAGTATGAGGAGGATTGAATTTTCTTAGTTCGGTTCACTTACTGCATTCTTGAAAAGCCACATTGGGATGTTTGCCTTCTCACCTCATCACTGCCTCAACATGTCACATTGGATTTGGTGCAAGAAAGAGTTAATTTAAGGCAACTTGTGCAAGCTGCTGCAGATAGTATGAGTCAAAGACAATTTTTTCCAATGGCATTGTGCTTTGAGCCTAAGGCGCAGAGGAACTGGCATGCCAGAAGTTGCAAAGAGAAGTCTCTGTTTTGTACACTCTCAACTTCCAAAGGCAGTGACTGGGGTAGAAGACCTATCTGAATATGAAACAAAGAGTTGCCCAGAGGAAGTAAAGAGTAATGACTATATCCATGGCCAAAAAGAGATGGAGGGCACTGGATGAGATGCATGGCCTCTGTCTGTCCTTTCACATTACTGTTGCTGACTCCCTGCCCTAAGATGACATGCATGTTGGCACTCTTTAAACTGATGACCTGTTTATATTTCGTTTGCTTTCAGTTGCTAGATTGACATTACAGACCATACTCTTGGACTGCTGTACATCCTTTATAAATTGCTTTAAGATGCTTTAGTGTGATAAGATGATATAAAAATTGAAGTCATTATTACTGTCTGTATCACCAGGGGAATTGGACAGCTGGCATTGATCTGTAAGAGACTAATTTCCATATTTTGTTATTACATTAACCCATAGAATTCTTCTTGTTTGTGATTTCAAAGAAAGTTTTCCTAATCAGAAGGTCATCCTCCATAGCGTGTAGTGCTTGAGAGGCATGGAAGGGCAGAAAATATATGAACCCTGTCATTTTTTATATGATCAATAACATCTTGCTTTGCTAATAGTAATATCCTGGTATTTTACATTGCATCATATCAAGATCCCACTAACCGCTTCCCAGAACCGCTTCTGGGTGAAATCTAGCAGTTAGTTGTCCTGGTTTCGGCAGGGATAGACTTAATTTCCTTCTTAGTAGCTGGTACAGTGCTGTGGTTTGGATTTAGGACCAGAACAATGTTGATAACACACCGATGTTTTAGTTGTTGCTGAGCAGTGCTTACACTAGTCAAGGACTTTTCAGCTTCCCATGCTCTACTGACTGAGAAGGCTGGAGGTGCACAAGAAGCTGGGAGGGGGCACAGCCAAACTGGCCAAAGGGACATTCCATACCCTGTGACGTCATGCTCAGTACATCAACTGGGGAAAGCTGGCCGGGGGGGCCGCTGCTCGGGGACTGGCTGGGCATCGGTTGGCAGGTGGTGAGCAATTGCACTGTGCATCACTTGCTTTGTGTATTATTATTATTGTTGTTGTTGTTATTATTGTATTTCAATTATTAAACTGTTTTTATCTCAACCCACGAGTTTTTCTCACTTGTGCTCTTCAAATTCTCTCCCCCATCCCACCGGGGGGGGGGAGGAGTGAGCGAGCAGCTGTGTGGTACTCAGTTGCCGGCTGGGGTTAAACCACGACGTTAGTGAAGGGTATACCGCTAACTGCTTGGTTTGGGGCAAATATTATGCGCCCCTTTAAATTCTTGGCATTTATCTTTAATTTTTTAATTAAAATAATTATAAAAATTCTGTAGTCGTTGCTGTTTTGTAAGCAAAGAGATTGAATAAGGGCCTTATCTTGCTGTGTTGAGTAACACTTTATGATGAGCTAAATTATACCATTCATCCAAAAGCCACAGTAATGGTAGCACAGAGGCTGCTGTGTTGCAGAGGGAGTAACTTGCTCTTTGCTATCTTCTTCTGGTTTCAGAATAAAGCCTGAGAAATCGAAGAAGGGATTTTTAATAATTAAAAAATGCTTACAGTCAGAACTAGAGGAAGTAAAAAGTTGAGTTTGTTTAAAAAAGTGAACCAAACAACATGCCGTTTTCCAAGGTAGCGTCAACATAGCTCCAGTGTGATTTGCTGATATTGGCCAGGGCACCTTTGGATAGCAAATGTATATACTGGGAATCAAGGGTCAGTAGAGGGCTGCAGGGCACTCCTCCCTGTACTAGCTTACGGCAGTGGTGAAGACCAAAGAAAGTAAGTTTTGGTTTTCTTCCTAAGGTAAAACTTTGCTTGATGCTTTGGTTCTCTGCTTGGTCCAAATACTTCCTTAGTGTTGGCTCAGCCAGTGTGCTGCCTTCCTCCTGTTTACATACAGCATAGCGATGCCCAAAAGATGGAGTCAGAGTTCCATTAGCAGAATCTGGGGCGTGTGGATTGTTTGATTTTCTTAACATCTACAATCTGCATGGGACTGTGGTTCAACATTACCCTAATGGTAAAGGTAAGTCACAAACTGGGAGTGATTGCCTGCAAAGACCAGGCTCCTTATAGTTGGGCAAACATCTTTTTCAGGAATGATTTAGATATAACTGATAGTCTGAAGGGAAATCTCTGGCTCTTTTTTCTGTTTTGCTGTGATAGGTTACTGTTGAGAGTGATTTTGAAGGCTGGTCCACGAAGTACAGGGCCCTCCTGAGAAATGGTGCTGTTACACTATAGGCATATCTGAATTGCAACAATATTCATCCTCAGTATATCTTAAATTTAGTAAATTGGTAAAATTCACTGGTGGTTTCTTGACAGTAATGTAGATGCTTGAAAATAAGTGAGGGTGTATTTAGGCACCTGGACCAATTGTAGACTTAGAGGGGATATCCTACCTTTGGGAGACCAGCTGGCACTTAAGAATGGCAATTGGTTGTCTAAAATGGCACAAGATACCTATTTTACATGCCTAAATGTCTCAGAAAGCACCAAAACAATACAGAAAATCAAAAGAAAAGGGAGGAGTGGAACATAGATCTCTGACAGTAAGGAAGTACCTAACTGATAAAACAATAACCTCTCAGACTGAGGTATTTCAGGGCTGAGAATTTTTTCTGCAGCAAATTATCCTGTCAGAGTGAGAACACTGCATTAATGGAGATCCTTGGGTGATTCTTCTTTTTGCCTTTTGCATCCAGGCCGTGCTTTGCTGAGACTTACTGACAAAAAGCTTGAACGAATGGGCATTGCCCAGGAAAGCCTGCGACAGCACATTCTGCAGCAAGTCCTTCAGCTGAAGGTGAGAGAAGAAGTCCGAAACCTCCAGCTACTTACACAAGGTATGAAAAATAATTTTGATATGGACAGTTATTGAGATCAGGTAGGAGAAGTTTGCCTGAGGACATAAAAGGTGACTTGATGTTCTCCTGCAAGAAATGATGCGTGAAAATGTCTCATAGATTCCACATGCTTTCCAAGTTGGGAACAAAAGGTAAAATAATGCATAAATAAATAGAGATGTTCAGCTGCCTGTTTTGCATGATGAATAAGCTCCATCTACAGCTTGATGGTAGTCTTACTTAACTGTCTGCTTACTAAGATGAAAATAATTAAATATAAAGGGCACAAGTAGTGAACATGCTGTCTTTACAGACGTTGTACATTTTGCATTAATTGTTTACTTTCAGTGTTAGATAAAAGAGTAATCTCTGTAACCTGTTTTATGGTAAGAGCTGTCAGTGGAAAATTACCTGTTAGACTCTGTTTTTTGCAGATGGCTGATTTGTTTTTCATGTTGGAGTAATTTTATTGACTTGAATAGAGTTGCTTCTAATTTATGCTGCTAAGAAAATGCGTAACTGGGCTCAATGTGGAGATCTTGATTAGAAGACAGGGAAGAAGGAGTAACAAAAAAGCTCATACATATTTTCCAAATGAGGTTAAGATGTTTTATAATTACTTGTGTTATTAGCTCTTTATTAAGGCTTTTTAACAGCTGTGGTAACATGGAAGAAAAGCAATCATTGTGGTAACAGTGTAAAGGAACATTTAGACATCCTCTATATATATCTGCAATACTTTCTCAATGTTAAATGTTGTTTGGTAGTCCAGTGAGATAGCATAAACTGCATACTTCTGTGGTGTTTTGGTTCAGTGCCCATTATATGTCACATCATATGAAAAAAATTGAGTTCTTCAGTACATGCAGTGTATTTTTAACAAAATGTCCTTCACACATGACATTATGTTCCTGATTAAGCGTTGCTCACTGTGTTTGGGGAAAAACTCTGATTAGTTGAGTAAGCTGTATTTTATCTGAAAGAGCTGATGTCTCAACTGAATTGTTCCTTCAGGCTTGGTGTCGTGTGGATTGTGATGAGGAGTATTAGGGCTCCTTCATTTCACCATGACCTGTGAATATGACCTCACCTCATCTTGTGTCATGTCAAAAGCAGTGCACATGCTGAAGCATCAGTGCCTTCCCCAGGTGTTTAGAGCTCTTCCTTTTCCCTTCATCCATTCATCCTTTCATCCATTATTCCTGCATCCTTTTCTCCACTGTTGGCCGGGTTCTCTCTTCCCCTACAGATGGAGTGTTACTTGAGAGTTTGCCAGACTGTGAAGTTCTGGTCACCAACCATCACTGTTTTAGGTCTGCTTATGGGAGTTGGGATTTTATTGATACGGGACAGTGAAGACCCAGTAGCTATAAATTTGGGTCAGCTGATCACCACAGTCCGGATAGATTTCTCCATAAACCTGTATTTGGCATTGAGGACTGTGCTTCCAGGCTTCTTCTTTATTGTTTCTCTCTGGTTCCCCTCTGGACACATCAACTGGTGTATGAGTCATGATCAGTCAGACAGTGGCAACTGCCATTTCAGAGAATTCAGGGCAGCATCCTTTGCGATTTATTCTTTGCCCATGCAGCTGAGGATACAATTTTGGACTTTGGTAAGAGCATGAATAAACACATGCTGGACTATAAAGGACAGTTCAGTGGTAGATGTACTGATGTGTGTTTAATGTAATCTCTCTCTGCCATGTAGAGAGAACATTGTTACTTAGTCTGATCATATAAAGGCATGCCATCATATGCTTTATGAAAGCTAGCACAAGCTTACAAAAACCTGGTGATCTGCAGCTCCTGCTGTCTTCCCCCGTAATGGTGCTGGCCATGGCGCTGCACTTCAGCTCCACTCCAGCCTTCTTAAATAGAGCTGAAGTTATGGGGCAGCACAACAGTCCATAAAACATTCCCCTGTGCAGCAGAGCTGTGTTAATCGTACGATCCCAGAGGTGGGGTGGGGGGTGAGTGATAGGATGATGACAGCAGTATTCCTATCCCTTTTCATCTCATTTACACCAAGTTGTAGTGTGTGTCTGTTGAAAGTGCTTGTTTGCAAGTACTACGGTTAAGATATAATTTCTCCACTACAGTGCAGTCTGTAAAGCTGTGTGTATGTCAGTTGTTCTCCGAAACTGGTTCTGTCCCCTTGCCCAGTTTCTTCAAACTGTGTCCACGCATGTTCTTATTATGGTTTATACGTTCCTAATCCAGGTTGTTACTGGAATAGCTTTCTGTAAGTGCTCTTCTGTTTTGGAGAACATTTGGATAACATTTTTTCTCTGAAAAGTAACACATTTGCATGCCAGCAGTTTCTTTCTTTTGGAAATTCCACTTGCAAAACGCAGGTCACAGCATAGCTATTGCTACACTGTCCTTTGCTGTCCTCCAAAAAGAGGGGGAAAAAGCCCTCTGTCTCTCAGTGCACAGCTCAGGAGATCATTAGGTGAAAGAAGCTGTTAAACCCCCTTTCTGAATTCATTTAGCACACAAGCTGGGTGGCAAGCAGTGAGGTCCTAATTCAGAGCCCATTGATGTCAGCGAAAAGACTTCCACTGACTTTAGTTCATACCCCAATTGAAGCTGGAGAAAACACGGAAAGTTTTAAAAAAGCATTATGTAATACTTATCAGATATTTTAAATGTTTTTGTGTTCTGTTGTCCACAGAGAAAGTTAACATCGTTTTAAAAACTCAGTAGAGAACTAGCATTCTTTTCTACTTCTGTTTCAGAAAATGGCTTTAAACCATTTCATTCTTCTTCATTCAGGACACACCATCCAGTCTGTTCTGGGGATCTTAAAGCCAGAATAGTACGTGATTGTGTAATTGAAGGCTTGTCCTGAGTTTTAGGAAGACTTTTCTTTGGAGTAAGAACTGCCTGATTGAAGCTATTATCAGCAGAAATGCTATTCCAGCCTCCACTAGGATAGAAGGGCACAGGCCCAACTACTGATCTGTGCTTTTTTCCCAGACTTAGTGATGTTGAGGAACTAATTTGACAAAATATCTTCCAATGTCTCTTGGGGAGAGCTGAACACTGTCGGAAACACCATTATTGTACTGTTACCGCTGTAAGCCTGAGTTGCAAGATCATTTTTAAAAAAAAGCCTTACATAACTACACAGAGAAGAAGTTATTTTGAGATTTTTCAATGCGAGTCCAGCTTTTGGCTAGCATAGAAGAGACTGTCCTCAAAGTGGTAGAACAGTGCTATGTGTGATTCTGAGCAAAGTATCCATAGACAGCAATCTGCTAATAGGGCTGAGCTTAAGAAACATTTTTGGATTTGGATTAAATGATACCTGCATTTAAGATGATGTTGGGCCCCCTCCTAAGCTCCTCTGTGAGTTTCATATAGGGCAAAGTGCTACTTGAATATACTGCTGGGCCACAGAATGTGCCAAATTTTCTTCAAAAAAAAAAATTTCTCCTGCTAGCAAAATGTGTTAGAGTAAGGCTTTATGCTTCATTGAAAATCATCACAGCTGTCGATACTTGTTGAAATTATTTCTTCAGTAAGTTTTCTGCTCATCCTGCACTGGTGCTTAGCTACTGAAAAACATATGTGACCAATGATAACCACGGTAAGACCGATTTTTTTTCTTTCTTCAATTTCCAAAATAGTCCCATTCAAAAGCTGTTATAGTACCCTAGCACTGTATTCTTCCAGGAAAGGAACTAGAGAGCCTTCAGAGATGCATCTCATCTTCTGAGGAAAGATGAAGTAAGAGCCATGTATTCTAGTGATGGATCATTCACTGGGTTTTAGAGGAATCTTGTAACAGAAACATTGCCTTCGGGGTCCATGTGGTGAGTAAACCAGGACCATGAAACCCCCCCCCAGCTGAAACGTATTATATAAGGATTTTTACAGCATTATCAGCCTCTTAATACTAGAGTAAAGGCAGGCTTGATCAACATTTGAGCTGTTTGGCACTGAACCCTCCCAGGCTGTCAGAAACATGAAAGCTAGTTCCTTCTCACCTTATCTGCTTCTTCCTTGTGAATGTTGAAGGTGGGAGGAACCTGAGCACTGCCATTCCAGCTTGCATCACCATGTCTGAGGAGGTTTGTTGTCATTTTCCATAATAAAAGCCTCGAAATACTAGACTCACTCCCACCTTCTGAATTCCCGCATATGAAGACCTTCCCTGTTGTGGTGGCTCCAGTACACAGCATGAATGATTGAGAGTTACACACCTGCCTAAAAAGGGATGTGAGTGGTCAGAAAATTTGAGAACATGGGACCTTGCCAAGCGCGGAACTGGAAGGTCATTTGGAGTTATGAGAAGATGAATGCAGTTTGCTCTCCCCCTGCTGTGTAGGCTTTATGGATACAGTAATATCTGAAATGCTGTTGCCTACTGTCTTTCATGTCCCTTGAAGAAGTGTTGCTTCAGATCAGCACATTTCTTTGTCATCACTGTAAAGAAGTCAGAACAACTGAGGTTTGTGGTAGAGGGTCATCCTGTTACACTTCCAGTATGTACTATTTTCTTTCCTGAGTATGTTCTGGACTCAAGGTTTTGGCATCCGAGGAATCATGAGTTCCTTCCGCCAGAAATACTCTTTTTCTTCTCTGTAAAAAACAGCAGATGTTGCCTGTGTGAACACTCCAGGTAGGCAGTGTGTTCGCCTTCCCAGGCAGCTGGCGGGGGAAGTGTGTAACACTTGAGGAATCTGTTTCATGTCCCTGTGGTGGTGTTCAGAGGCGTGCGGTATTTGAAATGTTGACTGTCCTCTTACCAGGCACCCGTTTCTTTTGTTTTCATTATCTTGACCTCACCTTTTTCTTTTCCCGAACCCTGAAGCTTCCAGCTAATCAGGAAGGGCCTTTCTTCTTATAGCACAAATTACTATGCAAATGTTTCTTGCATATGCTGCATACATGGCCTCTATCCAAGGCACAGAAAAAAACACTTGATATTTCAGAAGAGCTCCAGCAAACGTAATTCCCAGCTGATTTCCTTTGCTCTATGCTCCTGTTATACTCCAAAATCTCTGAGAGACCTTGTGAGTTGAAGACAACATATAGCATGGAAACACTGTCAGAAATTACCCAGAAGTAGTAGTTTATCCCTTATCATAGCATCAAAACTGTGTTCCAGGACCCAACATGCTAAATTGCCTGATTATAGGTAAAGAAATCTTAACGTTCTTCTTGATATGGGTTTATTTTCACTATATGTCCATATCCCTCAAAAAGCTCAAGAAGTGGGCCCATGTGAACCTCATGAGGTTCAACAAGGCCAAGGGCAAGGTCCTGCACCTGGGTCAGGGCAACCCCCGGTATCACTACAGGCTGGGGGATGAAGGGATTGAGAGCAGCCCTGCCGAGAAGGACTTGGGAGTACTGGGGGATAAAAAGCTGGACATGACCCAGCAATGTGCGCTCGCAGCCCAGAAAGCCAAGCGTATCCTGGGCTGCATCAGAAGAAGCGTGGCCAGCAGGTCAAGGGAGGTGATTCTGCCGCTCTCCTCTGCTCTGGTGAGACCCCACCTGGAGTACTGTGTTCAGCTCTGGGGCCCCCAACATAAGAAGGACATGGACCTGCTGGAGCGGGTCCAGAGGAGGGCCACGAAGATGACCAGAGGGCTGGAGCACCTCTCCTGTGAAGGCAGGCTGAGAGAGTTGGGGTTGTTCAGCCTGGAGAAGAGAAGGCCCCGGGGAGACCTTAGAACAGCCTTCCAGTACCTGAAGGGGGCCTACAAGAAAGCTGGAGAGGGACTTTTTACAAGGGCGTGTAGCGATAGGACAAGGGGTAATGGCTTTAAATTGAAAGAGGGTAGGTTTAGATTAGATATAAGGAAGAAATTCTTCACTCTGAGGGTGGTGAGGCACTGGAACAGGTTGCCCAGAGAAGTTGTGGATGCCCCATCCCTGGAAGTGTTCAAGGCAGGTTGGACGGGGCTTTGAGCAACCTGGTCTAGTGGAAGGTGGCCCTGCCCATGGCAGGGGGGTTGGACTAGATGATCTTTAAAGGTCTCTTCCAACCCAAATTATTCTATGATTCCTTTTACTCCTTTCCATTGTATGTCCTTTACCACTGTAGGAATCATAGCTCTGGTACTTAACACTGCTCTTCCAAGACTGTAAAACGACTTTGCTACCATCCGTTAGCGTACAAAAGAGCAGTCTGTTGTATTTTTCCCACTCCCAGTCAAGGACATTTGCAGCACTTAGAAAGGATGTAGGCTCTGGAGTCAGAAGCCGTAGTTGTTCCTGAGAGGTTTTTCAGACTTTAGGCACTGTTAAGACTTCTGAAAATCAATTTTTTCAGGTTACAAGTATGCACTGAGGGGTTCTCTATAGTTTTCATTTGTTTTAGCTGAAGCAGAATATCATAAGTGGAGTGTGTATCTGAGTGCAGATAAAATGTTTAAAATGCATGCATCAGTGACGATAAATATCAAATTCCATCTATGGCATCAGTTATTTGAATTTCATGTGGCTGGTTTCTAACCTGAAGAATATACTTTGCAGTGCAATCAGTGGTCCCTGGGAGACCATTGAATTACTATGCTTCTGTTACTTACCTTTTAGCTATTGCTGTGATGCTAATACATATTCATATCAAATAACCGAGTGATTCGGCTGACAGGTAAAGTAAGTTCCAATACACTGGACAATACATTGTAATGCACTCTGGATGGGTTTAGCACAGAATTGTCCTTCAATATGCGTAGCATATTAGTTTGGAGTATGAATAAGGAAACATGTATGCAGCTATGAAATTTGTATTGATGAACCTCTATGGCAAGATTTTAGCTGTATAATATTATGATGTGCTGGCATTTTTATGTGTTTCTATAAATAATATTGCTACTCAGTCTACTGGGAATGTAGTATTAGCTGTTTTCTATGATTGCAAGGACATGATTGCAGTTGTCTGGTTTTCTTATTATTTTATTAATGTTGATTTTTTTTCATTCCTGGTTTTCAAATTTCTCAGAAGTCAGTCTACTGGAAAATTTGGTCTGGAAAGTTTAGTTCTTCTGAGCTAATGCATACCCAAAACTGTCTTACATGTTTGATAAATAGATATTACATATATATATACACACACACATATGTATGTACATATTTCCTCACTCATGTGTAAATTGGAAAGAGAAAAAACAATTTTCCTCAAGGTTTAAGAAAAAAAAATAAAATACTGCTGTTTGTGTTGCAACCAGTCATGAAAGACTTTCAACTAAAAAGGAAAGTTTTGAGTAGTCAGAGGCTGTGATTTAGCAACAGCTGTTTGTGATCAGTGCCAGTAGAAATCACTTGTTTTCACCCAGACGAAAAGAACAGGCTGGTAAAAGGGATTCCAGGAATAGGTACAGTCTTTCACACAGAGTTTAAATAAATCAAGTGTACGTATTGTAAGATGGTGCCATTTACAATGTAACATATTTGTCATTTCTAATGAGATTTTTCCAGAAATCGGACATAGAATAAAATTAGGGTTAATAGTTGTTTTGGAAAGGAATTGAGGAAATCTGAGCCCTAACTATAGTTCCGACCCCGTAGAAAGTACATAGAAATTTTCACTGCCGGGCTTCTGGTTCAAAACCTGACTGTCTTCATCAGCTAACACCTTTATGGTCAAACTGAGTGGATAGTGTTGGAAATAAGAAGAGAAGAAATGCGGTTCTCGGTCGGATCCAGTATCCCTCTGTCCCAGTACTCTGCCTCTGGCAGCAGCAGATGCTGTTTAGGCAGAGCCCAGAACCCTGGCCCCTCTTTGTGGTCCTATTCCCTTGGGCTCCCCAGCATCCAGAATTGCTGTTAGGAAGAGTACTTCCCTGCCTAATTCTTTCAGTATCCATTGAGTGTCTGTCTCACTCTGTCATGAAACAAGTTGTTCACAAGTTTTTTTACAAACTAGAATATAGTCACTGGCAGCCTCAGTGGTGCCGAAAGTGCCAAAGCCTAACTTGGCGTGCCTTCAGTTGGGTATGTATCTTCTGCCTTCCACAGAGACTCTAAGCAATCCTACTATCGTGCACACAATAGCAGCTACACATCCTCTGTATTTCAGATACACCAGTCACACCTCAGACACATCAGATGAATTGTGCCTGTTACTCTCCATTGATTATTATAGAAGCTCAGGATGACTGCCAGATGTATTTGTCTACATGGTAGATGACTAAACTTAGGTGAGATCAATTCCCACTCGCTATGCCTAGATGTAAACTCCTATGCTGAAAAAAGTTGGTCTGAAAGCTGGATGAATTGCCCTCTTCACTCAGATGAGTTTTGGTAACACCATCTTTCTGATTTTATGAAACTGGTGTTGCTGACGCCTTCATGAATGCATTCTGTTAGAAAAGTGTTTTACCATATTGGCACTTTTAACAAAAATGAAAGTCACTTAAAGCCTTTTTGAGAATATAGAATAAAGTTTTGCTGTTTTGAATCCCTGAAGGTGAATGTTGCCAAATAGTTCAAAAGTATTTTTCTTCCTGTTGTTACTAGCATTTATGGCCTGTGCAATAAGGATTTATAATTACTGGAAAGATTCAAGGGAGGCAGGAGAAAAACCCTCTCCTTTTATGCCTTTGTAAAGTTGCTTTTCTAAGTTGTGTAAGAAGAACCTGTTTTATTTAAAAGCTTCTCTTTTTTCATTCACATTCTTTAAAAGCCTTTCTGTAATGTAATTTTAAAAATGAATGTGGTTCTATTCAAATAAAAGTTTACTCTTAATGGCTTTTATGCTTCATATGATAGAGCACCTTCATTTACCTAGTTATACATAGGCAGTCAGCATTGTTATGAACTGTTTCTTTATTACTAAGCAGTATGCAGATCTCTGGCATCTTCCACAAAGGAAAAGGGTGGGATTTTTTTAAACTCTTTATTTGACATGATCATAAAGCATGGGTACTAGCCCAGTGTTTTACGACATGCTCAAGTATAATTAATAATTTTAACTATGCTGGTTCCCTCTTCAGATCAATATTATAGAATTTTTCCAGTCACTATTTGAATGGATTTTAATTGAAATTGATTCCCTATAAAATAATAAATTGAAGTGTATTAACAATGATCTTGTGGTCCTTGACGTTAAGGAGTTCTGAATTCTAACAAAATTCTGAACAGTTTTCAAAAAATACCCAATTTTCCTCTATGCAGCCTGACTATCATAAAGCACCTGTAGTTTTTTTTTTATTTAAGTGCTAATTCCAACAGATGACAGCATAAATACAGCAGCCTTGATTTGCAACATGAATGTGAATGGAAATGTGGCAGGGAATTATTGTGTTTTAAATAACCTATTTTTCTGTTTGCAGCTCAGCTACAGCTGTATTGTGTGATCCTAACATTTAAATATATACTGTTATGCATAGCGCTACCTTCAAAGTTTTTATCAGTAAAAATACTTCCCAGTCACCTGACATTGAAAGTTATCTGTACAAAGAAAGGATGCATTGAGAAAATCTGCAGTGAGTAGCTCCATAAGAACCTCAGTGTTTTGCCAAAGGTATCACCTGTAAGGGCATCGGGTCAGTCTTTGTTTTTCTCAGTGTAAGAGTGACGGGTTGAGTTTTAGGCAGTATGTACATGGCAGTACCACACAGTTCTGAAGCTCCTCAACCATACTAAGGTTTCATCCACATCCTAGAGCTTATTCTCAGTTAAGCTTATCCACATAGTTGGAAGAGTAGTTGGTTTACATACATTTGGCTTCTACAATGACTTCAACCTGAAGACAAGCTGATTAGAAAATAGCCAGACTCAGGAACGCACACGTCATTTTATATCCAGACAGCCTGGTATAAAATGTCAGGACTCTGATCTCGCATACTCATTCAACTATACAAGAGGGCCGGAGCTCATCCTCAGGAACTGTAGGTATAAGCAAGTTAGAGACTTTTGCATGCGAACAAAAAGGCATGTCAAGGTTCCCCATGTCTGAGAGCAGTCTGAAGGCATATACATTGACATGGTCTTACAGTTTTGAGTCCTCTCCACTAGAAATAGGATTCAGATCTTCCCAGTCAGTTCATCTGGGACACCCAGCTGCCATCAGCTGGCATTTGATGATGTGAGATGGAGTTGAAACAGTTGAAGTTGGGCCTTAGAACAAGTGATTTTGCCATATTCTTTCATTCTTTACTGAGACCAGTTGGGAGGCTTACTGTCAATAACGTCAGCCGGCAGACTCTGAAGTTAAGTTCTTCTTTGTTGTGTTGAGAGAGCACTGTTGTGTAGGACTTTCAGGAGCTGGGTTTTGAGAGAAAGACCTGAAAGAAAAAAAGGTCTTGCACAGCAAAAAGAGGGAGGAGTTCTTCTGTTGTTAAAACTTATTCTCCAAAGTCCTCTAAGCTGCATGGTTCTTGTTTTCTTTTCTCTTCAGTGTATGTTGGAGGTAGACATGGAGACGGAATGGTAATCACATTTCCTTCTTTCTTTAAAGTATTAGGTCATTCCAGTCTTCTCAAGAAATAAAGAGGAAAGCCTTCTTTCTTACTCTATTTCTTTTTGTCTTTTATTCCTTTAAGAAATCCCAAGTAACTGAGGATTGTTGTTAAAGTTGGGCCAAGAGATTAATATCTCCTCCTCTAGTTTTCTTTTGTTGATTCTTCTTTAGCCTGAGTGTTTAAAGGGCTGATTAGACTACAGTTGTCTGGTGAGGAATTTCTTTAGCTCGTTCCAGATAGTGTAGCTACGTGAAACACTTTTCAGCCATTCCTTGTGATTTTCTGTCATAAGGTGCCAAGATGGTCCAGCCGTATTTAAAGAATTTTGGATGCTGGAAGAAACAATCAGCATCGTCTTAGACAATGGACTGGCTTTTAAAAGTGTCAGGTAATTAAGGATGCAGATAGACCTTTGAAAATTCCTGACGCTGATCACTCCCACGGTGTCACAGCAGTTATAATTCTCGGTCCAAACTTTAAAGACTTTGAAGCAAACAAACTGTATTTCAGATGAAAGGGACAGGAAAGAGGAAGGGAGGGATAGTCCTACCTCTAAAGCTCCACTGACAAATCAGTTGTCACCTGTGTAGTTTCTGAATGCGTCTTTCTCTAGACTCTAAAATTGCTTTAATGTGTCCAGCAGTGCAGCTGCCATCCATTCTGTTACAGCTGTTGACTGTGACACTAACCACTGATATTGTTGACTTTTGTAGATCTCTACTTAAACCTGGAGCATGGTTTTTTGAGGGTCATAGAAAAGCAGCCAGTCCTTACAGCCCATCAAGGTAATGAATGTCTTTTTGCTGGGATGTATCTTCATAAGATGAGACAACTATGAGCTTTTTTTGTCTTTTTCTAGAAATGTTTCCTTTAGGTGTAGAGTTTTTTTCAACTATCATCATGAAAATAGTATTTTATTTTCTTCTAATCCTAATAAGCTCTTTCTGAGTGAATTGTTATTGCTTACTGATATTTGCTTGCTAGAGTTGTTTGTTGATAAATTTTCTTTCTCCCTTCTTAAGTATCAGCTGCTGTGATAAGCACTAAAATGTGTGAGCATTGCTTTGTCAGCAACTCATGTTTTCCTTTATTATACTGTTACTGCTATTCTTGAGATCTCTTTGGTTCTCTCTAGTAATGGGAATGTCACTGTGGGAATTTTACTGTACTTCTACATGGCTTAGCTGATCACATGATAATTCTGGTATAAGAATATATGTTTTACTGATTTATTCAGTGTTTTCTCCTGATCCAAATGATCAAAACTCAGGGTATTTAGGTGAGGAATGTAAACAGATGCTGGGACCAGAAGAGAGGAATCCTTTTATCAAGGATGTCTCTAGGAATTAGGAGCACCTAAAGCTAGTGTCTTCTTTAAGTTTCTGCTGCTTATAATTAATTTGGCTAGAGTCTTTGGGAAAGTCTTTAGCTGACTTAAAACTTGATCCATACTCTTCATGCACACATTCTGTATCAATTCTAGTACAGCGAGCAAATAGCAAGAGTAGCTACTCTACTAAGAAGAATGTAAAATTATGTCTACCACCAGCTATGGGTTGATTTTACCCCAGTTATCTTCCTTTGAAAATCTGAGACCTCAACTTTGTTCTTGGTCCTGTGAGGGCAAATGAAGGAGTAATGCTCCATTGATTTCAGCGAAATGTGAAACTAGTTAAAATGAGAACAGGATCAACCCCATTTTCCCTCTACAGCATGAGACTATAAAGCCCATTCAAATCAATGAAGGGTACCAATGACTTTGCTGACCTTTGGATCAAATCCATAAACCTTTTTGGTAACTTAATTAAAACCACAAATACAGAAACATGTGTTCTGTTCTCTAACCCAACACAGGTCTTTCTAAAATTGAAAAATATGATTTATAAAAATAAATTTTATTCTATCAAAAATACAATTTTGATTTTATTCTCTTTAGAACTCTCTTCTTAACTATATAAAGCCTATTTTTCACTTGGTCTCAAAATCTCTTTTGATGATGTGCACTGCCTATGTTACTTGCAATCCTAATTTCATAATCACTGTTGAAAATGAAACCCACAAAACTTGCTTTTATCTTACTCTTTTTATTCATGTTCTTTACTAAAATGACATAATCAAAGATAAAAACAAATATACTGTCTTTTAGCTTGAGCAGGTTGAAGTGTCTTTGTCGCATCTTACATTAGCCAGCTAAAAGTTAGGTGTCTGGTTGAACTCATTCCTCGCATTCCTAAAATAATCAAAGAGCAACAACAACCACCTCCAGAAATAATCTGTGCCCTTCTAAAACAGATGCCCATGATAGGTGCAATGCATTGCCCTCTGGAGGTTCCTGCCTCTGTCAGTTGGAGGACTCGCCATCTAATTTGGGATAGCTAAAATTAAACAGAGGAAAAGTAGGCAGTAGCTTTTCCCATTTTTTGCTTCTGAGCATGAAGCATATAACAAGTGATGTTACCCACTTTTAATTTGCTACCAATCTTCCACTACCTTAGTATATTAATTTTATTGTCTTTATCTGTACCTGTTAGCAGAATTTGGTTATGCTATGCCCTTAAATTGCTTTTTTCTGCTACAATTGATAACATCGTCTTTCATACTCTATTACTTTCTGTGAACATTTTTTTAACTGAGCTAACTACTGCTCACTGGTAGTAGCATTAAAGCACCAACCAAAAAGGCTAAAAAGAATGAGTTACAAGTTCTGGGTTAAGAGGTTTTGGGGTTGTTTTCTTACTTGTAATTTAAATGGTCCTTTAGTCTGAAGCAGACAAGCACTCATTTTATATATTGTCTTGGGATAGGGTTATAACTTACCTGTGCTTTGGCAATTTTTCTCAGACGTGAGTGCTTTAATAACTGCAGTTAGACAGATCCTAGTCCTCTGAACCCAGACCTACTTTAAAAATAGGGACATCTAGATATTAAATATTAAACCATTATTATTATTATTATTATTATTATTATTATTATTATTATATATGATTGTGGCTTTTGTTGTCTCTGCGGAGCTGGGTCCAGTCTTACACAGGAAGGCCAGGACCAGGCTGAGAGCTCCAGATGAAATACTCATTGGGAATTGAACTTTTGCTTTAAAATTCAGAAAAGTTATTGAAAACTACTTCCCTTTCATGTAATTAATTAGTACAGGCAATGAAGGTGTAAGTCTCTTGAAAACCATGAACTGCATAGTTTCAATTAAATAGAAAGGCTGGTAAAACCTATCCAAAAATGACTTGAAACAATAACACAGAAGAGTGACTGAAAAACCAAGCTTCTTCATAGGTCTTTTGTTTGGTTTCTGTGTCTCCCTTAAAGCTCTCTTGCATTCTCATGCAGCTCGTTCGTTTTATTGAATGCTAAAGCCTTTTACCATCTGCCAAAAGGTTTTATTTTGGGGTTTCCTCTAATGTGGGAGGGTGGTTTCCTCCTTCCCTTCGTGCTAGTTTCATTGCTATCTTTAGGACTCAGAGCTTACTGGAGACCTTCCTGTCTCCCTTTTATTACACAGTCTCCTCCTTCCTTGCTGCAAATGCTTGTGGAAGTGCTCACCAAGTCACTTTCCATCATTTATCAGCAGTCCTGGCTAACCGGGGAGGTCCCAGATGACTGGAGGTTAGCAAATGTGATGCCCATCTACAAGAAGGCCGGAAGGAAGGATCCAGGGAACTACAGGCCTGTCAGTCTGACCTTGGTGCCAGGGAATGTTATGGGAGCAGATCATCTTGAGTGCCATCACGCGGCACATACGGGACAACCAGGTGATCAGGCCCAGTCAGCATGGGTTCATGAAAGGCAGGTCCTGCTTGACTAACCCGATCTCCTTCTGTGACCAGGTGACCCACTTAGTGGATGAGGGAAAGGCTGTGGATGTTGTCTACCTAGACTTTAGTAAAGCCTTTGACA
>NW_008795125.1:3419891-3425763 GCF_000699145.1 Aptenodytes forsteri | reverse complement strand
GGAACAGGCTGCCCAGGGAAGTGGTTGAGTCACCATCCCTGGAGGTATTTAAAAGCCGTGTAGATGTGGCGCTTAGGGACATGGTTTAGTGGTGGACTTGGCAGTGCTAGGTTAACGGTTGGACTTGATGGTCTTAAAGGTCTTTTCTAACCTGAATGATTCTATGATAAGTTCCGGCTCCCAGGGGCAAAAAAGAAAACAAGAACTGAAGCTGCCTTTTTGAGCTGCCTGGCTGATGCAGACGGCTTTTGTTTTAAACATGGGAGTCCAGTTCCTGCAGTGCAGGGCTGCGCGTACTCATTCCCCAAGTGGGTGTTTTTAGGAATGGTTCCTGCGTGAAGGTGCAGATAACTGCCCAGTGCTTTGGCTACAGAGTGCAATGGGCTTCTGAAAAAGGGTGCTGTAACCTGTAGTGTTTACTCTAAAAGTAGTTTACCCCTCTCTATTTGTTAGTCTTTTACCTCAGCACATTAATCCAACCTGTTCTGCCACTGTTAAGACATCTGTAGCCATAGCTCTTTAGTTTCTTCCTTTTATGGGAACTTTTAGATGTTTTTAGATGTTTATTTTTGGAGGTGTTATATCTGCAGAGGGATAGAATTACATCTTTTTTTTTCTTCCTGAGAGCAAAATAAAGTAGATGCTAGTCTGGGTTTTTCAGCATAGCTCTCAAGCATGCAGGGAATACAGCTGCAGTGGGATGTGATTAGCCAGGTGCCGAGCCATGAACACGGCAGGAGGAGCCTGCAAGTCCTGGTCAGGCACCTCCATTTAAATTTTTGCTGTGGAGCTCTTCAGGTACCTGCCATCATGTCTCCTCACAGTAGATGCTATGTGGGGGAAACAGAGTCCTGCCTTTTCCCTTCAGCCTCTGCCTGCTGGCAGTGAGAGCAGTCTCTGTCTGAGGAGCGTGCTGTCCTGTTACTGCCTGTCCTAATTTGCTGTACAGCTGAGCCTGTGACCGGAGGCAGTCTGAATGTGGAGGGCACAGGCACAGGGAGTTCTGCTGAGTGTCAGATCACCTCCTGAGACCTCTGCCAGGATCCATATCAACTACATTATGCCTCTTCTGAGTGCATTTCTGGCTTTCCTTTTTTGTTTTTTTTTTTAAATCACTGGCATTACACCAAGCAGCATGTCAGGTAGTAATAAGAATGTGATATTACTTTATTTGTGATTAGCTCATCTCTTGGACTCTGAGATGTTCTAAGCTCTATCCTTCCGTCATCACCCAGCTCTCTTTGAAGCTCTATCCTTGTTTGGTTTATTTACTCTCTCTCTGTAATTGGGAACTTTATTGTTGATCGCCATGAAAAATTGTCAGTGCTTAAAAATAAACGATCAATCTTCCATCCCTTCAGTGCGTCTAGTTTTTATAGGAGTCTAATGAAAAGTTGAAATGGGGATGAGGAGGATGAGGGTGTCCCAGGGTGTTACCTAAATGTCTGATCTACAGATGAAAAGGGATGCTGGGATTTCTGTTCAGGAAAGTCCCAGTAAAACTGCCCATTTCTTAGCACTGGATATTTTAATGACATTCAATTCCAAACTCCAAGTACAGCATTGCAGAGAGAGGTCAGTGGTGCCCATTTCTAACAGCAGAATGGCGCAACATAACACAGCAGCCTGAGATGGCATTCTCCTGAAAAATAAGAGGGCTGTGTGAAAAAATTTCAAGCAGGAGACACATGTATCTCCTCATTTAGAAAGCAGGGCATTGTACTTCCAAATAAACACAGTTTTCTAGTTCTCTCCGTCACACAGATGCACACACATGCACCCACTCTAATTGGATAAAAACATAAACAGTAAATTAAGGATATGATTAAAAATTAAACAGCCACTGCAGAAACCATCAATAGTAAGTGCTTATTAACTTACATATAACAGCATGCTGCTGTGATAGCTTCAAATTGGCTGCTGAAACTGATTTGCAGCAAATAAGGCCAGCTTTCCAAAAGGATATTTCTGGGTTTCAGTGATCAGACCCTCAGCTCTGATTGCTTGTTTTCTCCTTCACGATTTTTGCCGGCCTTTTTAAGTAACTGATAATGTGCATGACTTTCTTGAACTACAGTGGGTGATATGCTTAATCCTTCACCTCTGGTGCTTAGCAAGAATGAGATAGTATGGGTCTGACCGAGCTTTGTCCTATCTATCTCATGCATTGTGAGACTTCTACGATTTGCCCCTCATCTCCATTGCCTTTTTCTGCAGGGCTTCACCAGAGCCCTTATACATTTTGTGACCCACCTCGCTGGCTGTTTATATATGTGCTGAATGATAAGCTGAAGGGCAAAGCTGATTTATGCATGTTCACCTGCCCACCCGAGTGCCACATCCACACGTGCACACCTGTGATCTGCAGACCAGCTCCATCTGGCACTGCATGGCAGAGGCTGCGGTTTCTGGAAAGGGCACCCCCAGGTCCATGGTCCCTTTCCATCCCCTCTCATAACATATATGCCCTACTCTCTTGCGTGACCTGCATGTGGAGGCCTGCATATCAGAGGACAAGATGTTTGGCTGTCTTGCTTCGGAGTTAGAGTCAGCGTGGTTTTGAGCTAGAGCAAGTCATTCTCAGTAGAACTGTTATGGCCTGGATTCAACACCGGCAGCTCAATGTTAGCTTTAAACATTTAGGGGAAAGTTGAAACAAGGTTAAAGACACCTCAAAATTGGGGCTAATCTGGCAGGGCTGAGCAAAGCATGATCTTTTCCAGTGAGCTCTGTCTTCTTGGATGTTTGCTTTTCAGGTGGGTTGGATAATATGGATATGTGACCAGTATATGGTACAAAGAAACTTTTGCATACTTGTTTCCTGCCTTCGTGTGGCCAAAAGTGAGTGCTGCTTACTCCAGAAAGCAGCTGAGCTTTGTGCTTGTTATCTGGGTCTCCTGTGTTTGTTTCGGCTGGGGACCACCTTCCCTCTTTTCTCCTGCCAGTCAAAAGTGAGAAATGAGTGGGTGTTACTTGAGTTAAAGATCTATAGCGAGCCCAATATCAGTGGGTTGTACATATCCTGTAAAAAACCCTTTAGTTCTGCCTTCTTGTGAGAAAGTAGCACGTCCCCTGAATGGCTGCCAAACTCCTTGAATGTGGCTGCAGGTGGCTCAAACATAGGTTTTGTTAAAACACAGCTGGAAGATGATTTCTGTCATGAACACTTCAGCCCTGTCAACTGTCTCTGTGCTTGTTCTGCTGCAATTGGTGTGGTCCATATTTGGAGCCATACAGTGGTTGGCTCTTTGGTAGCTGCTAGCATTGTGGTTCAACGTTGGCTGCAGCCACGCTTTGGAGAGCTGGACAAATGAGTGGCAAATACCGGAGCAGCTGTTGTCTGTTCAGGGTTCCCTTCAGTCACTTAGACCACTGACTCGTGTTGTATGGGGTATGAAGGCTGTCCTGGTAGGGATATTCAAGGTGGAAGTTTCTGGATGTAGCAGGGTAATAGTATGAGAAGGGATACTGTAGCGCTGAGAAAGTAGCGGAGGACATAATGGGTGTGAACCTGTTCTGAGATGCAGAGCAGGAAGCCTGCGGCTGCTGAGAGCCACTGCTAGAGCCAGGATCCTGGGTTAGGTGGACTCAGTATGGGCTTCACTCTTGCTTTGTTTCTTGACTTTGCCAAAGCCTTTCCAATATAGTTGCATCCCTGTCCCAGCCACCAATTCTCAGACATGGAGAGAAGGGAGGAAGGCAAGGGTTCACAACGTGCCCAGGTGGAACACAGGAAACAAAGTTGGAAACCGACTGGCTTAGGCTGGTAGAGCTGAATTGCTGTCAGCAGCAGAGGGAAACCTGTCCAAAATGGTCTCAAGTGTACAGAATTCCACAGGGAGCAATTCCTTTTCTTCTCAATGTCCTGAAGAACAGATGGATCTGACGTGTTTATTGCCTTAAGCTGTCTTGTTTTATCAGCACATCAGATCTAGGTGCTTGACAGATGTGCCAAACAGAAAATAAAAGTTCACCCACACCCAGTTGTATGGGTTTTAGCATCTCTAGTTCCTATGTAGAACTAGTCTCTTTATTGTCCAACTTAGCCTGTGTATAAATGAGGAGGTATTTTCATTTAAAATTAAGGGAAAACAGAGACAAATAAACTGTTACAAGTGCAAACTTATCTTATGAGCTTTAAAAGCATTGTTCGGCATCTTCAACTTTTTGGTTCAGAGCTGTCTGAGATTGAAATTCAATGCAAAGAGGCCACGTTGAACCATACTGGCAGTAGTGAAGGAAGATTTTGTACATATTACATCTTGAATAGCTTGAAATTTTTAAACCTGTGTTACAATTGCAAAAGCGTGAAATAAAAGCTTTTTGAAGCCAGCAACATGTTTGCTCAAAAGTTATTGCAACACAGTTCTGAATATCAAAAGCTGATTTTATTCACATCTACCCCATTCCTGTTTCTTCCCCCCAGCACACACTGGATTCTATAGGGGATGAGGCAGTAAATGCTTCTGCATCTTTTTTCACTGCAAGGTCTGTGTCATGGGGTTTTTTAATTCCTCTTTAAAAAAATCAAAGAACTAAAAATTGTGTTAACATACTGCAGTGTTTCCAACAGTTGCAAACTGTGCAGTGCAAAGTGGGTATGAAATATTTAATGTGATTTTAAATTAAAACTGTGCTATATATTTACTTTTTAAAAGAAAAGTACATTGGATTTATTTGAACTTCAGACAGCATAGTAAAGTTAGATCTTACAGGTTCTTGTAATTATTTAAATTCATATTTTTCAATGTATAGCAGTGAGTATTTGCTGCTGAAATGCACAGGAAGTCAGACAACAGAATTGGTGAAAGTTACTGGTTAAACACCTGTTGTTGAAGAGCTAAATTCTTTTTTGACTTCTGCAGGTGCAGAGATAATATCTTTTTCATGTTTGTTCAGCTATTTCAATTCAGTGACTAGTTCATTCAAAAGTAAGAAACCACTTAGGAGAAAAAAAAGCCGAAAAGCTTGTTTTCCTCTTTTAATCTATAAACAAAATCTGTGCAGTAGAGAATAAGATCTACCAGTTCTGAGATCTTGAGAAATTTGGTAACCAGAACAAAGACATTCACTTCATCAAGTGAAGGTATTACGCTTCCTTGCTTAATGAGACTGATTACTTAAAAAGTATAATAAGCTTATTTTTGCCTTGATTATGTAGCTTATTAGGAAAATGCTGTTCTTCAGCATTTTTATTGCATTTCACTTTTACACGCTAAGATCTATTTTACAACTAGAACTTTACATGAATTCCAAAGAAAAAAACCCTAGTCAACCCTAGTCAAAAAAAACTATTACTCACGCCCACGTATAATGAGAATGTAAGGAATGAAAATCGCTCACAGCATCCTTCTGGACGAGTTGTCCAACTGTGGGATGAAGTGAGTTCATGGTGCACTGGGTGAAGAACTGGCTGAACAGCAGGGCTCAAAGGGTTGTAGTGAATGGGGCCACATCTGGCTGGCGACTGGTCACCAGTGGTGTTCCTCAGGGTTCAATTCTAGGGCCAGTCCTGTTCAAGATGTTTATCAATGATCTGGATGCAGGAGTTGAATGTACCATTAGCAAGTTTGCTGATGATACCAAACTGGGAGGTGCTGTTGACTCTCTTGAGGGACAAGATGCCTTGCAGAAGGATCTAGATAGATTGGAGCATTGGGCTATGATTAATGGGATGAAATTTAACTAATCGAAATGCTGGGTTCTGCACCTAGGATGGAGTAATGCTGGGCACAAGTATAAAATGGGAGAGGAGTGGCTGGAGAGCAGCCCTGCAGAAAGGCATCTGGGGGTGCTGGTCGACAGGAGAGGTGCTATGCTGGACCTTGTTCTCACCAACAAGGAGGGGCTGGTGGGGAATGTGAAGCTCAAG
>NW_008795125.1:3383431-3417500 GCF_000699145.1 Aptenodytes forsteri | reverse complement strand
GTGCTGAGCATGACGTCACATGGTATGGCATGTCCCTTTGGCCAGTTTGGCTGTGCCCCCTCCCAGCTTCTTGTGCACCTCCAGCCTTCTCAGTCGGTAGAGCATGGGAAGCTGAAAAGTCCTTGACTAGTGTAAACACTACCTAGCAACAACTAAAACATCGGTGCGTTATCAACTTTGTTCTCATCCTAAATCCAAACCACAGCACTGTACCAGCTACTAGGAAGGAAATTAACTCTATCCCTGCCGAAACCAGGACACCATGGCAGGGGGGTTGGAACTAGGCGATCTTTAAGGTCCCTTCCAACCCAAACCATTCTATTATTCTATGATTCTATGATTGATACATGCCATATTTAGATTTAGGTCAACATGCTGACAAGTTCAGTATTACATCTGGAGTCTACTGCCCACAAGCTTAGGACAAGTCGTATCAAGAAATATTAACAGAAAGCAGTTGTATGGAGAACACAGAAGAACAAGTAATCTCTTCTGGTTTAGAGGTCCAGGCACACGAAGGACAAGGAGGTAGCTGGGAGGAGCCAACCTGGATTTCCTAAGGGCAAAACAGCCTGATTGCCTTCTATGTTGAGATAACAGGCTGCGTGGACAAGGGAGGAGCAATGCATGTTGTATACCTTGACTTTACAAAGGCCTTTGACATGGTCTCCCACAGTATCCTTTTAGCCAAATTGCTGACTTATGGACTGGATAAGTAGACAACAAGTGAATGGAGAATCTAGTGGCATTCCTAATGGATTGGTACAGGGGCCAACACTGTCCAAATACCTTTGTTAGTGACCATGATACTGAGACAGGGTGCACCCTCAGCAAGTCTGTGGCATTCTGCCAAATTGGGGAAGGCACTTGATGTGCTGGAGGGATCTGGACAGACTGAAGAACTGGGCTGACAGAGACCTTAGGAAGTTCAGCAAACACAAATAGAGAGTCCTGCATCTGGGATGGAGTAACCCTCTGCACCAGTACAGGCTGGGGGCTGACTGGCCAGAGAGCACTTTGCTGAAAACACCTTTGGGCTCTTGGTAAAGAGCAATTTGAATACGAACAAGCAGTGTGCCCTTGCTGCGAAGGAGGACAAGAACTTACTGGGCTGTACAAGCAGCAGTGTAAACAGCAGGTCAAGGGAACTGATCATTCTCTTCCCTTTGGCACCGATGAGATGACATCTTGAACAGTCTGTGCAGTTTTGCGCTCAGTTCAAGAAAGACACTGACAGACTGGAGCAAGTCAATGGATAGGTCACCAAGACGGTCAGGGACTCGAGCAGGGAAAGAGGGTGAGGGCTGGGTTTGTTCAGCCTGAAGACAAGGTTCGGGGGGGGGTGGTGTCTTACTGCTGTCTGCAACTGCCTGTTGGGAGGGTGCAGAAAAGACACAACCACATTCTTCTCAGATGTGCATGGGGCCAGAACAAGAGGCAATGGGCACAAGTTGTAATATGGAAAATTCTAACTATATATAAGGGGGGGGGGAAAGGGTGGTCAAACAGTGGAACGGACCCAGAGAAGGTGTGGATCTCTATCCTTGTAGATATTCCAAACTCGACTGGACATGGCCCAGAGCAACCTGCTCTAACACTAATCCTGCTCTGAGCAGGAGGTTGGACTACAGACCTCCAGAGGTGCCTTCCATCCTGCATGGTTCTGTGACTGATAGATGCCAGTGTGTGAACTAATCACAGAGCTTCCCTTTGTGGGTCACTCTAGGAAAAACAGGAACCATTAGAGACGTTTTCTGTGATTTGCTTTAGGCATCTACTATGGTGTAAGTTGAATCTCACTCTGGGAGATCTTCATCTCTTCTCTGGAGTGACAAGCTGAATAGATGCCTACCCTTGGTCAAGCGAATCTTGTCTAGGCTGTCTAATAAGAGTTAAAATCTAAAGAGGGTTACTTTTGTTTCTGAGGGCAAAGGAAATTAGTGAAGGAATTTACTTTATGCTTTATTCTGAGTCATCAGAAGGAAGTGGTTGAGAATTTGAAGACAGAAAGCAATGTGAGTGAAAATGATCACAAAAGAGTTTCTGATCTGAAGGAGAGGAAGGAATGAGTAAAACCAGCTGAATAATGTCAAAGGACTTTAAAAGACCCAGTTTCTTTGAACTTTGGAATAGATAGGTAAGGGCTGGGAAGGGAGGGAAAAGAAAATTCAAGGGAACTGACAGTTTTTTGGAAGACAAGATACTACAGACATGGCAGCAGACTGTCCCATTGAAGGAGGAAGACACAAAATATCACAAATACTTCAGGCCCTCTGCAATTACTTGAAAATCAGGAATACTACAACTAACTGGGACAGGAGAATGCATTGCTAAGGGAAAAATTTAAAAAGTAGCACAAACACCTATTTTGAGTTGTAACTACAAGGGGTATTAAAATTCAGGTTTTTCAAGACTGTAGAAATAAGGGAAAGATGAAGGAAATTAGAGTTCTGTTACCTTGTGGACAAGGAGGGGAAAGCTGATCACAAAGAGGAGGATGAACACCAGCCTTTCTTGGATTCAGTTTTCTCAAACAGGTCAATCGTGATGGGGTGCTTGGAACAGTTAACTTGAACAGAGGGAAAAGAACACAAGCTGGAATGGGGGACACAAGTGAAACATATGGAGGGAAGCTGGATGCAGTCAAGTCATTGGGGTCTCTTGAAATTGACCCCTGAGTATCTGGGAGTCAGATGAGACCATCCCTGAACTTCAGCTTTTATCTTGAAGAACTTGTGAAGGATGAGGAAGGGCAAACTTAAACACTAAAATGAGGAAGCCTATCAGCTTGACTTTGATACATGGTGAAATGCTCCAGAAAGTTATTAATCAATTTGTAAACACCTAGAGGATAATAAGCTGATAGAAAAACAGCCAGTGTGGATTTGTTAAGAAAAAAAAATGTGTCAAACCTCTCTAATTTCCTTTCCAAATGGAATAAGAGGTGTAGCAGATAGAAGTAGTAGATACGTCTTTAGTAAGGCTTTTGGCAGTGTTGCGGAAAGCCACGTAGCCTTCTTAAAAGTAAACAGGGAAAAAATCATCTAGGTGAAATTACTGTGAGGCAGGTGAAGGACTGGTTGAAGTACTGTGTTCAAGGAATAGTTATTGTTTGCTTGGCAGATGGGGAGGGAGCCTGAAGTGCAGTACTGTTAGATTCTGCCCCAGGTTATGTGCTGTTCATGGTTTTCATTAGTGTCTTGGACGATGGACTGGAGAGTGCAGTGTGCGAAGGACTGTAAGCTCCGGTAGGCTTTGGATATTGTGGAGGGCATGTTTAGAGTCCAAAGTGATTTTGATAAAATGCAGAAATGGTTAAAATGAGTAAGATGGGAATTCAGCAAATGTAAGTAAGAAGGCCCTGCAGCGAGGAAGGGAAAACAAGTGTATGTATGCAGACAAGGGATATCTGAGTAAGTAACAGTACTGTGAGAAGCATGTGGTGTTGGGATATCACAAGCTGAATATGAGTCAGCACTGTGATATGGCTGGGGGAGAAAATGGGGAAGAGACCAGACTTTAGTGTAAGTGGGAGTCTTGCATGTAAGCTTTAGGATATCCTTAACTCTCTTCTGTTGGCTCTCTGTCGCTCTGCTGGGATAGTGTCCAGAGCCGGCTTCACACCATGAAACCATATTGACAAACTGGAGAAAGCCAGGAACAGAGCTGTAGGAGTGAGCAGAGATTTAGAGAAGACCAGTGAGGAAATATGGAGAGAGTTAGGTCCAGGATGCAAGGACAAAGTTGGAAAAAGACAATCTTTCAGGTATATTAAAGGATTTGTAATATAAAATCATAGTGGTGCTTACCCATGCCCTCTCTACCTACCCAAAGGTAAGAGGGAAAGTAATTAGTTCAGTTTGCACCTAAAGAGGTTTAGTTTGGGTATTAGAAACTTAGCATAAGCATATTAGAGTGGTGTATTTGAGGGAATGAGAGTAGAGGAGGGTTGTAGGCATGAGGAATAGGTAAGAGTCACCTGTGAGGATATTTGTCTTTGCCTCAAGTGGAGGGGTAGACTAGATGATCTTTTTGAAGTCCACTTCAGTTCTATCTATGGTTCTGTCCACCAAAGGAAAATACAAATTAAAAATGCAAAAGAAGAATAAAACTGATTTAAACAAAGGGTTCCTTTGTGTTAATTTGAACTGTGATTATATTCAATGTTTTAAGTAACCCTGGTTTAAATTAATTCCTTATGTTGCAGTGTTAGCATCTTCTGTTTATGGAGGTCTTTTACAATGCCTTTTTATTTATTAAAAAAAATGCTCCTTGGTGTGATAATCTCTTTGAGTATGAGTTATACAAGTAATGATGAAGAGACTAAGATGTTCTTAAAACTGTTCTGTTTGCTTTAATGCCTTCGTTTTTCAGTAAATTGGCTGAATCCATACTGTAAAAGCTAGACATCTCTTGAGACAATATTGTCCTAATAAATACCAATTTCTTAAATAGGTACCCTTACATAAAGAAATTTCTCCCCTCTAAAAGGAAACTACTCTCCAAACACACAGCTCGTCTAGACAGTAGCCTTGTATATCTTACTTTATCCAGTGCTGTACTGGTGACATTAATTCAATGAGGAGACCAGAATGGGAGCCTGCTAGTTATTTTTCATGTTTGATTTTCTTCTCTATGAGTTTAATATAAAGATGGTTATGTTAAGCTAATTATACCTTGGCTTTTTATTTTCTGCTGCTGAGTGAAATCATGTAGAAGGATTATTTTCTTTCCTTTTCCCTGAAGAATGGAACATTTGACCACAATTACCATTTTTTACATTAGATAGAGCACCTTGCTGTCTATTACCACAAGTGATTTATTAGTACATAGGGCACACTAAGAAACAGTGTCTCACTAGCCAATGGGACACAATAATTGCACAACACAATGCCTGCAGAATCAAATTAAGTTTGACGTTTAATATAAACCCAAACTGCAAAATAAGACTTAAAACAAACAAACAAAAATCTTCAAAAAAGGAAAGCCCGAAAGAGAACAGAAATTATCCCAGGTAATTGCTGGGATAAATTTTCTTCTTACAGGAAATCTGTGCTGAGCAGAGCGTCCAAGGCAAGGGAAGAGCTGCTTTCTGCCCTTTCACATTCTCCTGTCCCTGGCTGTCCTGCTTCCTCTGTCTGTCTCTCTACACATATGTGCCACCCACCTAAGGAAACAAATAGAAACAACTGGTCCCAGTGTGGCACTTCAATCCTTCAAGTTGATTCTGACCAGGAAGATTTCTTGTGGATAATAATAGATTATACACAAACTCAAGACTTGTGCTTCTGTCAGTGTGGAGGGCACATGCTCACCCGCTGGCACAGAAGCACTATCATCCACTGAGCTTTGTTTAGCCAGGTGCCAAGCACCTTTCATCTGAGAAAAACAAATTCTTAACAGCCACTGCTAAAGATGTTTCTGACTGCTATAATGTATTAACAGCAGGGATGAAAGAGTTAATTAATTTTCCATCCATAATTTTTTTCTTTGTAGAACTGATTTGACACAGTCTAGCAGGGTGCTGTTATTGAAAAATTGAAGGACCAGGTGTGATTAAAGAAGATCACACGTTTCATTCCCTCTTTAATTTCACATCACCCTTCAGCAGCTGTATCCCTTTGCTTTCCTGTAGTTGGAGAACACATTGCATTTACACCAGGCAGCTTGCCGTACTGGTAGCATGCACCATTGGGCTGTTGTGAATCAAATCTGTTTGTGCACACAAATTATTTATTGCTTGATGGACCAAACTTATTAATCTGTTTATTTCTCAAGAGTAGAAAATACAGAGTGCAAGGGAGACAAACCTAGCCTGGTTCCTCAGTATTTCCAGAGGTTCATGCATGCAGCAGAATAGGTTTCAGTCCACTGCAAAGAGAGTAAAAAGGTAAGTGTAAAGACAGTAGTGGACTTGGGATGCTTTTTCTGTTCTTAATAAGCATAGCTCTATAGGATCTGACGAAGTCACCTGCTTTCCTGAGATTTCATGGCCTGCCACTGACACAAGGAGACTGAACCACTGCCCTCCTGGCCACTACAGAGCAGCAATACTGGCACTGTGCACAGACTGTAACCTTGTCCTTTTGCTGCTGGGTCAGAAAGGTGGCACTGGGGCCACAATTGCTATTTGCAGTTAGAACGTGATGCCACAAAAAGAAAATGATCAGGTTTTTAACTTTCCATTGCTTTAGAGTAGTGTTCCTATGAAAAACTGAATTGGATTTTTAGAATATTGCTGGTAGTTATAGAATCATAGAACCATAGAATGGTTTGGGTTGGAAGAGGCCATTAAAGATCATCTAGTCCAACCCCCCTGCCATGGGCAGGGACACCTTGCAGCCCCGTCCAACCTGGCCTTGAACACTTCCAGGGATGGGGCATCCACAACTTCTCTGGGCAACCTGTTCCAGTGCCTCACCACCCTCAGAGTGAAGAATTTCTTCCTTACATCTAATCTAAACCTACCCTCTTTCAATTTAAAGCCATTACCCCTTGTCCTATCGCTACACGCCCTTGTAAAAAGTCCCTCTCCAGCTTTCTTGTAGGCCCCCTTCAGGTACTGGAAGGCTGCTCTAAGGTCTCCCCGGGGCCTTCTCTTCTCCAGACTGAACAACCCCAACTCTCTCAGCCTGCCTTCACAGGAGAGGTGCTCCAGCCCTCTGGTCATCTTCGTGGCCCTCCTCTGGACCCGCTCCAGCAGGTCCATGTCCTTCTTATGTTGGGGGCCCCAGAGCTGAACACAGTACTCCAGGTGGGGTCTCACCACAGAGCAGAGTAGAGCGGCAGAATCACCTCCCTCGACCTGCTGGCATGCAGCCCGGGATACGCTTGGCTTTCTGGGCTGCAGGCGCACGTTGCTGGGTCATGTCCAGCTTCTCATGAACCAACACCTCTAAGTCCTTCTCGGCAGGGCTGCTCTCAATCCATTCTCCGCCCAGCCTGTATTTGTGCTTGGGATTGCCCCGACCGAGGTGCAGGACCTTGCCCTTGGCCTTGTTGAACTTCATGAGGTTTGCACAGGCCCACCTCTCAAGACTGTCAAGGTCCCTCTGGATTGCTGGGTCATGTCCAGCTTCTCATGAACCAACACCTCTAAGTCCTTCTCGGCAGGGCTGCTCTCAATCCATTCTCCGCCCAGCCTGTATTTGTGCTTGGGATTGCCCCGACCGAGGTGCAGGACCTTGCCCTTGGCCTTGTTGAACTTCATGAGGTTTGCACAGGCCCACCTCTCAAGACTGTCAAGGTCCCTCTGGATGGCATCCTGTCCCTCCAGTGTGTCGACTGCACCACACAGCTTGGTGTCGTCAGCAAACTTGCTGAGGGTGCACTCAATCCCACTGTCCATGTCACCGACAAAGATGTTAAACAGTGCTGGTCCCAATACTGACGCCTGAGGAATGTCACTCGTCACTGGTCTCCACTTGGACATCGAGCCGTTGACTGCAACTCTTTGAGTGCAACCATCCAGCCAATTCCTTATCCACCGAGTGGTCCATCTGTCAAATCCATGTCTCTCCAATTTAGAGACAAGTTATTTCAGGCAACGTTTCCACTTCCAAACTCTGGCTGGCCTCCCTTCTCAGGCAAAAGCAACTCAAAACAAAGAGATTTATCTTTGGGTTTTTTCCCAGTCCTTGGAGGAAGAAGGGCTTGTTTGCCATATTTGTGACATTGTTACCTGCAGTAAAAAGTTTGTGCAAATGTGACAGTGCCCTGACCTGAGATGTTCCTGTGCAGCTCTGCCATAATTAACCCAAAGAACAGAAGTCTGTGCTCTGTTGTGTATCAGAATATGATCTGATGGATTATCATCCTGTGGTGTCAGCACCAAGGCATACAGTTCCTGGGAATACGGGTTTGGGTGTTTCTGAAGAGACCTACTGCTGTAGCTTTGGCTTTGTTTTCTTCTGCACCTCTGGTGCTGCACTCTACTGATTTCCTGCTGCACTCAGTGGTGATATCACACATCTATGCAGCTATGATGTTTCATGATCCAATACGGTAATGCTTCTCAGCAATTTTGAGCAGCATTTACCTGTTGCCTATTTATAAATGTGGGTATACAGCAGTCTTGTCTGTCCTCCAGCACCCCTAGCCCCCTGTGTAAACAGCCAGTTTTGCTCACCGAGGACTTGTCAAAAATGCATCCATCAAAATTAAACAGATGAACTAAACAAGTAAAATTGTACCTGAATACCATAGCTCTTTCATTCCCAAGTGAACAGGGTTTTGTTTGCTGTAGCATTATTTCCACATAAAAGAAAAAAGATGGCAGGAGAGGGTGACAGGAGAAGTTTGGAAGTTTTAGGGATGCATCTGCATCTGTGTTTGAGTATAAATAATGCCTATGAACACCTGTCCCTTCTTAAGTTTGATCTTGGAAGCAGCATTGGGACCAGCTTATTTGATGTCTCCTTTTTTAAATCGAGCTCTGCAGATAAAACTGGCTGCCTGTAGTGCAAGGCTGCCCTTAAAAGTGAGCTGACATTTATGCAAACATGACTTAGTTCATGCAGGAAAAGACGATCTTTGATCTGTGAGACGACAAAAAATAAAACTCCATAAAACTCCAAAGGAAACCATTTTTCTTTTCTTTACATTAGTAGACCAGTCTTCATGGAGATGGGGGAAGCTGCTCTGACCTTTCTTTCCCTGTGTGATACGGACTGAGCATGACTGTTTCATCATAAGTGAGGCCAGTATCAAATCAATGGTTGGGAACTAACTATGCCAGTTTTGGCGTAATTGTTGCCATATGCAATGGGCTGTGTTTTCTGCAAATACTTCTGTAGTGACTCTGAGTTGTCTAAGATTTACTGCTGTTAACACAAACAGGATCATTTCTTAACTGCGTACTCACCTATACACAAAGGAAGTGTTTCAAAAGGTGAAATTATATTTAAGTAATTGTTCCTTATTATGCTGAGGATTTTTTAAATTATCTTTTGAGGTTGCAATGAAGGGCTTAGGAAATCTTTCAGGTTGTGAAAGTTACCCAGTAATGTCAACCTAAAGTATTAAAAAATCCAGTGTTGACCCCCTTCAGAAATAATGAGGTTTAAAAGGAACCCACATTTTGCTCTGGATGTTTGGGAATTTGAGTCTTTAGGCTATTCTTGGTTGCAGGCTGAAGCATTAAACCTTTTTAAAAAACCGAAGTCATTCCCTGGTTTGTGGAGCTGTTGCTTTAAGGAAAATGCTAGATTAATACTGGGAAATTTGGCAGTAGCCCTTACTCCTCCTGCCAATGCAAAGCAGGGTGTTATTTTCCCGACTGCTTTCCCTGTACCCCTTCTTTTCTTTAGGTGGATGAACTTCTCTTTCTTGCTCAAAAACCAAATGCCTTTGCCATTGGTGCTGCTTTTCCAGCAAAGCCCCTTAATGCTGCTCTTTTCCTCTCCACATGCAAAGCAGCCTTTGCTCACACCTGCTATGTGATAGGATCCTTCTCCCTGAGGAGAGCACAACATCTGTTTTGTTTCCTCAATGGAGAAAGAGAGAGACATTCTCAAGAAATTCTCCTCCTTTCCTGCTTGCTAACAACAAAAGAGATTTTAAAGCATTTGGTGTTTCTGGAGAGAGGAAAAAACAGTGGAGCCCTAGACAGGAAAAAACAGCCATGGAAAAATAAATTGAACATAATTTGAGCTATAATTAAAGGTCTTAAAAAGAAGCCAAGCTGCCAAGCTGGAAAGAAAAATGTGCATCTTGAAATAAAATACCTTTATGGAAGGATGTGCTTGGGGTTACGGTGTAGGACTGCCATTCAGGACATCTTGGCCCTATTTCTGCTCTGGGCTTCCTGGGTGATACCAGACCAGAAACTTAACCCTTATTTGCCTTGATGGTCCATATGTAAAATTTGGTGGTATTGTGAGTCTTGGTATTTCATAGTGCTTGTAAGCACAAGGAAATGATAGAAGTTATTTAAATAGAAGCTGCTGTGGCATTGCAGTGATGGCAGCTTTTTGTTTATTGTATTGAAAAGAGTTCATATCCTTTAAAATATTAGAAGTATTGTGAAACTGTGTATAACTGTATCCCTGGGGAATCTGTTGTTAGCGTAGTGTAACCTGCAGCTTCAGTAAGGGGACCTACTTCAGAATGAGTTAAAAGGTAAAGTAAAAAAAGAGTGCTTCATAGAGAGGTTCATAGAGAAGGTCTTGTGGTCTGCCTGCTGATGCCATCCGTGCACGTTGCACGTGACTTTGAAAGCAGCAGATTTTGTTACATACAATCTGCTTGCTAGTTAGAAGCCAAACTGAAACCAAAGGCTCTGAGTTGAGCTGTCTGTGATCTGGATGGGGGGAAGATTCACATCTGTGAGGTTGCTTCTGCTGTGACATATAATAGGAAGCTCACAGGCTGCACAATGTGATCAGTGGGAGAGTAGGGCACTCCTGCTGCTGCCTGGAAAATCCACATGTGCAGCTTTAATCTACTAAGTAAGAGTTGCAACCTACCGACGCTCCCATTTGTGATATGGTTAGAGCTGGTGTCTTACAGATGGCTAGTTCCATCATTCATAAGTTCTTAAACCCATATGAATTAATGCAAAGATTTTTATCTTTTAAAGGTGACCCACAACTCTTTAAACTCTCTTTTATGTTTACAATTGAATACCTCAGCCACTCTGACAACATTACCGATTTGCACTCAGCAAATCTGGATTTTGTGAGACAAATGAAAAGTCTATAATGCGCTGTGACTTCCTTCTGCAGTACAAATCAAAATAAATCAAAGTTATTCTCTCCAGTTCTCACTACCGGTATCAAAACCGTCTCCAAATCAGCATGGAAATGTGCTAAGAGGTAAAGTAAGACGTGGATTTTGGTGGCATCTTGGTTTAATCTTTTTATAGCTATATTAGCAAAAATGTGCTTTCCTTGATGGTTATTGTGTGTTTGAAGAGCCAGTACAAATTACATTTTCAGAAGTGTCAAAGTAGAAGATAGTTATTAATAGTATTTCCGGACTCTTTTAATTCACCAAGCATATTCTTTGTATATGTTTCTGCAAATAAGTTTGAATGATCTGTATTTAAAAATCCACCTAACAATTTCACAACCTGATAGCAATCTCGCAACATGGTATTTATCCTAATCTGATGAATTGGGACACATGCTGTGGTTTAAAATAGAGTAGTCAGGCTTTTGGGTCCATTGGCTGTAACATTTCCATGGTAGTCTGAACTTTGGGCCACTGCTGACCGTTCTGTCCCCTCTCCAATGCTCGCTGTGATACCCATATGCATTTCCCAAACCTACTGTTCACTTCCATTGTTGCCTCTGTTCGTTACTAGAGGAAACCACCAGATTTCCACCATCGCCGTACACATGTCAGTCTCTGAGGACAGTATAGCTTGTGGATAAGCAGCAAAGAACTATGGAACAGAAATGCTTTTAAGAAAAGTAACAACCAAAGAAACCTTGACTACTGGAATCAGAAAATTCAGAGCTTAACATTGGTTGAGTTGCAGCAGAAGTAATGAAGTGTGAAATGTGCTATTCCCAACCAGTATGCCATGCTGCTTTAATTTACAGAATATATAATTATATAACATTAACATTCTGGTACATCAGTCTTCAACAAAAATTGAAATGAAAACAGACAAATGTGTGAATCTATTTATAAGGCAATTATTGTAATAGCAGTGGATAAGAATACAAACTTAAATAATTTTCATTATTTTAAGATTATGCCTTTAAGATCCTTTGACTTTGTGCCCTGGTAAATACTCATATGCTGTTGCAAACCAACTTAGTTTAGTAAACCTTTACTAAACACTTGTGGAAGTCCTTCCAGCATACTTCTAACTTTGAATCCAATGAGCATAAGACCAGGGATCTGCTTAGAGATCTGCTTTTGAACTTCAGGGATAAACTACATGCGAGATTGGTTTTCCCAGTCAGACCATGGTCCATTTAGACCAACATTCAGCCTTTGGCAGTGGCCCGAACGAGCTTGTTAACCAGATGTACAATGCTACAGCAATTACAATGAAAAGCACCACATCCCATCATTCCAGGCATCTGTGTTAACCACAGAGTTGTTAGAATAGGAGATGCCCTTGTATTTCATTTGCAAAGAGATGACAAATGTTTACTATTAGTGGTTACAGAGGAAGAGGAGAGAATCCTTTCCTAATCTTCTGTAGGCAAATTTCTCCTCTGAGATCCTGTTAGGTCCCAAATTGACCTACTGTGCTTGTGGTACGGTCCAAATATCTTTTATGTAAACTATTTTTGAGAAAATCCACTGAGTCTGGATTGCTCAGGAGACTCTTAGAGGTCTCTGTTGTCATATGCTTCCATGTAGCTGCGGCCAGAAGTAAATAGATAATTAAAATCAGATTGGATGGCTTAGGAAATGGATATGCTTTTCTAACATGCCCACTAACGGACAAGTCTCCCCATCACAAACCTGCCACCAGGGCATCCACTCTGCTTGAAAGGCCAAGTAGCTGACTTTCCAAGGCTAGTCAACCTCTCCTCCTCCTTGGATATGATGCTTCCTCTTACGGTCAATTTAGGAGGTCGGGAGTTGCATTGTTTGGGGTTTCTGTTTTGCTCATACCTTACAGGTTTTTTTAGCTGAAGAATAAATAAGTCAGTCCCCGGGCTTTGCTTTGTTGTGGTGTTTTGGCTTTTTTTTCCCCCAGAACATGTGTATTAAAAATCAGATTAGCTTTTGTCTTTCTACTACTTGATAATGAATTATACTGAGCCCATAGACAACCTAGGGGATACAGAGTGCATATGCACAGTCTGGTTGGGTCAAGAGATGACCTTTCTGAGTTCCTGTCTCCAGAGGATGCAGAATTGTTTAGTCTCTGGGATGCTAACAGGGCGGTGCTGAGAGACAAACTAATTTTGGTAGCTTCATGCAGAAAAAAAACCCTCTGAAACTTAATGACCTTCTATAGAGGAAAAAGGCTTTAGGCATGAAGATACAAGCAGAAATCAACAAGATTCTCATCTGGGGAGTGGAAAGAATACAGAAAAAGAAACAACTGGAATACACTGTATGTTTGAGTTAACTAAAAGGTATTATTCTGACATAGAAACACAGTTGACAGAGCAGGTAAGGTACAATATTCAACATACTGCATCACTGTATTTAAAACACAGCTCTTGATCCTTCACAAGGAATGAAGCAGGATTTTTATTAAAGAATACCTAATGGTTAGATATGTTGCACATCATCAGAGGCATTGAATCAACGCAGCATTAAATTCTGAGAATCATCAAATGGTATATTATAAGGAGGAGGAAACTGGGGAGCATAGTAGGAGGTTATACTGAATTTGGGGAAGAGGGGTACGTTTCTGACAGGAACAACAAGAAACTCAAGTTATTGAGATTATGCTGAGGAAGATTGTCAGATTTGTATGGTTTTGTGGGTATAATAGTTGAAGATGTGGATCTGGTTTAAAAAACAAAATAAAGCAACTGTTTAGAACATTTTTATGAATGAGTAGTTTTCTTACATGTATAGATTATGCCAGCATTCATACAAGAGTGAATGACGGCGTGGCATGGGGATGTTTGGAAACAGGATTGTTCTCTCTCACCTTGGACCACGAAGTTTCTTAGGAAAAAAAGTCTAGGTTGAATACTAATGACAAACAAATACACGAGGTTTCACAGATCATGTAGTCCATCCCTTTGCACTGAAACAAAATCAGTGCATGGAATTTATAGTCGTATCTGGAAAATGGATAGAGTTATTTTTAGTTGGCAATATTAAAGGTTTGATAGCATATCAGAAATGTCAATTTTACAATGACCTGTTATAATCCTAATTGGACATATCATGTAGCAACCATACAGTTGCTGAAGGACATGATAATGGGATGGTAATTTACTCAAATTAATTTGTATGTCACCAGCCCCTGGCCCATGCACTTTGGTGGTGACCAAGAGAAATAAGCTTATTCTTACAGAGACGGTAAGGCTGCAGATCTGCAAGAATACCAGCCTGTGTACTGATCCTGAGTATTTGATTCATCTCTGAGAAGAGGAGATGACATTGTTCCTGTACCACTTCGGGGGCTCTGATTTTGGAGGCTGTCTTAATGCAGAGATTGGGACATTGTGCCAAAGCAGCTACTCGGAGAATGAGTTGCTGTGGGACTTCTCTAGCTGGTATTCCACGTTAGACAGGCGGTGCTAGCTCTTGCTGAAACTCCCACTGTGCGAAAGGCTGACAGATGCTTTGGACTGACACAACAACTTTTTATGATATATGTGCCAGAGGAATTCAACATATCCCTGAGCTAGCTCAAGTCTTTCTATGTTCCATTTAAGAAATATTGACAAAGTGGGCCACATTATCACTCAAGTCATTAATATATAACCTATAAAAGGACCTGGGCAAAAAAAATAAATAAAGGAAAAACTCTAACCCAAACCTATTTTCTGCTCTTATGCTCCTTCTGCTGGTTATGCAGAAGCAGTAAACAAGCCCTATTCCCAGAGCTGTGCTGACAACACTGATGATGGTGGTGCACAAATTAGGAGGTAAACAAAAAGCCATGTTAATTTCAAGGAAGAAGCTACTGGACAGTGTCACGTTAATGACTAATACACTGAAAATAAGCAACTACCAAAAATTGTTTTTAAAGAAAAATATACTCAGCTTTGACTCAGGTTGAAATTCTTGTATTTAAAGGCTGGTTTCTATTTTAAATTTTGCCTGTAGGTTCTGTGGATATTTGGTTACATTTATAATCTTGGCATGACACATTTGAGGGATCATTCTTCTGAAAAGTGTAATCATCAGATTTCACTGTTTTCTCTTGGCCTAGTCTATTCTTGGATCCAAATCCTTGGGGCCTATTAGTTTAAATTTTAGGCTTTGTTGTGCATCCAGATTAATTCTGGAAGTGCGTGTGTGTCATTTTGTTATCAAGTTGTCTAGCAGAGGATGACGGGGAAGAACAAATATAGCTTTATATGTTTTCATTTTATGGTAGTGTGTCACCTTCAACTCCACTAACATTAAATGTTTATCACTTCATGTGAACTTTGTTTTGCATATTAAACTAAATTTCACATGACCACTTTAAATTATGTATGGTGATAGAGTTCTGTGGTACAGTTAGGAACCAGTTCTTCAAACGTGAATGCATAAGCAATAAACCTTGGCATATAAACACCACAAAGTCTATGACCTTACAAGAGCAAAGTTACTCACTGTCTAAGCGTTTGAGGAACTGGTGGTCTTAGCGTGGCCACAGATGTTCTGAAAATTATTTTTCTTACACTTACTCATGATAACTCTGCTATAGTTACACGTATTTAGTGTAACCTCCTTTGATCAAGAGCGGTGTTTGGAACAAGGCTGTTAATACTTCTTCGTTCTCCAGCACTAGCTGGTCACAGCGTTTTACTAATACTCATTAGTGTTCATCCCAGTGTATTGGGCAGTATTCCCCTCCACAGAATAGGACCAAGACACAGTGAGCTCAAAGACCGTGTTTTATATAAAAATGTATTAATGTGATATTTAGATTGGTTTGAAACCATCTTTCACAAAAGTATGGTCAATATTTTTGTAGCAGAGTCAGGATCTCTGTGGTAGAGAGCACAGATAAGAGATACGAAGTGGTCCCAGCTCAACACATTTCCTTCCAAACAGCTGCATCTCCTCATTGTCTCTTCATCTCATCCTTAAGACACAGCTTGCATTTCTAATTATCATTCCCTTCAGTGGACATTAGCATGCTTGTTAAATTAGCCATTTGTGTCCCAGAACTCCCCTGTCTGTCCGGTGACTCATTCAGACCTGCATTTTGCAAGCCCTCGGGGAGCATGGAATAAGTTATCTCTGTGCTTTCAGCTTCTGGTCCTAAAACAGTTCCTCATCAAGCTCAGTCCTCCCTTATTGCTTCAATTAACCACTTAAATTGCAGTTGTTGTGAGAAAAAAAGTGACTTTTAAAGAGAAAGAAGTCTAAAAGGATATGTTCTCTCCTATGGATTTCAACATCTTCTTCGTTTTCTTTTGTTTTTACAAGTTACCAGGTGCCTTTTTCCTCCCTGGCTGTGCTGTCCTGCCAACCTTACCTGCCTGCCTCCTGTTTCTTAACGCAATCACCACCAAGAGAGACTTACTCTGCCCGATAGTGTTGTAATTAAGGCATGAAGGTAGCATATAGAAGTCAGTTCACCCATCCATAGTTGCACTGGGAGTATATTGCTAACAGCAGTCAAATCTTTTTTGGCCAAGAAAGTAAGCAGTAGTGATTTGAGGATGTGTAGAAAGCTGATATGTTGAATGCCAGTTTTCAAAAGTTCCCCTCATCTGTTTACTTTCATGTTCAAGTTTCAGCTCTCTGGGTTAATGATCGCCCATTCTGAGAACATGACATTTGTATTTATTTCAGAAAATGATACCTTTTGTGTCTCTAGAGTAGACAATGTTGTGTTCTGTCAAAACCAGTTATAAACAGCCTCCCTCTCCAAGTACAAGGCCAAATACTGCCCCTTGAAATCATGAGAAGCTAACTTCAGTGAGTCTTGGGTTTTAGCTAGCTGGTTTTTGTGTCAGTCTGATAATAAATTATGAACATCATGTAGAAAAAGACTTCGTGAAACTAGCCTTTGTGACATCTAAGTAGTAATGACTTCAGTGAAGCTTGAGGGCATACAAAGTGCTCACCGTTTACTACTACAGTGAATTCTTTCACAAGGCACAATTAATTTTACGTTTCATTTACTGACACTGGCATGCACTTAGCTTTATAATATTAGTTCAGATTCGTTTATGATGTCAGTCTTTATTTTTAGCACACTGAAAGCAGGGGAATAATTGAAGTGTGCTGTTGCACAATTTAGGGTTTGTGGTAGACTTGGAGAGAGGAGGATGTGCCATTCCTGCTTCAGTCGGCCTAGGGGGAATAGCTCTTCTCTTTAACATTTCATTGTAATCTTTCTGATGATACCTCAAAATGTCAGCTTGTGCCTCATAGCTTAAGTTAAGTTCTTCCCAAAATAACTTCTGATGTACCTCGGAAGTTTAAAAATTAAATCTCGGCGATATACACCAATAACATTCGAATCTGAGAGGCTGTTCAGTGTATCATTTATTTTGTTTTAGTTCTTTTTTCAGTTCTAAGTTGTCTCCTGTATGTTAATACCAACGAGTTGACTTTATAGGCTGCCACAGGGTACTCTGCTGGTCATGCTGAAAAGCTTTACCAGGTTGTGGTGTTATATTCTAGTGAAGTCTTAGTAACTTTCCAGGATGAAAAGGAGTTAAGTATTTTGTCTGGAGTTTTCTTGCTTGCTTTATATGATAGTGCTTCGGTTCTAAAATGCCTGTTTTTCTAATGAAAGTAATTTTTAGCTTTTCTGCAGAGAAATGAATGCATTAGGAGGTCAATCAAGCATTGCTTAAAATCTGGTGTGGGGCTCTCACTGATTTGCACAGCCTTCCTTAAATCTTATGATGACTTGGAGAAAAGGACATTCATACATGTTTCCTATCAGGAGTGATGTCTCATCAGAAGTTTGACGGAGGAAGAACACTCTGAGACATCTACACGTGAATGGCATCCTGCTTGACTTGCCTTCAGGGAAAATAATGTGTGTAGATCATAAGGTTGGCTCTGTCTTTAGAGTTTATGGAACATTTACCTCTGTGTTTGCTTTTCCCTATGAGATAAAGCAACCACTGGGAAGCACTGAAACTCAGTGTATTAGGATGCACAACACACAGAGCTCAAAGAGCAGTAAGATCTTCATCAGCTGAATAAGTCAGTCCACATGCTGACCTGACCTTACTCGCACTTCTTCTGTTAGAAGAGTAGGTTATTTGCCATAGTCATTTTGAACTTTCACTATGAAACATAGTTTTTCTGCTGTGCTCGTATCTAAAAGCTATCTATTTTTATTGCTGTCCCCATCTGAGATATTTCAGGCTAATGAAACAATATGATTGTTTTTATCTGCAAAGTATTTCATTTCTACTGAAGAATATCATACAGAAGAATGCAAATCTAAATCTGAGTGGTTATCTCTGCTAAGCTGCTTTTAAAAAATGAATTAGCTTAGTAAAGAATTGGCAAATACATGCCGAACATTTTGTGAGGATCGCTGATTGTGAAGTTTTGTTAAACTGCGCTTTCTCCAAGCATGTACAAAAATAGCAACTTTGGAAATCATGAAGCTGTGTCTTTTTCACAACTGAAGCTATTATGAGACTGCAGGCAGCATTCTCATTCCCTCTCTTCCCCTTCAAAAGCTGAACATCATCTTGGAAATGTGAGGAAGGAGTAAGCGTGGTGCTTAATGTGACTGACTGCTCAAGAAATAGGTACTATTTGCCATTTTAAGCATTAGCCAGGAATTAGGGTTTGCAGCATTAAGTCTCATTCCGTTTTCATTAATGAGGTCATTAACAAAGATATGATACAGTCTTTTCCTCCTGTTACACGTGCAACTCAAATAAATGAAGACTTCAGATATTTCCAGGCCAGTATTACTGTCTTTATGAACCTGCCTCTGTGATGCCTGTAAGCACAAGCAAAGTGAACTTCTGTAGTCTTCGGGAAACTGCCCCCAACAAAGTGATTGGGAATCCTTTTCAGGCCTGACTCTTGTGTACATATGAAACTTAAGCTGCTTCTCTTTAGTTCCAGCCCTTCTTAGGCTCCCTCCCTCCCTGGCAGCTTTTATGGACTGGCGAGGTCATTCCCCATTGCTGCAATTCCACCTCCCATCACCCATGTCTAAATGATGGTATCACCTATGTTATTCCTTGGGAAGAGCTCCCTGACTGCAAAGTCACCCCATGGTCTCCTTCAGATCCCACCTGATGACTGTATCTTGCTGGCTGAAAGTTTGCCAGCATTTGAGCTACTGAAGCGTGCTGACTGCTTGCTGTCTTGCCAACCAATGTCTCAATGTTTCCTTGTGTCTCTCCATCGGCTGTGTTTGTCTTGTCTTCAGGTATGTCTGCACTGCCTTCTGCAGCATGATGTGGAGAACATAATCCAGCCAGGGAGCTTGGAGGAGTCTACCTGTAGAAGGAAAAGCTTTGTGCTTTGCTACTGTAGCTCCTTTTCTTGAGCCAGCTCATTTAAACTTGGATCACTGTACCGTACATTACGCTCTAGCGCACAGACCTTTTTGTTTTGTGTTGGGAATGCACTTGGCATGAGGAGTAGGGGAGTGTTTTCATTACTAATAGGTAAATATGTTTTTATATGAATTAGACAAGCAATATATTTGTATACATTACAGAGCTGCCCTATAATGACAGGAAAAATCATTAGAACTCACCTTTTCTTCACTGGTGTGCTGCTTGTGCTCCATCTGGTTTGTCTTGCCAGGCTTCAGGACACATGCAGTGTAGTTTTAAGTGTAGGCTCCCTCCCTCTCTAGCAGGTCTTAAAATAATACAGTTATAAAGAGTATAATGTAAGAATTTTAATTTCTCCGCCATTAGAGGATGATCTCTTAATGAAACTACCAGTTTGGCATTTCCCTGTCTCCTGAGTGTTTTGATAAATGTATTATTTTACAGAAAATTTCTACTTTTCTCTCCTTCATACTGTTCAGATTAGACCTAAGAAATGCCTAACTGCTCTGCGACATTGGTTTTTCTTATTAGCTTTCTAGAGAGACAGAATACAAAAACTTGACATTGGAAGATGTTTTCCAGCTCTTTTAGCTGTTGTTTTGTATTGCCGTTGTACCTGCCAGCCCCTGGTGGGAATGGCTGCATATGCATAGTAGAAGGCAGTGGCTGTCCTAACGAGCTCGCCTACTAACCAAGACAAATGGTAAGAAGCATCATCTGAGGTTTGCTCCTTGGAGGATGAGGCACAGAGGCACCGAACCACACGCTTTAGGTTGCGTGGGAAGTCTGTGCTGGGACCAGAACTGAACACCAGCTCCAAGTCCCTCCAGACTCTAGTCCTGAGGAAAAATCCTCCTCTTAATGGTTTTCAAAACCCCGTCAGGTAAAGCAATTCTCTGAGAATCCGTGTGGGCAAAAGCGAAAGCAATGCCGAGCCTCGTGGCTCTCTTCCTACCTCTGTGCCACTTTCGGGAGCACCAATGAGACCTACCAGCCTTTGTGGTCCAACCTATCTGCTGAAGGCTGGAGGAAGATGTGATTTATTAGCTAGGACCAGGATGGATAGCTTCATAAATCTCGAGGCAGCAACAATTAAAGTGGCCAGGGCGCTCTGCTTTGCCACATGTAGTCCACACAACTCTGACCAGATTTGACCAGCTTATTCTGCTAAATAATTGGGTGTTGAAATGACCGTCTGCAGTTTATTAATAAGTGTATAAATCTGAACTATAAGGGGAAAAAAGATGAACTGGTGCTAGTATATCTGTGACATATACTTAATAATAAAACTTAAACTCCTATACAGCCTGATACAAATTACTTGCTCTACTGCACCAGTTCTGCCACAGCTACACATTTCATTTTTGTGACATGCTCTGTGACTGCTCGGCTAATAAGTGCTGAGAAGGGAGAGTAATAGATAGATAGATGCATCTGGTATTTATAGAGGACTGTTTTAATGGTGCTAAAAAACTGATGTGCTCAGCATTCCTTGCAGCTGCAGTTGCGTTCATGTCAGTAATCCTATCAGGAGGGTTGCTGGTTTCCAGAGTAATTAGAACCCTGAAGCAAATAAACACCAAATGAATTCTCTTCTTTTGAAGTTATCTTTTTTCCCCCTCTTTTAAATAGCCCTTCTCTGGTATAATTATGTACCAGTCATTATAACATTAAAAATCATTTTAAGTGAATGAATGCTATTTTTGTTGTTGTTATTCCTTGCTAATTATTATGAACTAATTGTAATTTAGGATAGTCTTCTAAAAATCTCATTTAATTACAGAATGGCTACTGACTTAAACTGCTTCCCGCCTTGGTCCCAGGGAGAGGCGGCAGCTCCAAGTTGGGTTCATCTAAGCCGGTCTGGTGGCTTGTGGCACATGTGGGAGGAGAGCAAGTTGTTGCTCAAAGACATTTTGATAAACTCCTGCCCTTCTAGCATTTAAGCCATAGGTTAAATATAAATTCACAATACTGTATGCTTGCCACCAGGGAAGCGATGACAGAGATACTATATGATAATATAGGGAGGTAATAGCCTTCCTATCTGGCTTTTTGCGACTGTGTCTAGGATGATACACTGAGCCCTGAGCAGCTCGTTCCTGAAAAGATGCTGGCAGGAGTTCAGAGGACGGTAACAACCCATGCAGTTGTCTGGGGAGGGTTTCGCTCTAAACTGTGGTATCTTCACCATTTATCTTGGTTATTAGTTTTGCAACGTTTGTGGCTTTAGTCAGATGTTTTGGATTTGTGCTCACGTATGCTGAGTTGCGGTGTATAACCCCCCGGCGCTGGGTCATCGTTGTATAAATTCTGTCTTCTGGTTTGCATTTTTTGGCTCTTGTATTCGAACCGGTTTCAAGATGAAAAAATAGAATAATAAGGATCAGTTACAGCTACATAAGCAAGTATATATTAATTGACATTTACTGGTAATGAGGTATGAGAATGAAAAACCCACCCCACCTCTCAGATCCCAGCTTGAGTTTTTAAGATTGGCTGTTAGAAGAAAAATTTCTTTGTACTCACAAATTGAGCACATTGAGCCCAGAGTTACTAGCACATAATAAACATGGAAACATCTAGTGACACTTTCTATAATGGACTCATTCTTTAGACTAGAACCACAGCTTTTATAACTCAGATTCTTAAAATGCCTTTTATAACGGCGTTTCTTAAACAGCCTTAGCTTCTGTTGTCCTGTAATGGCAATTCTCTCCTGCCAAGAGGACCAAGGCAGCACGGCGCTCTGGCTGTAACCTGGCACATTCGCAGAAATACCTGAGAGAGATGATGTGGAGATACTAAAGCTTCAGGTGGTTCAAGTATTTCTAACATGCAGTTCAAAGTGGACTTCAGGAGATACTTTTATAGCATTGGCTGTGCTCAGGACTTCCCTCCTTTCCTCACCCCTCCTGCAGTTATTTTTGGGTGAGAGAGATTTATAGCGATAGAGCAAATTGCCATGTTAAATCTGAGCTCAACTTTTGAATCAGTCATCGCCGAGCAGGGCCATATATACACAAATACATAGGGGAAAGATAAGCCAAATCTGCTAATGCTTTAAGTCAATGCATCTGTGATAGAGCACATAAAATCCTCTAAGGAGAATTACGATGTTGTGAGTTATGACTACTTTATGCTTGAATGAAAGCATCCACTTGTAGGTTTAAGGGACACAACCTCCTGCACAGTGACTTCATTCTTTAGGGTGATTTACCTTAATTTTCCTCAGTGTTTCCATGTTTTGGATTGGAGCTCATGTATGCTGAATTGCAGTGTGTAGACCTTGGGTCATCTTTTTCTGAACCCTGTATTTTATCCTGCCTTTTTTACCTCTTGGCTTTGAAAGGTCTCCTGAGGAAAGAATGTGGTTTTGTGCTTGTGATACATCTCAGAGGCTATTTAGATAATGGTTTCTTGACAAGGAGGTGCTTATGTTTTTTTGCTGTCTTTTATTCCAATTGTGATAAATTTGTGCTGTATAACAGTGAAAATAAAACCCCTGTAGTTTCTTTTGAAATGAGCTTAGGAGTGTACCATCCAAATGCCTCACGCTGTCGAGAGAAACCCTTAACACCTACTGTTGCACACACTTCTGCTGGTTCAGGAGTTTTTAAGCAAGGAAAGCAAGATATGCTTCATACGTGTGTATCAGCCCCAAAAGGAAGAGGGAAACCATTTAGAGGAGAAAATTCTGTTTCCAGGAAAAAATGAAATTACTGCAGAAGGTCTTGAAATCTTGCAGTGGTCTGCCAGGCGGCAAATCCCGGAAAGATATCTGATCACAAATAGCACTGGTATGTCTGCTACAGGCTTCTGACTGATATTTCAGTCAGCTAGATAGAAGTGAAGGTAGAAGTGAAGCAGAGATAAAGAGTCTAATCATCCAAAAAACACACACTCACACATATGCTATCTCTCATCCGAGAAAAAACGAACATAGCAGTTCATGTAGAGTCCTGGCAGACACGAAAAACTTGTTTCCTAGTCCAGAGAAAAGTTAACAATATAGAAAAAGAGGCTTTTAATTAATTTTTGCTCTCAACAACACATTAAAATTTGAACAATTTAGATGCAATTAATGGGACAAGAAAATATTTTTTTAAAAAAGCCAGACTCTGGTACTGTGTTCCTTGAGATTATTTTTTAATGCTAAATAAACTCACTGGTGAGAAAACTGTAATTCATAATTATTGCACAGTGCTAGAAAGAGCAGTGTGATAGCCAGTGCCAGGTAGGCCCTCGACGAATAAAACAGTTATTTACAGCATTATGCAATGCTGCATTCTGCCAGCGTATAAAAGGAGCGAATTCAGTGATGATGTAGATTTGGTAAAAGACCATCGTGCCAACGTGTTCCGGATTGGGTTTGGGGAGATGGAGAAAGCAGAGGGGAGGGGTAGCAATGTCTATCACAGAGAAAAAAGGCAATGAAATGTGACCCTCTTTTAATTAAAGGCTCCCACAAAGTAATTTCCCCCTTTAGCTTGTGATAATACGCTTTTGGCAGGAAGAGTAATGCGAACAAAACACTCTTCCTTATAAGCAAAATCAAGGAGGGCAGGCAAATTGTATTCAGTAGCAATTTGTTGGAGAATTTGTCATTTGTTCTTGAAGAGCGCTTTGAGCTGGACAGCAGGAGCAGGGTGTTTTGCTTGTGCCTTGTGAATGGCAGCAACAGTGGGGTTTGAAAACCTTTTAGAGGAGTCTGGGGATAGTCTCCCATGGGAAATTATGGAAAATACCTGTCAGTCTTAATGGAAACCCATCATTCCAAAAGAAGACTAATGTGCTCTTTGGAAGTATATTTTATCAGCTTTAAGTCCTCTTTGTGGTAATGTAAAATAGGGTAAATACAATCGAGGCAGTGAAATCTTATAAACGTCCCGCCAGCTCGGGGAATTTAAAGAAGAGCTACACAGGTTCCCTCTGGATATTTGAACAGCATGTAAATAAGTACAAAAATTGTCTTTTTTTCCCTATTGTGATAATTTCTGATACTAACTGCCCAATTGTGAATCCTTTGGAGTGTGCAGGACCAGATTGAGCCAATATGCATTGTTTCAATTTCCCAGGCTAACAGCGCTTTCCTTGTGAAAGGACCTTTTATGATTGGAAGAGGTGGGGCCCTTTTTTTGCCCCCACTGGTTAGATATCATTTTGGTCTGTATCCTTAGAGGTTTTAGAGAAGTGCACCACTCTTTTACATGGGATGGGAGAAAATATACAGCTGATGTAACTTAATTAATATATTGTGCCTCTCATTGTAGTGTCTTCTGCAAAATATGCCCCAGTAAGGATTTTTTAAAAAGGTGAAATGCAGCATCCTGTTGAGCGGAGAGGCTGAATGACCCTGAAGTGGGTCTGCAATTAGCGAGCAATAGCCAGGAGAAATTGTGCTGCATCTGACACACAATGCAGTGCTTTCCAGCCAGAAGAGACACAGGCACAGTGCTAGGGAACAGCTGATGGCAAGCCTTTCTGGAAGAACAAGCTGTAACACAGCAAAACTTAATCAGTGCTGTCCTCCCTCTTTCCTGCTCTGTATGTCTTTATTTCTGCCTTGTGCATCTGCTGCTTCTATTGAAGACATTACTTTAGACGTTAATGTCTAAAACAGGGATCCTACGAAGGAGTCTTTCAGTGTGATGGGTTTAGGTAAAGGCAGTAAGCTTTAGGAAATGGCCAGAGGTTAGAGACAATCATTGTTGGTACTGGCAAATCTGTTAAAACTAGAGGGAAGTGGAAATACAAAGACATGAAGAAAGTCTAAGTGCCATGCCGGTACCAAATTTTACTGTCATACTGATAAGAGTAGGGTTAGGTTCAATGTGATATACTAGCTTGGAATAATTGGCAACAGAGTCTTCCCCTTTGATCTGCTGGTCCATTTTGGTCTCTTTACTTGAATAATCTCACCATAAAAAAAAAAAACAAAAAACAAAAAACCCCGTAGACTCTCAGTCCAGTAATCCCAGAAGCAGGTGAGTTGCTGCCATTGGGCTTGTCCTCCAGCCAGGTCAGGGAAGAAGCACACACTTGCACATGAAAAGCAGAGGGGAGGAAGGCTGGTTCTGACAGCAACTGTAATAAACCACCTAATCTTTCGGAGCTGCAGCTCTAACAATAATTAAGCAGTGGATGTGCCCACAGAAATACCAGCTGGGGTTTTCTCTAAGGCTCTAGACAGATTTTTCACTGCAGAATTATCTCGAGATGCTCTTCTCTAACTAGCATAGATCAAGTGAGAGTGGCCACAGTGCAAATGAAACCTGAGGTGCTTGTGTCCATATTATAACTGCTGGGGTCACATCCTTGGTGCTACTGTAAATACTCAGGCATCCCTGATGGAAGGGGTACAATGCTGTCTAATTGTTTGCATGTATCAAAGGTGACAGCAGGGATCACTTTACATTTTTAGGGACTGCTGCAGTTCTGGTAGGCTCCAGCGGCTGCCCTTTCTGTTTCCAAAGGATGCCCAGTCACACTGCTGGACTGAACTGTGAAACAGCTCTTACGGCAGAGGTTGACCTCCTTTTCAGAGATTCCCCCCTTCCCCTGCCCTGCAAGATGTGCGCAGTCTGGCAGCGAGGTGGCTGCGTGTTTGGTGGAGTGCGAACCAACCCTGAAGAACCTCTTCATGCAACCGTTGCTGCTGCTTTCACTGTTGCCCTTAGCCTGGTGATCCCTTTGTGAGTATTTCATACTAAACCACAGTATTTTGGTTTTTCTCTGTTGGATCAAGACATGTTCTGGCCCCCCTTTGCTCTCGAGGGAAGAGAGGACAGGCAGAGACCATCCCATCTGTATCCTTAGTAGAACCTTCTTCCCATTTCTTGCCCATAGCTTTTTCACCCTACTGCTGCAGGTGGACTTCTGGCCTGGTACCTTTGACTTACTAGTTATCTGACCATCTGAAGCTGTTACCTGATTCTAAGTCGGTATTACCATGTCCATCAGCTGGCATCTCTCTCAGTTTCCCCACTTTTAAGGATGTTTGGCTTGCATCTGATTTTGTGAGAGGTGTTTCTGTTTGGCCTTCTATTTGTATTTCAAGTGTTCCCGAGGCTGCTTCTCTTCACAAGTCCTCTGGTAGCTGTGACAGAGGCAGAGACATTTCTGGCCATCTACCAGAAACACTAGAGGAGCGAGGTACAGGATATCTCCTCCACCTGAAAGTCATCTTGCAAATTCTAAAAGTCCTTTTAATAGCAGATCTTCCTTTTTTTTAATGAGCCTCATTACACCTAATTTGTTCAGCTTTTTGTGAGCTGCCATATGGCATCAATGGAAACCTGGTGAAAATGTATTTATCATCTCACAAAACGTGTATAAATATGTCAAACACACATAATTAAAAGCGTTCTCTTTAAGATATATTCTTACCAATTAGTCACTTGGAGCTTCCACACCAAGTCTTATCAGCTGGCGGGGGATATCTTGAAGGTATGTGTGATGAGTAAGGATGAGATACAAAGCAAGTGTATCGGTAGTGCTGTTTCAGGTATCACAAACTACTTCTGAGTTCTTGGAGATCTCGAGTGAAATGTTTCATTCTTATCTCCTAGGAAAATCTCTCTTGCCACAGAGGAGAAAATGAGGCACGATGGAAAGATGTTTCTTTCCTCAGTGCTGGAAGTGTGCAGCCATGACATAGTACAGCCTGGGTTTTTCCCACCAAACTTGCATTACGCACCTGGAGTTGGGAGACGAGAAACCCCTTTCAAGCCACCAATTCAGATAGGCTTCCAGAGGGCAGTTCAAATTTGAGGCAGTATTCTTCCTCCTCTGAATATAAAGTAATCAGGTTCTAAGCTTATGAAGGTATTTATTTAAATGCTTGCAATTCAGTGGGATGGAGCCAGCCTATAAGGTCTGGCTCTGCAACCTGGCCGAATTTGCTTGGACGAGAATGTGGCTTGCAGGGAGCGTGGAGTTATGTGGAGAAGCCAGGCAGAGCTCTTCTTAGAGGAAGTCCTTGCTCCACAGCTCTCACTTTATGAAAATGTTTGATACCGCTGCTCCTTTGCCCAAGACTTAAGTCAGTCATTTCTCTGGTTAAACACTCTTCTTAAAAATCAAGTACATCTTTCTTCCTTTATTAAATAAGGAAACTCATAGATTTATTTTTTGTTGCCTTTGCTGTGAATGTTATGTAAATTCATCTGCGGGGCCAGGCTTGGAGCAGGTCTAGTCAGCAACTGCTTTCAAGTGCTCTGCATCTAGCGCCATAGATCTGTCTATGGAGGCAGTGAGATCCCCGTCACAACTTTCCACCTAACACAGGAATAGGAATGTTTAGTAGATAGGCTCCAGTTTTGAGATGTTTCTGTAGCAGTTTAAGGCCATCTGGGTGGAGACTGCTGCGGCTTCTCCTCCCCAGCCTCTTGAAAGTTCCTAACTCCTCTCCTGGGACTCGTACAGCAGTGTGGAGGACTGATTTACTGAGTCGACCTAGCCAGAAACCAGTCACTTTAATGACTAACGACTACCAAAGCACTAGGATTTTTGTGCATTGAGACATTTGTCGTTCACATTAGCACACTTTGCATCATGCCAATACGTTCTCACCTTCTCCATGCACATAAGCACACACGCTCTTTCATCCTCCGTTTTAGAGTATGGAACTGTAGCCTGTTACTAAGATCTGACTTTCCTGTCCCTGTTTCCACCTTCCTCTGAGTGACATTACTACTGAAAGCAGAAGGGCCTGTACTTTTTGAAAGGTAACATCTTTTGTGTCTGGGCTTTCAGGAATTGGTGCAAAAATTCCAGCTCTGTTTCCAGACCTACCTGCTGCCCATGCAGGGTATCGGCACGGGGACGGTGCATGCTGGATTGGACCTCCTTGAAAGTCTGTGCCAAAATATTTGCTGTGGGACTGACCTCATTTTGGGTCTGGTGGACCAAACTCCAGTGGTGGAGTTGCTTACCCATATACACGGGGCATGCTGTCAATTCGGTTTGCTCCCCGAGGGTGCTCTGTATCCCCAGTTGTTCCTGAGGCAGACAGGCTAGATCAGCTGCAGGTCCTGTCCATGGAAAAACAGGTCTAGGTCTCTTCCCAGAGGAAGGCCGAGGCAGTTCAGTGGTTCCCTCTGTCAGGTGGTGTGGATGAGAGATGAGCAGATGGAAGAGTGAGCGCTCCCTGGGGCAGGTCACCAGACAGTACGGACCTAGCCTCCACACGGGTCTCCTATTGCAGGCTTAGAAGACAAATAGGCAAAAGGTCTTTCCTTGTATATTTAGCAATTGTTTGCTGGTGCTAAGAAGACATGTTAGGGAGGGGACTGCTTTCCTGTACCCATCCCCCTCGTACCAAAGCTCTACCCATGACTTTAGTAATAACTATTCACCGTTAGAGAGTGCCTTTCCTTTTTGGCGATGTTATTTAGCACAGGCTTCAATTAAGCAAGCAAGCCAGGGAAAATAGGGGGTGGTTGCCTAGTAACCAATTGCCTTGAGATCTGGAAAGATACGGCAGAGTTAAGGGTTAATTTTTGCAGGTGAAAGTAGAAATGTCCAGGGATGTGGGTGGTGGAGGTTTTAAGCTAGAAAGATCTAGGACATGGTTCAGAGAAGAATTAGAGTTCCCACTGGGTTCTCTCTCCAAATAACAACACAAGACAAACGGTGTTTGTTTAGTTAAAATCCACGCTGATGGAAATTTAAAGAGAACACAAACAAGATCACTGTTTGAGGGTTCTTCCTTGTGTGTGATATTTACATAATTTGCCACAGCATCACAACATTTTCTATCAGTGCATCTCATTCAGAGTTCAAAGCTTGCCTTAAATAAGCAGCTGCACATGGCCGCATAGCCTACAAAAACCAGCAACTGCTTTTGTACACGTGTTCCCTGGGATAGCCTGAGTTTTACAAGGTACCCACAGGTGTCAAATGATCTGTATAAAGTACTTAAAGGTTTATTTTGAGAGAACCAGGGCTGCATAGAGCTTCTGGGGGCTTCACACCTCTGAAAATCAAGCAGCAATCATGCTTCTTCAAAACTTCCTATTCTACCTTATCGAATGCATATTTTCCCTTCTTTAAAGCATTTTAAGTAGTTTTAGAATTGGATAAGCAGAGGAGAGAGATGGTTTGTGTGATAGTGCCTGCTACTTCATGAAAATACCCTTGGCATATGCTGCTAAACAATCTTGAACCAAAGAGCATGAATCCAGACGTGGAGCTAAGTGGCCTTTTGGGAGACCTGTGTGCCCTCCCCCAGTACAGGGAACAGCGGTGAAGGAGCCGAGAATGAGGCAAGTCAGATGTGAAGGTACCTAAGTGTGCTTCAGCCTGGACCCTCATTTACAGTGTCATCATGAAGAACAAAACTAATCTGCAGATATGCAGATTGATTCCCTGTGAAGGTAATCACGAGGCATCCTGTGAAATCTCTTCCTTGTACATTAACTGGTACGTGTAGTCTGTCTGCAATATGCGCTAGTTATTTTCTGTCTGGATTTGAGAGTCCTCTTTTTCTTACTGGTGAAAAGCAGAGGGTAAAATTAATCCTTTCCACATGCTGCTGTTGTTTCTTTGTGCTTATTTGTATTATGACAGCACTTCAGAAGCCCTTCTTGTGGGCCAACACCTTGCTGCACTAGGTGCTTTATGGATATGGACTGCAAAGACTGCAAAAGATTGCATGCTAAATATGTCCGAAAGCAGCAGGTAAACGCAACAAATAAATATGGGAGAAAAATAAGACGGTAGCTCTCTTTAAAATAAGCCAGAATCCCAACAAATCTGTCAAATTTTTGTAGACATCCTGGTAAAGGAAAGTCTTTCTAAATTTCTTCTAGGATTTTTCAAGAAGATAGTAAGGTGCAGCCTCGCAGGTGTTTTGAACAAACTCTGCCCAGAATTGGGAGCCTCCTGGGAGAAAATCTAATTGTCTTTGGAGATTTTTTTGACTGGGTAGCAGAGGCTGGTGTCCCTGGCAGAGTTAGGATCAATAGCTCAGTAACAAATAAGAAATGATGGGTAAAGATAGGCTCTGCTTAGAGGGACCTTGAAAGTCTTCAGGCATTTCTGAGTCTGCTGTTGCAAATATGAATCTGTTATCATCAACAGATGAATAGTCTTTGTGGCAGCATTTTGAATGGAGGGGAAGCAGGGCCAGGAGAGCCTGTGAAGTGTTACAGCCCACAGTTGATGGACCCTGGCTCTCAAGATAGTCACGAGCTTGGACAAATTTTCATTTGGAAATGAAAAATCTTATAAGGGTAAGAGGGAAATACTGCCAAGACTTAAATATGTTTTTAATCTGTGCAAGATTGCCCAGGTCGGTGGCGGAGCACTGTTTGTACTGTCACATTTTAAAATGATGACTAGATTGTTGTACATCAAATTTGACATGCTTTGGGCCAGGTACGAGTACCTAAAGATATCCTAAAGCTACCGGTTTTGTGTTAGGTGCATCCTGGTGGAAGAAGAATGTGTGTGTTGGGGATTTTTTCAGTGTTTTATAGTAAAATCCTTTGGAGTGTAACTTAAAATACTTTATCCCCTCACTCCTTCTGTTCCCACTCAGAGAAGGATGTGTGCTGGGCTTGCTGTGCTGGATCCCACTTACACCACAACAGCCCCTAGTACAGAAGTGCTTTCCTGTGGGATGACTGTATTTTGTGTTGGGATTTACCAATCGCAAAGCATTTCCCTGTTTCCCCATTTCCAGTAATAGAGGTTTTTAAGTGATCTGCTTGTCCCTGAGCAAGGAAGCAACTTTGTCAGTGATCATACGATCTCCAAGCGCAAGGTGTGCTCAAAGCCATTTATGTAGGACCTATGGGCAATAAGTTTTTTTAATTAAATTACTTTGACCTAGAATGAGGTTTAATTAAATACTGTATTAAACAGACTTAAACAAAAAGGCATTTAGTAAACCACTATGCAAATTTCAAGGTAATTAAAATTTGAGATCCGTCTACTTCACACTATCTCTATAATTGATGCTAAATGTGAACTGATCAAAAAAGTACACTTTTTATTGTGTTTCTTTTTTTTTCTTGTGCAAGCTAAGATTGCTAATGATTCCTTTGAATTATTTCTCTATCTGATCGGTTTAATTCATCATTAGAGTGGGTGTCTTTGGGGTTGGTAGTTACTGGTTGGTTTGGATGCGCCAAAGAAGTCTTGCATAATACAGAGGTGACAGGGCACTCATTAAAGAAAATAAGATAAAGTATTAACTGAAGACAATAAAGAAGAAAGGACTCCTAACCAGAAACGTTGACTACTGGCTTTCCTAGTTAGGCTGAAAAGAGAGGTTCAAAGGGAAAAGTACGTGGAACCAATAAAATAGAAGAATGTCCTCCAAGAGTTTCTAGAATTGGAACTGGACCAACTCCAGTAGAGCAGGACTGTATTCAGTCCATCAAGACAGCTGACTAACTTAATCTTTGAGACTAAGGTCAAGAAAGCACTGAGCAATATTCATCATTTTCTAGCCAGGAGCGACCGACCCTTGCTCTGAGTGATAAATAATCAGTACGCATACATTGAGAGCCTTTAATAAATGCCCGCAGTTAGGCAGTATGGCCCCAAATGCTGATGAAACTGGTTCTGCTGTTTGAACCGATGGATAAAATGGGTGGTCAGGGGAGTCCCTCTCCAGCCAGAGCTCACAGAGAGTCAAAAATGAGCGTGATGTGTGGGACCAGCCTGTGTCTGCCTCTGCAAAACCTGAGGCTTAACAAAGCCAACATGTTCCTGTATTGGTAGCATCTGTTACTACTGCTCCTGCTCTGCAGCAGCTGATGTGACCCAGCTGTGGATCAGCGTTTATGAAGGAGTTGAGGATTATGTGCTCAATATCTTTTCAATACATCCTGCTGCGAACTCCACTGATTTCCAGGGAAGCCTCCAGAGAGCAATCTGAACGTTCCGAAAGCTGCCAGCTCTCCCTCTCGTTGTCCTCCACGTTGTTCTGCCTCTCCTGCTCCCCCGCCTGTCCCCGCTTACCTTGGGAATTCATCCATCCCCAACCACCTCAAGAAATGATTGTGGTTTTTGCTTTCAGAGTTGCAGTCTGTGTCACAGAAAATTATAAAATACCCACAGCCAGTTGAACAGGTGGGATTTAAGATGACCTGCAGAAATCTGGAGACAACAGAATATAACCATAGATAAAAATTACAATTAAACAACTACTTTCTGAAAAAGAAAAAACATGCGAAAACAATGGGCTCTCCCATTTACCCTCCAGATTACAAAGGAACAGCAATCAGTTCTCATTGTATTGAGTCCTTAAAAAAGATCTGCCTTTCTCAGCATTTTTATAAATTAGTCTGACTTTGAAATTGTGGTATGTGGATGGTTTCAGAGGTGAAAAGATGAGCATTATTTGCATAATAAAATCACAAAGGGAGTGAGTATGCAAAATTTAATTTATTTAAAATTCACCCATCCAACATGCTGGGCACAGGTGTGGAAGATTAGTAATAAAAATAGTGACCTACAGCATATAAATTAATGGCAATGTCCAGAACGAAGAGCTTCCTTCTCCACACTCAGAAAAACCTTTGGAGAAGGGATACGCAGCATGACCTGACTGTGATCAATTCTGAGGGTGAGGACAGGCAGCCCCGTGCTCCCCTGTGCTGGCAGCAGACTTGCTGCAACACCCCGTGGGGCTCCGAGTATGAGCTGCTGTGGGGCAGGGTGGCTGAACAAGCAGGTCTGAGTGGCAGCAGTACCTTTGTCAAATGAAGGATGTTTTAAGTGTCTTAAAGGATCTGCTCTGGTGTTCCAGAGACATACGTTTGTCGCTTTTTTCCTCAGTCACGTCTCTGCAATCGGTTGACGCAAAATGGATGACAGGAGGGTATTTGGTAGCTCCAGGATCTTGTTAAAAATAACTTTTTTTTTTCCTATTACAAGCATCAGTGACTGTAATGTTTGCAACAATGCTACTACATTTCTGAGAAAAACTTGCTGAAGAGATTGTGTTTTATTATAGTTTTTGTGTTACATGGTTAGTGATGTGGTACACTTCAAAAGCCCAGACTGAGATACCCTAAATTCTTCCTGCATGCACTGTATTTCTTAGTAGATGATTTGAAGCCCCTACCCAATAGGGAATATTTGGCCAGGGAGAGGGAAGGATGTTTGAGCTCGGATCTGATGAACAGCAAGTTTGGGCTTTTCTTTCCTAACTGTAGACCTGATGATGTGACCTACATCTTGCCTAATTTAAATGTCTACCTCCAGATGAGATGAGATGAGCTGCACACCAGAAATGTCTATTGCTCTCCATTGTGGAAGAAAGGAGGGTAGCCATCAACCTCTTGGCTGTTCTGCTCTGTAGACATCTGCTGTTGGCTAGATGAAACCTATCCTAAGGGGATTGAATGATGGACTGAAAACATTTAGTAAATAACTATGCTCATGGTACTGAAATTAAATCTGTAAGGGGATGTCCTAGGAGGCTTCATAACAGAGATTAAAGCATCTGAATATCAAAGCGTATGGGAAGAACAAAGACTACTGTTAGATTTTAAATGGTTTTATGGTTTGAATATATGATTTGCAAATATTAGTGGGTTTATTTTGGCTGATTTTTTTTAATCAAGTCCATCCCAAAAAGCACATCTAAAAACTCCACAAGCAGCTTGGAATAGACAGGGGTTGTCTGTTAATTACTGTTTTGCCTACTTTACTGCTATGTGATCCATTGATATGAACCTCTCTGCCCACTAAAAATGTTGGTTGTGTCCGTACTGTGTCCATACTGCGGGATCCAGTACTGCTTCCCAGCACCTGGGTCTGGCTACTTCTCAGCTCCACAGTGGTGCAAGACCCACATGTTCTCTCCTCTCAGTAGACCCTAGACCTCAGTTTACATACAGAGAAAGCCCAAGTAGCAGAGCATCACAGGATGCTCCAGTGGGCCCCTCAGGTGGGCCATCAAAGGGGAATAATGATAGAATCATAGAATCATTTAGGTTGGAAAAACCTTAAGATTT